>NW_017728994.1:59087856-59101002 GCF_001723915.1 Gavialis gangeticus | reverse complement strand
ATTTCAGCCTTAACTATGGAGTTCCATGATAACTAATATTTAAGCACTAGCTAAATGCCCGTTAAGAATGAGGGGGGGCGGGACGGGGTGAAGCACCACCACCCACCACCTTGTGCCGTTGCCGCCTCCCAGGAGTGTGGCGGGGGGGAGGGGAGCTTGCATGCAGCAGCTGCTGCCGTCACCCACTGCCCTAGGCTGCCGCCACTCTGTGTCTGGCTGCACGGCATGCCCCCCCTTCCCGCTCCACGTCCAGCCCCGTGTCACCCACCAACCCCCAGGAGGTGGCGGCGGTGCAGGTTGGTGGGTGCCGGTGCTCCGTCCCCACCCATCCCGCACGTCATTCTTGACGGGCATTGTTGACGCAGCACTGGCTGGAGCCATGACCCGCTGGGAGCCATGCCCCCCCCAAGAGTGTTACAGACAGAGGGACACGCAGACAGATGGACTAAGGCCTTTCTACATAGATAGATATTGGGCCATTTTAGGCCAAATTGGCTTGCAGTGCATACCATTGTTTGGATCTAAATATTTGCATCACAATAGTGCTGGGACGAACAACCCTCACCTTCCACATATATGGGCTGCAGTTGGCAGGATGTCAGCCAGCACCCTTATCCAGGGGAGTGCCAGGGGGTGGGATGATGGTGACTGATACGGGACTGAATCTGCTCTTGAGAGTGCAAGGCCATAACTCCCTTTGCTTGGCATTGTCCATAATCTACCTCTTCCTGATTAGATGACATTGCCTTTTCCCCTGTGAGCCATGCTGATCTCAGGTTCTGCTGTTTCTACCTAGTTTCTGTAAAATATCAAGATGTGAATTCAGTTTCTGTTCAGACCCAACTCTAAATTAAGAGTGAGTGATTCGGTGTCTCTTGGTTAACCCAGGATATTCATCTTCCCCTTCAAACCCTAGGGGAAACATATTCCTCCATGTTATGCAAGTGCTGAAATCTGGGCTGCATAGTTCTTCTTTCCCCAGTAAAACATTGCAGCTTTGAAAAAAGAAAAAGTGAACTTAACCTTTTCGTTAGAGATATTACTAGCTATTGGGAACATGACTGAGTGATCTAGAAATCACTGGCAGGGCTGCTTTGCAACAGATTAGGAAGCTACAGTGATTATGTGGGTTGGGGGAGGGGGGCATGTGTGCTTATCTTTCTTGGCTGGTGAGAATACTTCCATATTTCCCTGTTTTTTTTTCCCCTCCTAGAAAAACACCTTCCCAGCTGCCACCATCACCACCAGCTCAGTATTTACCCTCTGGCCAATGTATGCAATGCGCTGTTTGTGAAGCTTCTGGTAATGCCTCTCAATCAGACAGCAGACAGGACACACACAGAGATGTTTGGCATCTGCTTCCATACTCCCTAGCTAGCAAGCTTGTACCACCTGGTGCCCTCTGGTCCAGACTGCCCTAGCTGTTCATGAACTCAGCACGCCACAAAGAAACTCTCCCAGGGGTCAGAGTCATCCCTGGAGTATCTCTGTTGCTTTCAGTGGATTTTCAGTAGTTCTGCTTACTGCAAGGGGAGGAAGACGGCACATAATATTTGCCATTGTTTCATTGAAACCTTCCATACAGCTGTAGGCAGAGTTCTCAGCTTGCATGGAAAATCTCTGATTTCATGGATTTTCAGCTTTCAGTCTGGCAGGTCCCCAGATTTCCTGCATGGGAGCTGCCATACATGGATTTCTTTGCTGTGCCTCGTAACGCTCTCAGAGGAGTCTGCTGCTCTGGCTTGCTGCACTGAGCACAGCAAGCCTTGACTAAACGGCGCGGCAAGATCCGGTTGCCTAAAGAAGCGGGGGTCTGTCCCATAGGAGCTCAGGGGAAAGGGTTGCTGCGAACCCGCCCCAGCAGGCTAATGTTTTATTTCATTGAAAGTTTTCCATTACTTCTGTATTTTACAGGTAAAACTAAGTTCTCTTCCTCCTGCTGCCAAGATGTCTGTTTTCACCCTGCCAGGGACTTGCTTTTCCTTTTTATTTTCAGTAATAGGCAATCTGTGGGACACTTGCTTTTAATTGTGCATTTATGTAAATGCATATGGAGGCTTACTTATGGGTGAACATAAATAATAAGCCAGAGGTTCTTCAGTTTTGAAATTCTGCCATCAGCTTCATGAGAGAGATCCTTTCATGAACTCTTTCCCCATGAAAGCTTCCAGTGATGTTTCCTTCTTTTAACCACTAGCACTGGCTACAGACCATAATTTAGAAAAACAGAAGTGTGTGGTGCCTTTTTATCCTCCCAGTGAGAAATGGATATGCCGCACTTTGAGCGTATTCTCTTACGGCCCTGCATTTTCTGTTTAGGACATTGTGAAATCTATGACAACACAGATATTAATTATATTACTTAAATAAGTTTGTAATTAATCACTCGGATTAACGGGATGTTTAACTTTGACTTTAGGCGCATATGTTGTGACCAAAGTCTGTGTTCATCCAATCGTGGTTTCTGCATTAAGATAACAAAGCAATCAGCACGTAATATATTTAAAAAAAAAAAAAAAGTCCAGATATATACTTAATATGCATAATCAGTGGGTATTGAGTTCATGTGTTGAAGTACATTTAAATGACAGCTTTTAAAATAGTAGAGGTCAGAGTAAAACCAAAAACGATCACAAGCTTTTACAGTATTCACAGATGTAGACTTCTCTTTGGGCAAGGCTAGTTCCTCTTTCCTCGGCTGAATATGTGCTGAAGGCCTGGAAAACAAGGCTGCCCTGGTTCTGATGGAGAAAGGTGGGAGCAGGCTGCTGAGAGTTCATAGCCAGGGAGCACTGTAGCTAAAATGGCATGTAAGGGAGGTTGAGAGGACTGCCTCTAGCAGAGCCAGTGTATCTATCAGAAATGTGAACCTACTGGTCAAAAACTTGACTATAATATTCAGGTAGTGGTGGTGGTTGTGAAGTAACAGCACAGAACCTGCAGACCAGGGGTTTTGATTACATATTGCAAATGAAGGCCATCCCACCGTATTGAATCCAAGGGCAACAGCCTTTCTTCACTCTCTGTGTGCAACACCAATTGGAAGAAACCTTTACAGCTTTCTGACCTCATGTTCCTTCAACACATGTTGACTCAACTCCACTTTCACGCTGAATTGAAGCCAAATTTGCTTCTTTGCAGTATTGCTCTTGGTGGTGCTTCCCCATTCACATTTTTCTGCCTTAACACTGCAGTCAGCCCATGAGACATTACCCTGATAACTCTTCCTAACCCTTATTCTCTCTCTCCCATTAATCATACAACTGAAATCTTCCCACTCTCAATAATGTGGTTAGGTATTAAACATTTGTGTTAAGAACATTATTATTAAATAAACTAGCAAATTGCCTGTCAAGAATGACGGATGAATTTCAAATAACAAAAACAAACAGATAGATTTTACTTTTTATATTTATTAAATATTTATAAAACTTAAATATAATGGGCTGAACATTTGAAGATGCCAATCCCTTCCTGCATTTGCTCTTGTCCAGCAGGCTTGAGGTGGACCCACCCAAGCTACCGCCCGGCTGCTGCCTGCGTGTCTCTTTGCTGGGCAAGGGCAGGCAAGCTCCATGCCTTGCAACAGCTGCCCACGCCCCAGGGCTTCGTCCATGCTGCCCCTGGGCGCCTCCTTTTCCCTGCTCAGGGCTCGGGACAGGGCCACCTCTGCCCGGCTCCTGCTTTTCCTCAGCTGGCCCTTCCCTCTGCTCTCTCTGCCGCAACAGGCTCCCAGCGCCCTCCCGGGAGGAGCTCAGTAGAAACCGCCCTGACCCCTAACTTTTTCCCCAGTTCTGGAAGTCGGGATCATCCTGACATGGTCACTAAACAAATGCTAAGGTTTAGCAAAGAAATTTCTCTGAAGATGGTCCATCTCCTACAGTTTTCAAACTATTCGTATTTAAAGAGCGTTACGGACAGACAGATAAAGCCCTTTATATATATAGATTGTAATAGCGCTTGAAAATATAGTCATGAGGAGAGGTACATGGGGTCAGTGGGAGGAAGCTGTGTCTCTACCAAGTGGGCTAACACCAGGTTAGAACTTGCTTTGTAGCTTTCAGCTGTATTTGTTTCATGCTTGGTCCAAAAGAGGAACTTTAGTTTTTCTATAAATACACCCGTTTGTCTTGAATATTATAGCTACATATCACTCACTATGGGTGGATTTGTCTGATTTCTTGTCAAATAAGTGGCTGTTCACAAAAATGTTTCCTTTCCACACAAACACGTGTACTCATTGTGATTTGGTCAATAAGTCCCACCTGGTATCTCTGGACACTTACACAGATGTGAGGAACCTGCTCCAACGTGCTGGAAATCCAGCACGTTGGAGCAGACTCAATTCATCGAGTCTGCTGGAACATGTATACTGACGTGCTGTGGCAGCTTCGCACCTCGCAGGCATCAGCGGCACAACACATCGCAGCACTGAGAAAATGGTGGTGGTGCGTTTTGAACTAAAACACATTCTGTGTGCTTTAGTTCAAAGTGCACTGCTGCCATTTTCTCAGCGCGGGGATGTGCTGCGCCACTGCTGCACATGATACGCAGGTGCTTTTAATTAGCATGGCTCACTAATTAAAAGCGCTTAGCACTGCATCAGGAGCACATGTAAAAATGCCTTCTGTCTCCATGTCTGTACCCATTCCCTTCCTTTTGCTTGGGTGATTTGAAGGTTTTTTTTAATTCAATTAGGGCACTTTTACGTAAGCTCTGGAAGTGGGGGGGTGGGGAGCAGGGAGGGCAGCGCTTTAATTAAAGCACCACAGCATTTCTTGTATCAGCATCCTTGTGCTTCAAAATGGTGGTGGGGGTGCTTGAACTAAAACTTGTTTGATGAGCTTTATTTCAAGTGCTCCCACCGCCATTTTGAAGTATGTGGACACTGATACACTAGATGCAGGAGGTTGTTGGAGCATGGTAATTACCACAGTCGAGTCTGCTCAGGTGCTCTGTAGCTTCCGTGCTCATGTACAGGAACCCTTAGATGATAGTCATTGGACAATAGGACATAAGAGGTTAGAGTTTAGGCCAAGGTCAGTGTTTATGTAAAAAAAATGGGTTGAACACTGTTGAATTTATGGTTGTTTGTGGCAACTGAATCTGACTTTTGGTAATGTGTGGTGATTTCAACTGGCCTAGGGACAGACATTACATATAAACTGGTTTAAGTGATCAGAACCTGGTTTAAACCTGTAACAGAACAGATGTTCAGTGCACATAAACCAGTTTGAAAATGGCTGAAACCAGTTTGAGAGAAACCTGGTTGAATGTAGTATCAGACTTAAGTGATTTTGCTCAAACTGGTTTATGCAATGTCTGTCCCAGACCCCTTGCTGGTTTAAGTTAAACCAGACTTCCCCAGCATGCTCTCTGGGCTTGGCGCTCAGCTCTGCAGCAGAGCTGGCCCCTCCCCTCTGCTCCCTGGCTGGAGCTCCAGCAGAGACTGCAGGGATTCCCTCCTCCCCTCTGTCTTACACAGACACCTCTCAGCATTAGCTAGCATGCCACATTCTGGCTACGGTGGCAGACAGGACTGTGTCCACTTGGGGCTTTTTGGAGCTAATCAACAGGTAGCTGAGAAGTTTTCTTTATTTTCTTAATGGGCTGATAAACACTATGTTATGACTGCCTGCTGGGCTGCTGGTGGAGAGGGGCATCATTCCCTAATCAGAGGGCCTGACCATGCCCCCCTCAGCTCAGCACTATGGAAGGTGAGGGAGGGCTGCTTCTAGCCTGAGCCACAGCAGGCATGTGCCTGCATTTCTGGAACGTTGTACAGTTACAAACCCATTTAGCTTAGCTGGGCTGGACTAACCTGCAAAGGTTGAATCAATTCAGGCTTGGGCTTTTTG
Source organism: Gavialis gangeticus (assembly GCF_001723915.1). Classification (NCBI taxonomy): domain Eukaryota; kingdom Metazoa; phylum Chordata; order Crocodylia; family Gavialidae; genus Gavialis; species Gavialis gangeticus. The sequence continues at coordinate 59,095,144 of NW_017728994.1, read as the reverse complement.
AGTATCTGTCCCTAGCCCTAGAGATGGAGAAAATACATTCTGTTCAAATCTGTTCTTTTTTTTTTCAGTCAAACCAATCTTCATACTGTATTTACTTGATTCTAAGACAAGGTTTTTCTCCACATTCATCATGGGGAAAACAAAGCCTTGTCTTAGAATTGAGTATGTGCAGTCAGCACTGAGTCTTGCACTGCTCTCTGGCATAGCACCGTGCAAGGCAGCAGTGCAGGACCCAGCCCGGAGCTATAGAGCAGTGAGGGAATCAGTGCTGAGCCAGGAGAAGGTTCAGGATTCAGTACAGATTCCCTTACTGTTCCCTGGCTCTGCACTGCGTCCTGCTGCTTCCTGGCTCTGTGCTGCTTCCCTTCGCGCTGAGCATGGAGCCAGGAACAGTTCATGACCCAGCACAGAGGCAGAGAGGCAAGAGCATTGCTCTCTTTGGGGGTATCGTTTTAAATTCAGAGTTGTCTTGGATTTGGGTAAATAAGGTATTTTTACAGCTGCAAAAATGGTCTTTTTTTCTAATTGCCAGTTTAACTAAGTCTTTTATTATCATACATTTGTCCTGTATAGAAACATCATATACTGGAAATCTTATGAAAGATGGTTCTTTGCAAATTGCAGATGTTTCCCACAACTTCTCAAGTTGTGGGTACATAAGCATCCTTGCAAGAAAGCCATCAGTTTTTTTCCATGCATTTAATATAAAAATAGATCTCTTGACATAAAGTCTGCAAAAGCACAGACATTCTAGACATTCCTTTATCAGTGGTGGGCGTTAAAGAAGAATCCTTTTACTGTCGGTTATATTTAAGGTCTGTATCTAATGGGACAAACCACTTCAGTGCAGAAAATCTCTAACTAATACTAGCTGAGCAGGTCTGAATCTTATTTCAGTATTGGGCAACCATTGCATTTCCATGTTGTTTTTTTCCTGTCCTTTTCCTCTCTGTGGAACATGCATGCACAAAGTGGGGAGGTATATATGGGTGAAAGGGCCTAATTCTGCTTCTGTTTGAATTTTTGAGAGTATTTCCATTGTATTGAAGGAGATTTGGATTGGGTTTTTATCCAGTAGTACGGTGGCCATACCCCAGATTGGCTGGGACAGTCCCATGATAGAGAGGGGCTGCTCCCAGTGGGGTTCAGCCTCTGCCCACAGGGGATGGAGCCCAGCCACAGGCATCTGTATTGCCCTGGCCTGCCCTGCCCTGCCATCAGGGTTCCTGGGAGCCACAGGGTTGGGGTTTTGTATTGTGCGTGTTCACGTGTGTGTGCATGTGCAGTAGTGGCACCCCCTGTCCCAGATTCCTGTACCCCGTCCTGGATTCTCTTAACGATAGTATGGTCACCCTATCCAGTAGTGACAAGCAAAAATTGAGATAATAGTAATTAATCCTGTTCTAGAACCAAGTAAGTTTTTACAGGAGTCTTTATTGACGTCGTACACTGAAACCTGATCACTTTATCCTATGAATCCTATGAAGAGCTGGAGATAAGAGCCATTAAGCTAGCTCTTTGTTAAAGACTGAGGAAGACATGTCTGTGTTGCTATATGCATTTCATTTTTTTTGAAGGTAATATTTGCAGGAATAAGTTAGAAACCCCATAGTTAAAAATGAAGATTTTTTTAGGTGATGCTCATGACCCGGGAAGGTTCCCTACACCCCTGAAGCTTACTCTCTCAACCCTTGCAAAAGAGTGCGCCAAAGTAAAAGTGGAACTATCTTGAACGGAAAAAAGTAGCCACATGATTTATTGTATTAAAAGAACAGAGGCATAAGCTCTGCCACCTCTGATTCCAGTGGATCCCTTTAATTTAGCTTCCTTTGGAGATCCAGAAGTCTTAAGTCTAGATGCTAATTACAGAAACAAAAGGGGTTGGCAAATTTTTTCTACCTACTAATGATGCCAAAGTATGGTAATTATTAGCTGTCATGAGAGTGAGAGTTAGTTACTTAACTTACAAACCTTACATTTCTCTTCCATAGTAGTGAAGACAAAGACATTTAATAAAGCAAATTAAATCTTTATACACACCAGAACAATTGTGGAATATGTAGAAATGTATATACTTGTTAATTACATTTTAAAAAATCAATTAACTGCTGGACATTTACTCCTAAATTTTTTAAGCCACTCTCAGGGATTTAACAAAGTAAATCCTATTAATTTAAATGGCAGTCAAATGGCTAAATCTTTATGGACCATTCTGAAAATATGAGGTTTTATCTTTTATTCTGCTTATTTCCTTCAAATTTCTTAAAATGTTTTCATGTATTTGGTGGGCTGTAAGAGACAGACATATATAGTGGAGTTAAAATACTACAATTTAGCACTTGTAATGCATAAGTTACCATTTCCAGCAGGGTATAGTTAAAAATATGTGGTTTTATTTGATGTTGCAACATTTAAGACTTCTGCTTGTTCACAGTATAACCGTTGAAAGCTTTATTGCCTCTTGTCAAAAATGCCATTTTAATTTAATTTTGAAACTTGAATCTAAATCTTGGAGGATGCTTCCTTTATAATTAGATATACTTATTGGAGTCGCATATGGTGAAAATATATAAGGTTTACCAGTATAAAAGAACAGAACAGGAACACTAGGCTTTTATGTTGATTGCACCTGTATGAGGCTTTATAAGCTAACAATTTGAATCATTTATAGATGCACACTCAACACAGTTCTAACATAAGTAGTTCTGTGTGGTTTTTTGCTGACTAAATGATAGGCAAAGCAATTTTCAATAAATGTCTCCCAGTAGGCTGTCATCATAGAAGTCTTGTAATATTGCTTTTTAACCTTAGTACTGGCAGCTCTCCAGAAATTATTACATTTGTACCAAACTGCTTTGCACCAGGCACTTGCCCTTTTCCCATATGGGAACCGAATGAACTTTAAGGCTTACCTACCTCTTTGCCCCCTGTGGTTTTATTGCATAACCTTTTTACCTGCTTTGTTCCATTCTTACTATGATGTCACAAAAAATTAACCAATTACATTGTCCATTTCTGCTGGTTGTGGGGGTCATTTGCCTTTGAAAATCTTTCCCTACATATTGTTAGTTTCAGACTTTGGGTATTACAAGGATAAAATCTTTTTTGTAATGTTTAAGTTAGATGCATGTTGTATAATGAAATGCTCATTTGTTTTTAAAAGCCATGCTTAAACGATAGTTGGAGAATTCGGGTGGTGGCGTTTTGTTTGCTAAAAAAACTATTTTATTTATTACTTTCAGTGAATTCAATTAACATCCATTTCTGTATCACAAGAAGGGCAACAGTGGTGGGGTAGGTAATGTTTTGCTACAGATCCAGAGGCATGAGTTCAAGCCTTGCTCCAGAGGTTGCACTTCAGTCTTTTGGGCTCAGGAGTGAAAGGTCAAATGATGCTAGCCACATCCCTCCTTTGTATGCCATTAGCTACAGACACTAGAGTGCCTTAACCATATTAGCGCGATGGGCCACTGAGGCTAAGGGTCCTGGCACATGTTACATTTATTTTGCAATAAACTGTAACATGCAACACAGCCAATTAATGGTGTGGTAAAATGGAAAAGCAGCCATTTGTGGCTGGTTTGCATTGTGCTTTAATTTGAATGTCTGACATGTTTGGCATCTAGCTGTGTAGTGACTTTAGGTGCCAGCAAGTAGGGAGCTGATCAGCACTGGCACCTGAAACTGCAGTGGTGCAACTCAAAAGGAGATTGCTGGAAGCACAGCATTAGAGACTGGGCTCTGATGCCTAGTTCCTCATGTACCAGCAGTTTCATGATTGGGATCTGACAGAAGTTATCCCAGATCCCCAAAACTGTTCAGGCTGCCAGGTCTGTCTGGCATGGTGAGTTGTGTGATTTTGGGGATCAGGGATGCAATTTGTCAGATCCAGCACATGCATCTCAGTTAATGTCTGCCAGGGGCCTAAGGCCAACTGTTAACCTTTTTTTATTTTTTTTTACAGAACTGCTGAAAGGTCTAAAAGCTATCGGAAGAAATGATTCAAGGAAGGTTGGGGGTTTAGAGCCAGATTATATTCAGGGTCAAGCTAAGCCAGAAAAGATTTGGCTTTTCATGCCCTTTAGAGCACACTTGAAACTGCACTGAAAAACAAACTCAGTAAAAGGTTGAGGGGAATGAGGAACCCCAAACCCAAGAAATCCAAAGAATTTGGGGTTAGGGTTGTCATTTGAGAAGATTTCCATGGTCAAGGACAGTTGTTCTCTTTACCATCAAGGTAGAACATTGTGAGCTCCGGGGTCTTTTGTTACATTTTTGTTTTTAACTTGTACTGTCTAGTCAGTCTCCTTACTTTCCTTCCTTCATCAGTAAATATTCAACAGCACTTTGTATGTATAGTGGTGTACATGTTTAGAAATGCGCAGAACTTCACTTGAATTTTCTTCCCTTTTTATGTAATGAAACTTGCCTTGCAATTTCTTTCACAGCTTGCAGAAGTCAATTTTTTAGCAGTGATCACAAATATGAACAAATCCTCTCCTTTGTAAGGTATTTAAACAAGTGATGCTAGAAGCCTCTGCTTTACAGAAAGCAATCTGGGCAGTAGAAAGCTTCATTGCTTCATGGCAATTAAGTTCTTTATTCACATTATTTTTTCTGAGATGAAAAAATGGCGGTTCATGATGATTTTTTTCTCTAGATCTGCTTGTTTGTTCTGTGGTTTCCTTGTTTATCCCCGGATATGGAAATAGTTGCCCATCCTCCAAATCATTGCCACATTTTTCCAGTGTGGCTCAAGAAAGCTGGGTGCAGCCCCTCCTTTCTATCAGCACTGAGCCTTGTTTGTGTGTGACCTTGTCTCCTGCTGTTGAGAGTAAGTGTCTCTAGCACACAAAGCGCTTATTGAGGACGTAATATTGTTCCAGTGGACAGGACCCTGAACTGGAAGTCAGGATACCTGATTTCTGTTCCAAGGTTGGCCACTGAGCTGCTTGCATGAGAGGAGTTAGGTTGTTATAGATGCTTTGAATGGTAGATTAAAATTGTTACATGATAGATGAGCACTGTTTATTTAGGCATCTAATATAAACTTGAGAATCTACTTTTAGGATCCACATTGTGAAAATCCTAGCCTTCATTCTTTATGGCCACTCCTTCAGGCTGTGTCAATAGATTTTTTTCGTTGCTTTCCAACTCACACAGGTTCTTTTCCATCAGCCTGACATAAGCCACTCTGGTATAAAGAAATCAAGTAGGTTCCCTCAATCTGTTTGCCAGATTACCTGTTGCTAAATTTTCTGAACCTTTTTCTGGGTGGCGGTGGTGAAAAGGCAGTTTAGGGGTAAGTGGGCAGTCAGAATTGGAGTAAAGGGGTGCATACAGATGTTTGGGGAGGTGAGAGCATGTTAAAAATGGCCACCCGCTCTAGCTAAGTTTGCCCTGGTGCGGAGCTTACACTTAGATCCCTAGTTAGGCTGATCTAAGTGTGAACTGTACTGAAGTTCAGGAAGATTAGATTGGTCTAAAAATGGCCAACCTGATCTAAGTTAAGCCTACCTCCAAGGCAGTTTAACTTAACTCAGGTTCGCCATTTTTAGACTGATCTAACTGTCCTGAACTTCTGTACAGTCCCAATGTAGCCCCAGGGCTGGGAAAGCTCAGCTGTTGGTTCCACTTCTGGGGCTGTGCTTTTCCAACCTGCTCCACTGGAGCCAGGATATTTTTAACTCTTCCTCAGATGGACAACCAAATTCCCCCCCCCCCAAGTCTGCAAGCCACTCCCAGTGCCCACTTTATCAGTGTTTGACAGTGCTGGGAGCCAAGGAAGTAAGTCCTGGTAGGGGGAGGGATGGAAGGAATGGGGGGGTAGGTTCTCAGGGGGGAATAGCGGGTTGTTCATCGGGCGGTGGAGGGTGGGCTGCTAAAAATAGCCCCTGGTCCCAGGATATGGGGGAGAGGGATCTCTATCACCCCAAATCCTCTGCAGACCTGGCAAGCCCCACTGATTGCCAAACCCTTCTGAACCCAACCAACTCATGGACACTGCCTGCCCCTGCCCCCAATCCCCTTCACGGACTCTGTTAGTCCCGCTGCTCCCTCCCCCCGATGTTGCCTGTCCTCCTCCTCGCCAATTCCCTGAGCCCCTCTTGTGGACTTTGCATGCTCCTCCGGATTCCCAGATCCCCACTACGGGCCCCCAATCCCCAGTCGAGCCTGCTTGCCCCCCCGATACCTTACCCCCGCTAGTCCCCTTATCCCAACTTACCCTAGATCTGGTGGCCATTTTTAACTCGATGTAACTTCTCCCTTACTTCCCCTAATGTCTGCATACAGCCTAGTGGTCCAAGTCCATTGTCTGAATCATTAGTGGGTTGTGAACACTTCTGGCATATCAGTGGGTAAAAGCCCATAATGACTGCTGACTGACAGAAAGAGCTTTATATTGATATTCAGAAGACTGGAACAAAGACATAAGAACTCAGAGAATGGAATTTATGGGTAGGCAATCTCTGCAATGGCTACTTGTAGGACACTTGTGAAGAGGAAGAAAGAAAGCATTTAATAATGTAAACCGGAAAGCAAGCGAGCAGTTTTGGGCGTTAGATTTATTTTTGTTTGACTCTCTATATCATAACTGAATAGTTTGTGGTTGAAAAGTTTCACTATTTTCCCCGTTTGTCTGGCTCTTCTAAACCAGTGTGTGTTCAGTTCTTATGCATAATTTCTACCATCTAATGGACATAATCAGCCAAATGTGGTTGGGGAAGAAGGCAAAGTTACATTAATAAGAATCTCACATAAACTATTAACTTAAAACTTCCAAGAGACTTTGCAGGAAGAAGGGTCAGGTCTCTCTGTGGATATATCTCGTGCTGGCTTTCAGCCTAACAGCTTTAAGGGACATTAGCTGGGAACTGAGCAATATAAGCATAAACAAGTCTGTTGCTGCTGCTTGGTGGGAGCTTGCAAATGTTTGCAATAAAATTTGTTAAAAATTGTTTCATTAGTTTGCAAAAAGCAGATTTCTTAAAATACTACACCTTCATTTGCCAGAAATTTTTAATTTCTTTTATGTCCCGGATAGGACTGAAATACTAGTAGAATTTTGCTTACAATTAATTATGGTGATGATATATGGCACTTAAAATGAGCATTCAGCATTTTTCCATTTCCATGCTGAATACAAAAGATAATTGGATGAGAAACAATATAGCGTTTAATGCAGCTATTTTTTTAGTGGCACATTTTTCCAAAGGATAAAAAGATATCAAGCTTCTAGAATTATATAATATCATAGACATATGAGTAAAACTAATCAGATATGCCA
>NW_017728994.1:59075370-59082856 GCF_001723915.1 Gavialis gangeticus | reverse complement strand
TGCAGATATTTTTTTAGTGGCACATTTTTCCAAAGGATAAAAAGATATCAAGCTTCTAGAATTATATAATATCATAGACATATGAGTAAAACTAATCAGATATGCCACATGCCCTCATTTTGTAAGTGCAATAGCTCATTTGGCTGTTAGCAAAACCTTGCTTAGTGATGCATCAATAATTAGAAACTGTCACTGTGTATATATGAAATAACACTTTTTCTTTCTCTTGCTATTTTGCTCTTCGGGAAAAAATCACATATCACATTTCATCTGTACTGTAGTACAAACATATCGGGACAGATCAAGATGGCTATGCACAATTTTTTTTAAATATCAGAAATGACCGTATTTTTACACTATAGGCAAACATGAGTGTTACACCAATTTGTGTAGCAGAGTACTTTCAGCGTGTTACGCTAATTAATATAGCTACCATGCCATTGAAAGTGTATACTTCAAAACCAGAGGCAAGATTATGTCATCATAAAAAATATTTATGCACGTCACCCTGTTGGAACAGCTATAACACAATGTTTGCCAGTGATTTTAGCAAACAAGCCTTTTCAAGCTCACAGGTATTCACCCATTAGTCTGGCAGTGAGGAGCGGTTCCAAGTTGTGCCAGTCACTGGCTAAGCTGCCAGAAAGCACCAAACCATAGCAAGCACAGAAAACAACCAGAGCAGACAATCTTGCTATATCATCGCATTTTTAATATCCTTTTCTTGACAGATCATCACAGCAGAATTGCAAGCCTACCTTGTTACAAATAACCTTTTATGAGAAAACCATTTCTCTCTTCTTCCAGTGTGTTTACTTTGTGTAGCTGACAGCGCATTGTGCCTAGTCACTGTTTCTCTTTGTTTGGGCGAGTCTTTCACGAAGCAACGCGGAGGAGGAAAACATTTCTAAAAATATGGAAATGGCTGGCCTGGAGATGCAGGGTCAGGTGTAGTACCTGGAGACTATTTTTAACTCATGTTTTCAAGTTGACAGTGTTCCTTTATACATGGATAAGTCTTTTGTACAAACTTCTAACAAAACGGGCTGATTTCAACCTGCCAGTGGCCTTGAGACAATCAACCACAGGTTGCATTGACCCGCTTGTAGACCCCAGTGGAAGTAGAAGTGTTTCCATTCCAGGAGCTGCGTAAAAGGATGGTGCTGGGTAAATGCTCCTTCATCTCGGAGGTTCACTCAGGCAGTGCTTCTAAGGGTTATACACTTTCAAGCTGCCTCTTCTCCACATATGTGAGGCTGCTGGGGAAACAATAGCAAGACTTAGGCTGCATTATCATTATGCAGATGACACAAAGCTCTATTCTTTCATCAAAAGCAGATGGTGCAATGTCTTTGCTTTCCTAGTGTCTAGCCAAGATCAGAACTTGAATGACAATGAGATGATTGAGGTAGACAGCTAGTTGTCTGGGGGAAGCATTTAAAAAGACGGGTACCCTCCCCATTTTCAGGAGGACAAGAGGGCAATTTTAGGAAAGCTTTTGGGATAGGTGCATGCTTTCGGCCTAAGTGTCATCAGTTGCAATAAGCACCTTTTTTCATCTGTCGAATTAAATGATCGTGGCCTTTTCTCTTTGATATGGATTGTTTTTCCCAATGTAATAGCTAGTATACTATATGACTGCTCCCATTGCTTGGTGGTGTTAGCTTCAGGTAGTTTGTTGCACCAGTTCTCTAAAGAGTGAGCTCACTCTGTTTACATGCGGGATACTTAAGTTGCTGATTCTGATTTAGGAAGTCCTATTTGAAAGAAACCCAGTTATTGCCATGGAAGTGTAGGTCAACTGGGGCATTTTTGCTGCCAGTTTCCAGATATAAATATCTGGGACTGTGCAAATTGCAGCTAGCTACAAGCCAGCACTGAAAGATTTGTCTTTAATATGTAAACTAAGTCCTGTCAATAAAAAGAGAATGGAATTGTAACATGATTCGTTTCAGGGAAGCAGTCATTCAAAGCAGGGTTTGCAAATTCCTCCTCTCTGCTCTGCTTGCTCACCTTGCTCAGCGTATGCACCTGCTCCAGATCCCTATCAGCTCCAGCAAGCAAGCTTGTGGGATGCTTAAACCTAGGTCCAGAGACCAGGTGCATGGGCAGCAGGTGGATGAGGTCAGCGGCTACTTTTATAGCTGAACTTTTGCATGCAGGAAATGGTTGTGGACAGGACTGCCTTCCAAAACAGCTTCCTAGATGAAACAGAAACATGCCCCCCCACATCTGCAGGTCGTCAGCTGGTAATTTTCTTGTCCTCTAGAAGAATATATAAATAGGAGAGTGGGTGAAGATATGCATGTGTGTGCAGCATTCACAACCTGTAAATACTTGCGTGTTGTAAGGAGATGTGCTTTCTGCTATTTCCTACTCGAGGGGAAGTAAAAGCACCTCTCCATACAAGCCAGGATATCGTCCTGACAAACGAGGTGCCACAATACATTTTATCAGTTACTGACAGAAATCCACATTTCATATGAAACTTTCCACAGACAAGTCCATCAATACCTGTTTTTAACTCCATGCCAGTTCATGCTAGCTGACAATCCCAGTGGGATTCATGCAGCACTACACTCAGCTACGGCACCCAAATCTGGAGAGCTAATTAAGGGAACTGCATAGGTTCAATCTTGCCTTTTAGATAAGATTTTTAGATGTAGCAACTCTAGTGGACGTTTACTGTGGATACGCCTGTCTGAGGTGTCCTGTCCTATTCCAGGATAAAGGCTGTTAATGATCAGGCTCACCATGATCGGTATTGAGAACATGTGGGTGAGGATTTGTTCTCAGTATTTTACTGCTTCGGGTCTGATTAGCCTAGGGGTGCCAGCTCTCATGAACATTTGTTAGCTATGGATGCTGTTGTGACTATAGTGTTAATTGGCACCTACCAGAGCTATCTAGTTTAAAGCTATCTTGGGGTGTTCACAGGCGCTGCAGTCAAAAGTGTGTGTAGACATCCGGGGGTAGTTTTAAATTAAATAGGCTAGGTACCAAGTAACAATGTTGCCTCAGCAGCTTCTAGATCCATAATGAATGCCCATGAAAGCTGGCATCTCCCACATTAACTGCATATTAAAATAAGAATATTCAGAAGCCTGTATTTTATTTACACAATTTATGCAAAGTTTTTGGATAGGAACATATATTTTAGTCTATCATATAACGTAAAGAGAGAAAATAATAAATCCAAGTCCCAAGAACATCAAAGGGTCCTCTTTTTTCCCCTAAAATATTAACATTTTTTAACAATAGTAATACATGGTAGCACTTGGTTTCTTGAGTGTTTTATATAATTTATTTGACCTCTGTACTCTGTTTACACAGCTTTTAGAAACGAGTGGAAAGAGAATATTTTGTCAATAATACCAGAAACAAAACTCTCAAACATCCAATGAATCCACCAAATATAGAAGGCTTTAAAACTCATATGCATTGTCCAAAAAAGTATAATACTGAACAAAAAAAAATCAAAGAACAGTAATCTAGCTATTTAATGTAACATGACATTTTAACATTTCTTTTTCTGGAGGGTGGGAGCATGCTGGGTTCTTTGTTTGCTAGCCTTCCTGATGTACATTGAACAATTTGTGATGCTGGCGTGTAGCTAGTTTTTGTTATAGTCTTTCCTGGAATCATCTTTCCAAGTTTAAGATTATTGTTGCATATTGTATTTTTGAGAATACAGGCACTGGTCCAGTGGATGTTTCTTGGTAAAATGGGTGTTGTAAGCTGTTTCTGCCAAGTCTAATACTTTGGTTCTGGTACCTTAGACATTTTCTATGAAAAATATTTTTACAATAAGGGAAATATTTTGCAGATGAATCATTTCTACCTGGAGGCAATAAAAATAATTGTTTTAAATCAAAATTAGAAGTTTTAGATGGTATTGGTTCTAAAATTCAACTGAATTGTATGAAAATATGAAAAAGTGCCTTAGCATGTAGAGTCTTTTGATTGGTTATATTAGCTACGCTGTAGGTGTGCATGGTACTTAAAAAGATGTGCAGACAGATTATGTGTGGACATAACCACCTTAAAACCAAAAGAAATATCCCAGCAGAGAATATGGCCCCCAGTTTTGCCCTGAAGAAGTTAGAGTCTAAGGAAAGACTGAAACTATTAATGAATGAATGACAGACAGGGAGGAGGGTCCTGGGAAAGAGTCAAAAATGCAAGGAATGGCAAACAGGAGTCTATAGCGAATGAGAATCTCGTTCCTTTTCTATGTAAAGGAATAGATTACGTTACAGTGGATGAGTAGAGTTGAATGGAAGAAATTAATTTTAAGAAGAGAGCAAACCTCTGCCCTACTGCTTTTTCAGCTAATTCGGTGAATGAATGCATTTCCAGGTGTACGGAGTACCCCGGAAGTAGGTACGAAGAAGAGAGGAAGGGTAAAAGAAAATGGTAAACAGTGGTAAATCAGCAACCTTGGGGAAGTGGAAAAAAAGAGAAAAATGTTTGTCAGGAACCAAGTTACATAGCACCTTGAAGGCAGGAATCAAGAGCTCGACTTTGATAGAAGATGTTAAAGGGAGCATGTAACATGGTCAAAGCTGCATATGAGGATAATTATTTTGGCAGCTATATTTTTGGATGTGTTTGAGGAGGTCAAGATGACTTGAAAGTAGGAATTGTAGCTGATGCAAGAAATCACCAAGCCTTGAAGAAAGATTTTAGGAGAAGTGGAAAGGACAGGGTAGATCTTAGAGATGTGTTTAGAGAAGAACTGAATGGATTTGCAGACAGCTTGAATCTTCAAGGTGATGAGGAAAAGAGTTAAATAGGACATGAAATTTGAAATCCAGAGAACGGGGAAAGATAGTGGTATTGTCAGCTGTGATGGCAAGGGGAAATGGAGGTAAGATAAGAAGCTCAGTTTCATCAGATTGAGTCTGACATCAGAATGGCATGTCAGAAGAGCAGGCAGAGAAGTGAGATTGTGTGGAGAGCTGGTAAAAGTTTCAGATGTTGATTGAGGATTTATCAGCCTAGAAATAGTGTTGGAAGCCTTGAAGGCAGGTGAGGCCACTGTGTGTGGAAGCAGACAGAGAAGTGGGAGAAATTGTGTGCTGGGAGTGTTACAAAATGATAGGAGAATAAGGTGGAGTGCTGCACCATAAAACTGTAGGGAGAAGAGCGGCTTAAGGGAACCTCGGTGATCCCCATGTCAGGCACAGCAGAGGGTGACCCAGTGGGATGAGAGCAAAGAATTCGACTGCTTCCCCCCTCTCCCAAAAAGGCCAGTGTTGATTTTCTCACCAAAAAAAATTTAAAAAATGAGTTGAATGTAGGGATCTAAGCCTGATATAGATTTTGGGGGGAAAATGGAGTTCATTTGGTTGGAATAGCATGCTGAGTGAGCTGGAAGAAAAAGAAAGGGTACAACACATGTAAAAATAACATGGCATCAACAGTATTTTTAAGATATCAGGCTTTCCTGCTGTGACATGCATTTCCATCACCAGTTTCTGATTTGTAGGAATCAGTTCCTTTATTAATGAATACATCAACAAGGTACATAATGGGTGTGCCCAGGCGAGTATGCATGTGCAGTATGCAGCGCCGCAGACCCATCTGCAGCACTACACATGCAGGCAATTGTAGTGCAGAGGGGGAGGGTTTGACACCAGGAGATCCCAGTGTCAAAAAACCCCAACGGAAAAAAGCTGGGGGGCGCACATGGCAGTAGCATGCACCACCTGAAACAGGCCTGGCCAGCCAGGCTCTCTGCTGCCAGATCACCAATGCTGGAGCCCTGAAAGGCCCCCATGACCCCAGGTAAAGCTGCTGAGGGCAGGCCAGGTGCTGGCCCCAGCCTCCCCTACTGCACCCAGGGCAACTTGTTGCGTGCCAGAGCATGCACGCACAGGTGTTCCCTTGGGACAAGTAGCAGCAGCATATATTGTGCTGCTGCTGTTTGCACCTGGGGGAAATGCAGATGCCTGCACATCTGGATCGTGCCGATATGTCTGTTCTGGGTCTTAGTTTCTAAGAAATTTCCTCCGTTCCCTATAGATTTAGTAGTTCAAGCCATACATCTAGAACCCTTTCAGTCTCAAACTATAAATGATCTATAACTCCATTGCCTTGGGATGAAGAGGAATCGGCCAGCAGACAAACGAAGAACTTCCCAAATGAGCATGTCAGTACATAGCCATTTTATTATTAATATATCAACCTTAAACTGTTATCAAAGGTTACAGTCTAACCTTTGATAGCTGATTGAATCAGCTATTAGCTAAAAGCACCAAAAGCCTTGCTGAAGTGCCCAATCTTTACGGACGCTGCAGAGCTGGGTTGAAGTGTAACACGCTGCTGCTTCCGGTAAAGCCTAATATCTTTACATACCAAGTGGTGTTTTTAACAGAGCCCATGATAGAAGAGGGGTATGTGTGTGTGTGCGTGCGCACATGCATACATTACATTTTTTTCTTTAGATTATTAGGTTTTCCCGAGTCAGAGTTCCCTTACGGCAGGATTTCTGAACATGTAAAATAAACTCATAATTCTCTTCAAGACCCTAAATATTATTTTTAGTTTAAACACTGGGTGAGAAATCATTTTTAAAAGCTTATTAAAATATTATATGAATATTTTCAGATATAATTTATATTATTACTGGTGTATAACCTTTCAAATGAATAATGCAAAGCAATGACTAGTCGCTTCTGATAATCTATAGTGGTATATTAAGCTGGTGTTCTACTGAAAGATTAACACTTACAGCCCAAGGAATAGAACTGAAAAATCTAATCCATTTGTTTGCCTGTTCACAGTGACAGATATTTTCTTAAATTAAAAACTATTATTCTGACTTCTGAAACTTAAAATTAAATCTGCTTTGGTTCATTTTAGAGTCTTATAAAACAGGATTATGATGTATAACATACTGCAGCACAAAAGTAGTCAGACTATTGATTTTCAGCAGTGTTGCTATCACAGACAATGAAGAATGTTTCTAACAAAAAAAATTATAGGATATTAAGCAGAAAAATGCCTTGAAAAGGCTATTTGGAAGATGCAGGAAATTAGATAGCCCTTGCCTGGTAGTTAATTGAGTATTTTACTTTTTTCTGGAAAAGTGTCTGAATTTAAAGAGGCCTTTGGTTCCAAAGGAAGATTGCACAGTTAAAAATAAAAACGCTTCTACCTCGATTTTAATTCAGATGTGCATATCCCCTTATAAGTTAAACGCTTAACTAAAATATATTACAGTAAGAGTAGGGCTCAGATCCAGAGTGACTAGGATAGACTGGAGAAATGGTCTGCAGTCAACAAAGTAAAATTAAACAAGAACAAGCACAAAGTCCTGTGCTTGGAATGGAATAATTACATGCACCAGTATGAACTGAGGAATGACTGGCTAGGCTTCATTACTGCAGAGAAGGACTTGGGGGTTACAGTAGACCATAAACTGAATATGAGCCAACAGTGTGCTCTTTTTTAAGAACCTCTCCCCGCCCCCCCCCCCCCC
>NW_017728994.1:59054239-59075028 GCF_001723915.1 Gavialis gangeticus | reverse complement strand
CAAGGGAAGTGTTTCTTCTACTCTATTTGGCACTCATGAGTCCTCATCTGGAGTGCTCTTTCTAGTTTTGCCCCTGATGCTCGAAGAAAGAAGGGGAAAAATTGGAAGGAGTCCAGCTCAGCAGACAGCAGCAGAAGGCCTGGGAAGCATGATGTCATAAAGTCACAGAAACTAAGGGCTGGAAGGGACCTCGAAAGATCATTGAGTCCAACTCCCCTGCTCTGGGCAGAAATACTGCTGAGATCAAATGATCCCAGCGAGGTGTCTGTCCAGGCTCTTCTCGAAGACTTTCAAGATCAGGGACTACACTACCTCTTTGGAAAATCTGTTCCAGGTTCTGGTCACCCTTACCATAAAGTTCTTTCTGACATCCAACCTGAAACCATCCTCTAACAGTATATGGCTATTGTTCTCTGATCTCCCCCGGGGTGCCCTAATGAACAGTTTTTCTCCCAGCTTCTAATGTTCACCCCTTACATACTTACAGACAGCCACTAAATCATCCCTCAGTCTTCTCTTCCCCAGGCTGAACAGTCCCAGATCCCTTATTCTTTCCTTATAAAATTTGTCCTTCAGGCCCTTAATCATTCTTGTGACTCTTCTCTGGACCCTTTCAAGATTCTCCACATCTGTTTTGAAGTGCAGCACCCAGAACTGGGCATGGTACTCCAGCTGGGGACTCTCCAATGCCAAGTAGAGAGGAAGTATCACTTCCTTAGCCCTGCTCGCAATGCATCGACTAACACGTCCCAGTATGCTATTAGCTCTGTTGACTACAGCCTTGTACTGGCGGCTCATGTTCATCCTGTGATCAGACATAACCCCGAGGTCCCTTTCTGCCATCGTGCTGGCCAGGACATGTCCTTCTAAGCTATATTGTTGCTGGTTACTTTTTCCCAGATGAAGCACTCTGCATGTATTCTTATTGAACTGCATCTAGTTCCACTCCTCCCACCTTTCCAGCTTGTCCAGGTCCACTTGGATCTGCATCCTATCCCCTAGCATGACTGCTTTCCCCCATAACTTAGTATTGTCCGCAGACTTGGCCAGCATGCTTTCCACATCCTGATCTAAATCATTGATAAAGAAGTTGAACAGCATGGGGCCAAGAACCAAACCCTGCAGGACACCACTGGCCACCTCCTGCCAAGATGATATAGACTCATCCACTGACACTCTTTGAGTTCAACCTCTTAGCCAGTTCCCAACCCACCAGTTTTGGGAGCCAGCTCACAATCCCCCAGTTTTCTTATAAGAGCATCCTGGGAGACCATATCGAAGGCCTTTTTAAAATCCAAGTATATGACATGAACCACGTCTCCTACATCTAAGCCGTTCATTACTTGATCATAGAAGGAGATGAGGTTGGTCAGACATGAGCTGCCCACAATGAAACTATTGTCCTTCAGCATCGTGCCTTCTGCTAATCTCTCTAAATGGCCTTGATAATTTTTTCCAAAATTTTACCTGGTATTAAGGTCAAACTGATAGGCCTATAGTTTACCGGATCCTCCCTCCTCCCCTTCTTAAAGCTTGGCACCACATTGGTCCTTTTCCAGGCTTCTGGGACCTCTCCCAAGCACCACAAGTCTTCAAATACCTGAAGGGCAATTATAGAGAGGATGGAAATGGACTTTTTTCTGTGGCTGTAATGGACAGGACTAGGAGCTGCAGCAGGTGGAACATAGGCTGGAGATTAGGAAGAAATTTTTTACTATGAGGATAGTCAAGCACTGGAACAGACTACGTAGGGTAGTTGTGGAATCTCCATCCCTGAAACTTTTCAAAAGCAGTTTGGACAAGAATGTGGCTGAGAAGGTTTAGGCAGCAATGATCTTGCCTTGAGTAGGGGGGCTGGAGTGGATGACCTCATGAGGGTCCTTCTAGCCCTGTGATCCTAAGATTTGTCTTTCCCCAGACAAAGTAAGAGTATGTACAAAGTGAATTGGATGTATGCATTAGGACATAGTTGAACTTTTTGCATTTTCTGCCCATCTAGGTTTAACCATCTAATAGGCCTGTGTGACTAGGGAATTATTCGATTCAGATTTGACCGATACGGAGGACAGTGATTTGATTCGATGATTCGAATCACTGTCCCCATTTGATTCAGCTGAATCAGAATCGGAGATTTGGCACTGATTCGGAGATCCGGATCTGCCAGGGAAAGGCAGGCACAGCCGGGTGGCTGCAGCTTCTCTTGCGGCTCCTCCAGCTGTGCTTTCCTCTGCCTGGGTGGGGAGAGCTGCAGGAGAAGGTCCCATGGCTGCCCTGCCTGGCCCCCTATCCCCCACCTGCCCAGGCCTCCTGGCACTTCAAAAAAAAAAAAGCAAAAAAAAGCCCCACATTCACTGGCTGCAGGAGCAGTGATCAAGGCCTCTGGGGGCTAGTGGCAGAGCCCCCCTGCAGAACAGCGGGGGACAGCGGGGATCACCCCCCCCGCCTGGCACCCACATGGCAGCTGCCCCATGATGCAGGTGCAGCATTGCTCAGCAGGGTGCTGCACGCTGTCTGGAAGCTGGGGCAGCTCTACGTGTTAGTCAGAGCCTGGCACTGCTCAGCCCCAGCACCCAGACAGAGCGCAGCACCGTGCCCCGCATTGAGTGCCCAGATGTCCCAATTGCTGCTCCTGCATCCGGTGAGTGCGGGGCTTTTTTTTGCTTTTTTTTCAGTTGCTGGAATGCTGGGGCCAGGTGGGGGATGAGGGGGGCATCAGGCGGGGGCTCAGGGGTGGAGATCAGGGAGCGGGCCTCTGCCCCATGACCCCAGAGCCCCCTCTGCTTCTGCTTCTGCCTGCGAATGTGTTGTTATTTGGGTGTTTTTTTATTCACGGCGTGGTGGGGCCGGGCGAGTGGATGATCAGGGAGCGGGGACTGCACGGGGGGGGCTCTGCCAGGAGGCCCCAGAACCCCACAGCCTCTGCTACAGCCAGTGAGTGTGGGGTTTTTTTGTTTTTTGAAGTGCTGGGAGGCTGGGGCTGGACAGGGC
This sequence comes from Gavialis gangeticus, assembly GCF_001723915.1. NCBI lineage: Eukaryota > Metazoa > Chordata > Crocodylia > Gavialidae > Gavialis > Gavialis gangeticus. The sequence goes on along the minus strand of NW_017728994.1, from coordinate 59,072,040 downwards.
AGGCATGGGGGCTTCTCCCACAGCTCCCCCCACCCAGGGAGAAGCAGGCACAGCTGGAGGAGCCATGGGAGAACCTGCAGCTACCCGGCAGTGCCTGGTTCTCCCCAACAGATCTGAATCAACAAATCTCTCCCAATCTTTTCCAAATTGATTTGGAAGCTTCGGATTCAATTCATACCTTTTAATGGGTCTCCCAATTGGATCTGGATTCCAAGATTCAGGAGCTAAATCAGGCCAAGTCTCCTCCGAATCAAATCAGCAACCGAAGATTCGCACAGCCTTGCCACCAGTGTTTTGTTTTTTTTCCAGTTATTTTGTAGCTTCTATGTTGGGAGTGACAAGTGATGTACTGACTCACACTTCCTAAAATAAAGAATTACTTAAGTCACTTGTCCAGTCCTTAAAATAAATGAATAAGTATTTTCTCCATGCTTGTGGCCAGGGAAGAGAGAGAAAAACACTACTTATCAACATCCTGGAGGAAAGAATAATTTTGGAAACCTCACCTCAACTGTGAGGGAGGAATCAAGGCAAGCCAAAGAGAAAAATACTAGTTCATTCCTAAAATATCTGGTTACAAATTTCTTGTACTCTGAAGATGCCAGCTTGGGGAACTTGACGTATAACTAAATGATCATTGTCAGAAAAGGTATGTTTTTATGGTGGGATAAATGTTAGCTATCTCACTAGTGGAGGCAAGGCTGTGTGACTTTACAATAGTTTTGTTAGTAAAGGTCAAATCCAGGAAAACTATTACATAGGTTCTACCTAGACCTATCCCATAAAAAGCTACCTGTTCTTTGCCTCTGCTAGGGTTTTATGATAAGATAAATACTTCAGGATGACTTTCATTGCTTAAAAAAATGTTTTTGGCAGTCCGAATGTGTGAAAGAATGACCCCACATTTAAAATTCAAGGGTGGTCATAGTATGAGAAGAGGAGGAGAAGAAGAAAGGGTCCGGGAGTCATAGCTGTTTGATAAGACCCTCAAAGCATGCTGCTATGTAGCTAATTTTTTTAATGTGTGCACCTCCCTGGAAGTCTCTGTGGAAGTATACAAAATTTGAGAGTAGACATGTTTCAAATAGTCGCAGTGTAGAGGTTTCCATTCTAGATCAGACCCATGATCTTAGTGGTCCAGAATCCCTCTGACATTAGCTGGACCCATAACAGTTAGCGTGTTCATTTACTGCTTAGAAAAGGCACAAACCTGGCATCAATTAAGTGTTCCAGTAACACTGAAATCAGAGTGATAAAAAACATTAAGAAGGATAAATGGCTTGGAAAAATGAAGCAGTAAGCCATGGGTGAAATCTTAGGCTACAGTACTAGTAATTGCAAAGCAAGGAAGTAAACCAACCAGATATAAAACTAAAAAGCGGCGGTATAGGAAGCAAAGCTTCAGGGAGCGACCTGAAGTATAGTAAAGATGAGCTTGCAATTCAATACTAGTACTTAACCCGTCTGTCCCCCACCCCGCCTCATTATTCTGGGAATTACATAAGAAAGATCTTGTACCAATTTTAGTCTTCTTTTTTGTCATTTCAACTTCCAGATTTCCTTCACATTCTTCTATGGAGGAGTTGGGAGAGGGTTTTTTGTTTTTCTTTTTCCCTCAAGGGGACAATATGTCTAGGACAAATGTTAAGGTATAAGGTTTGTCTCCTCTTGTACGTCTGTCCTCCACTATGTCAAATGGGCCCACCTCCATCCAGCAGCCATTCTTCCAGAGGCTGCCTTTCGGCAGCTGCTTCTGGAGCTGCACAGCATATAGAGGAAGGATGCGTGGCCTTTCTAACACTGTGGAGCTAGAACTTTTTTGGCACAGTTTGCATAAGGTTGAGGAACAGCAAAGCATTGTGCAAAGGCAGAACTTCCTGGAGGAAGAGACACGGAGGAGAATATGGCCCCTAATTTATTAGTGCTGTTGTAAACAGCATGTAAAGAACCATAGTGTGTACAGAATAGTTTGAGCAATTCTACTTCTATCAGTTAAGACACTCAAAAACTGTGAAAAGGGTGATGCAAAAATTGGAGACTAAAACAACGAATTTGACCCACTGACTTATTTATTTTTATTGGGAGTTGAATTGCAACTCGTTTGTGGGAGTGGAGCTGTATCTGCTGCTATCCATTGCAAATTTGGCCCTCAGTGAGCCTGGCTAGGCAGACCAGGGAAAAGAGTATTGTGTGGGGTCTCGTCCAACGTATAAATGACATCAAGGAAATAATGTAAATATAAACTTGTACCCTTTTTGGCAGTGATTGTCATTCTTAAAGTCAGAATCTGTTGATAGTTAGAACACTCTGAAGTTTGGCAAACAACCATTAGTTCCTATTCTTAGTTAGAAGGAAAGATGTATTATCAGGGTATGTCTGTGAAGAAACTTTGCAGGTGGTGAGTCCAGTTAAGCGGACTGCTATGCAAAATGGAAACATTGGTCCAACATTTCAGTTTGAAAAAATCCTGATTATATATTGCTTGCATTCGGTATCAGTTAGAGGAACTGCGCGTCTTAATTTTGACCAGATGAGCAGTCAAATTGGACAAGTGAAAGTTAGTAAAGCCATTAGTGGGGCTGATGAACAGAGTTGTTCTGCGAAAGAACTTTCTATTTGTGCATCTTTTTCATTGTCAGCTGCTCTTTGAACCACGCCAGGTTACAACAGGCTTCCAGTATTACCAGCTGACAGCAAGCAATCTATAAAAGTTGGTTTCCATAGTACATGCTGCAGATAATACATGACACTGGGTAAAATGCCAGGTCTGTACTTAAGGATTAGAGTCTGCTAATATTAATAAATCATTCAAAATGTGGGGGTTTGTTGTATTTTTTTCATGTCAGCTAAATGCTCTGATTTAATTACTGTAAAGTGTTTAATAAGGGAACAAGTTTTATTCTGTAACTTATTACTTTAATAAGCAAGAAAAGGGAAACCAAGCATCTCAGATCTGTTTTCTGAATCAGACTTGGCATCTGATGTCAATTTGAAAACTAATAGCAGAGGAGATAAAAACAGATGTTATTACAAGTTTTGTATAAAAACAAAAGCCAAAATATTTTAATCTGGATCATAAGGTTAATTAGAATTACCACTGGGTCTTGTAATTGTTATGCCTCTGGGTGTGTTTTCCCCCATAGATTTTTTGGAATAGAATCTCAGTGTGATCAAATGCTTCAAGACGACTCCTTTACTTTAACAAAAATTGGTATTATTTGTACATCTTTTCTAATGTGGCAAAATAAGAAATAAACATATAATTTACGTTTGTTAAATGATAAATTAACATTAATTGTTTTAGGATTAGTTGGAAATAGAGTAATACCAAGCAGGTTTAGCATTCCCAGTAGCCCTCACTTGGGACCTTTAACACTCTTACAGGATTAGTGCAGGCAGCGATTCATCCTGTTACCATGCACACAGAAATATTGTGCAGCTTCTGGCCATCAGAGCAGCATTCCTAATGATCAGCTTTTACAAGTGAGCCTAGGAAGATTCAAATATAAATATTAGGAAGGTCACTTTAGAGTTCTTGAGCGAGCAAGATGAAATGTGCTCTGTGAGTGGTTAGATGTTGAATGAAATTTTGCAGTATTGTTACCATTAAGAAGATAATTAATAAAAAGGCTTGTTGTTGGGCCTAAGTGGATGTGGAGGCATATGTGCCTCTCCTGCTGTCCCTTTTGCAAGGACATCTATTTATCCCAGTTTCTTGGCTTTTTCCTTCTTCTGAACATTCTTCCTTTGGGTAAGAAAAACATGCAGTTTTTATAGGGAATGGGAAGAGCAATCCAACTTGAGAAGCAGTAACTAGAGTTTATTGCTTTACTGACACTGAAAATTAGACCAGCTTTATTGAGATGCTGACATGCAGCTTTCCTGCTTCCCTAATACCTACTTCTGTTTTCTGAAGGTACAAGCCATCTGCTGTATTTGCTGAAGAGTTTACCTCCTTAATTATGTTTTGGGTGGAGGGCAGAGGAGTGGTATTGCTGTCGATCTCACAATAAAATGATATCAGGAGAACAGCGTTTAGAAGATGGGGGTACCCTGACTTAGGTTATGAAAATTAAAAGTTGGAGAGTTTCTCAAACTGGGCATATTTATCCCCTGGGGTACATGACAAATTTCTTGAGAGCGTGCCAGAAGAAGGAGCAGGAAATCAGAATAGAAAGGGGAAACAAATGTTTAGTCAGGGTCTTGATTGTGCTCTAAATCTGTATGTCTGGGTAGAATGGGAAGGGGTGACTGAAAATAGCATGTCACGTCCAGAAGATAGCTGGATGCAACAGGTTTTTTCATATGCTAGGATGAAAAAAAGGCCACTTTAACAAAATGTACCCCTGGAGTTCTCTGAATCTGCCTCCTATTAGCTGGATACCCTGGAAACTGCTTACTATAAATACTTTACTCTTGATGCCACATGATAATCTATGGGGAATGACTTGAGATGAAGCACACCCTTCATCCTCATAGTAAGGAAAACCTTGTTAACGTGAATGAATGCCGTGTGGATCTGTATTCGATTAAAAAACAAACCCAAAACATCCTTGGAAATCAGTAAAAGAAACTTAGAGCAAATGAAACATGAGGCACTGTTATAATATCTATAGCAATAGATAGATAGATCTTATTACAATAGTGTAAATCCAAAGCAGCTTCATTAATGATACTGGAATCATTATTTATATATTCGACTGAGATTAGAATGTGACCCACACCGTTGGCTTGTTCTTTCCCCTTACTGTTCAGAATAAATATGTTTGCTCGGGTTAAAATAGGCGGTAACTTACAGGCAACATGTTGAAATAAGCCTGGTTGTGTTTAAGATACTGGATAAACCATTCAAGAACAATTTACCCATAGATTGTCACTGTTAAGTGCAAGGACAGTTTCATCTTGGTTTATCCCCTGTTTAAGTTCCAGTTGCACAAGGGCATCTTTAATTTGTGCACTTTATCTGCATTCATGAACAGAGTAAATTTGGCTTTTTTAAAATCATTCTTTTTCATTTGCATATTTTGACATCTTTTAGATGCCCACATTTCTGTTAGATTTGGAACAACTGTCTGACCACTGAGTAGTGAGCCCAAATGAGAAATATGAAGAAAGTGCAAATTGGGAAAACTCTGTTCCACTGCCATTTAAACATTTAAATTAAATGGAAACTAAGTTTACTCGATGTGTATGTTTTATTAGATTACTACCTTGGTGTATGTCTCTCAATCCTGTAAATGGTCACATTTTTGAGATTATAAACGAACCAAGTATGTGAAGCTATATTATATGAAACCTAATGTTTCTTTTGGGGGGTTTTTTTGTATGCTGTTGGATTTCAAAATCAGGCACTAATCCTGGAAAACCTTGTGTACATGCAGAATTTTACACACGTGTGCACACTCGTACATAGGTTTTGTAAGAATCAAGGCCCTGTTTTCCCACTGCGTAGTGTCAGTGAGATGCTGGCCTTGTAATGACATTAAGGCTGTATAGCATCAGGGAGCAATTAGGTGCGCTCCAATGCGAAGATTCATTGTGCAGCTAAATGCTGCCTTTGAGTAGAATCTGTTCATGATTAATAAACTATTTGATGGATTATTTGTGCCAGACTAGATTGGCATCTGCACTTTGGACATGATGTACCTGATTGTACTAACAAGTTACAACAACATGTATCAAGTACTGTAATTATCATATTGTCACTGTTTTTTACAGATGTAAAGATACATAATTCAAGCTGACAAGCCCAAAGATTTTATTGGAATGACCTATGATACCCTAACTTCTCATTAATATACAGCCGAATGCACAATATCAATTAACTATAAGATATAACCTCAGGGCTTTTTACCATTAGTAGCAGTTAAAAATTAATAATGCAACAGAAGTTCTTATTATTTGATTTTCCCACAGTGTCGAAGCTAAGAACTTTGAATTATGAAATCTTTTTATGAAACTGTGTGTGTTTTTTAAATAATTAGTTTCTTTTGTGTTTTTGATTTTTATATTAGCATGGACTAGGAGTGAATAGCATTTAAAATGAAGCCATTGTTTATTCACAAATCAAATAAGCTACTGACAGCTGCCCTAGTGGCTTCCTCATTCAGTTAAATTAATGCCTAAGGCCTTGGGGTGAACAGTCTTCTGGGGAGAATGTGGGCATTTATTTTCGATTCCCATTCAGTGTTGGGTCTTTTAATGCCAAATACAATTTAATGTGCACATGTTATGTTGAACTGTGTGCAAATTTATTCTATGGACCACTTGACAGAATTCGTATTATTAAAGTTGCACACAGTTTGCACTTGAAAAATGAGGTCTTTACTTCTCTTTGGAACAAGTAACGTACAATTCTGTCTTTATTTTAGTTTAAGATCTACTTGGCAGTAAGAGTAGCTTCTCCTACAAAGCTATGTATTTTTTAACCAAGCTTGTGTTTTTTGAACTGCTGGACTCAATCCAAGGCCTCCCTGTTTAATCAGGGCCTGTCTGAGCCCTACAGTGATGGGCACAACGTAAAAATTTGAAGGAACAAGTTCACTAGGGTTTAGCTTTACCTTTTTTTTGTGAGAGAGAATGTGTTTAAACCTTTTTGCCAATGGTATATGGAAATTGTACTTTGCAAAATGCATTATGGCCCTCATCCACAACAGGACTTGGGTGCTGTGACGCTAAGCTTTGTGATGCCTAAATTTCAGTCGCTGGTCCTTGTAGCAGACTCCATAGTCAGGTGTTCAAGCTCCCTGAATTTTGGGAAGAGGTAGATATTGCAACTTGGGATCAACAAAACCTAGCAAGGAGGCACCTAAACTAGGGCATTGTTTCTCTCTCTCAAGGCAGGTGGTGGAGATGACTCAGCTCTCTTTATTCATTAGTTCAGTGATTAAAAGGAAACCTAGGTTTATTTCTCTCTTCTGCCTGAATGATATGAGCCCACAGATCTTGCTTAGGAGGAGGCTGTTCCAGCAAACACCTATTATATTTCCATATTTTTCTATGTATAGCAGGCATTTTCTGAGAGATGCCTTCAGGCTAACAAGGGGTGCTTTGAGTCTAAAAAGCCACTGTTCTAGAAAAAGGCAGCCACTGAACAGGGCTTTAAGGGTCACAGGAAGAAACCCAGTCCTGGTCCTTCCCCTGCAATCTTCTGTGGTGTGTTCATTTTAGGATGTTCTCTTTCATACGAGCTTTTCACTTGTATGTTTTTAATAACTTTGAAATGCTCCTCCTGTTGTAGGTTGTTAGTTATCCAAGTCTAAGTGGAAGTGCAACCAGTATACTAAGTTCCAGCTGTGGGCCGCCTCCAGCCTGCCAGCTGATTGGATCCAGCCCACAGGCAGGCACCCACCAATGAATTGTATCTGGTCCTGCTGGCGGCTGCCCCAGCTATGCTTTGCATGGGGCCGAGTCCTGCATGCTCCCACCTAGGGCAGTGCCTGATGCACTCCCAGCCCGCGTGCACTCGATACTGCCTGGCTGGGCAAGCACATAGGATAGAAGTGGCAGCAGGAGCCAGAGCAGGCTCAGCTGCAACCCTGCCAGGAAGGTGTGGGACAGAGACTAAGAGAGCTGGCAGTGCCAGGCTCAGCCCCTTGCCCCCCACTTCCTCCCAGGGGATTCTCTTGCTGGCTGCCAGCAGCAGCTGCTTTTTTGCCCTTTGCAGCATGCTGCAAGCCAGGCAGGCAGCACTGATCCCCCTCCCTTGCCCCCGGAGGGGCGGGTCTCAGCCATGTCACGAAGAACAGCAGGGGAGAAGCCCCCCACGTGCAGACACCCCACCTACCTACAACCCTACCATACCCACACACACCTCCTATACCTCCTCATGCATGCACCCCCCACCACACTCACACACGCATCCAACAGTCCCACATACCCCATACCGCACTTCCCACACCCCTCCACACACATTCGTACATACACCCCACACACCCTACCATATTCACGCACACGCCCCTCCCCAACCACATAACACCCCCCACATATCCACACATATACCCACACTCCACACACACACCTACACCTCCCCACATACACACATGCTCCTTCACGCACTCTACCCCCCACCATACCCACACATACAATCAAGTTCTACACAGCCCACACCCCATCCACTTATCGCATACCCCCACACACCTCTCCCAAGCACCCCTACACATACACCCAACACCCCACATACACCCCAGCCCCCACCATACCCACACACGCATCCAACAGTCCCACACACCCCACACCTCAACCACAACCACATCCCACACCCCACCCACTCATATCCCACCCACACCCTACATACACCCAAGCCCCCCAATCACAAACTCTCTCAGCCACACCCCTGCACCCATCCACACACAATATATAAGGAACCCCCTCCCCCCGCAAGGAGTACTTCGTGGGCAAGGGGAGAGCCTTCCAGTGGCAAAAGTCAGGAGTTAGGAGGCAGGCTTTCTGGTCACAAGATGATGATCAGGAGGCATGGCTTATGTCAAGGGGCAGGGCTACCCTTGCAGCCCTCAACATCTCACCAAAACTCGTTAAGCAGCCCTCCAGCTGAAATAATTGCCCAATGATTGCCCATCCCTACCCTAAAACATCCATAGGTTTCATAGATTTCATAGACATTAGGGCTGGAAGGGACCTTGAAGATCATCAAGTCCAGCCCCCTGCCCCAGGAGCAGGAAGTCAGCTGGGGTCAACTGATCCCAGCAAGATAAGCATCCAAGCATTTCTTGAATGAGTCCGGAGTACATGCCTGCACCACTTCTGGAGGGAGTCTGTTCCAGGTCTTGGGGGCTCAGACAGTAAAGAGGTTTTTTCTTATGTCCAGCCTGAAATGGTCTTGGAGGAGTTTATGACCATTGGTCCTTGTTTTACCTTGGGGCGCTCTGGTGAACAGACGTTCTCCCAGGTCCTGAGGTACACTCCTTATGTACTTATAGGCAGCCACCAGGTCCCCCCTGAGCCTGCGATTTTCCAGGCTGAAGAGTCCCGTGGCCTATCACCCATCCATGATAGGTCAAGTCTGGTCTACCTCCTGCCAGTCTTCAACTTATCTCAGTGTTACAAGGTGAACAGAAACATTGACATGGTCCTGTCCATCTCCTGACTCCTCGTTCTGGGGCAATAAAGAAGTAAAACCAGTGCTTTCCTATGCTGCTGCTCATAGTTTCCCCAAATAAAAGTAACATGAAGCTGACGTGCTCTATTAAAATTTACCTGCAGCCACACACAATTCTGAATAAGCAGCCGTGAAAGTGACTGGAGTGTTGTCAGTTTTACTTTTCTGCAGTTTGGTAAAGCTATGTGGAGCAGCTGAGATGTCACAGCTGTTTGTTTTGCTGATTCGATAAGACAATATTGCACTGGTTTATATTCAGTTCACATTTGAAAGATTATCTTTCCAAACATAAGGGCTGGAAACTGTGTCCAAATCCCAGTGCCTACAGCTAGGCTCCTAAATTCTTATCTAGGTACCTTGTGAATTCAAAGCAGAAGAGCACCCTCTTCTACCATGGATTCAACAGATTCTTGTGGGGGGAAGCAAGTAATGAAAGCTTGAATTCCACATGAATTCATAACTGCAGTGTCACCCCTGTCGAAAAATGTCTGCCACTTACCATTGAAAAGTGGTTATGTCAAGACCTTTTTTGAGTTGTTATTGTCGCTGGTTTTCGCATTATTATACGGGTCCCAGGACAGGTGAAGCATACAACAGAAAAAATATATATACTTGTGATTAGAGGAGATCTAATTAATATCCAGAAACTTTCTCCATATGCTTTATATTCCACTATGTGATTTAAACTCTGCTTTGTTCATGTTTAAAAGTCTTCAAGCAATAACTGGATTTGAAATTCAGTGGGACAAAAGTCAGTGGAAATTTTGCCGTTGACTTTAGTCTAATCAGAATGTCAATCCAGTTGATCCTTTTTAGGAAAATGTCATTCTTTGCTTCTCTCATTGTTTAAATTAAATGCATCACATTTATTTAAATGTTAAATATGTATTTAATTAAACAAATGGTTACAGTAAAGTAGGGTAACACCACTGAAGACATTGGATTAATAGCAATGGCTATAGAGGGTAATGTCAGAATCAGTCCTCTATTTCTATAGCTTATTTACAGTAAATCAGGCTTTTTTGTAAATTTTGTAACTTCGTAACAAACACTTTAGTCTTAAATAATCTTCATCTTCCTCTTTATATACTTTCAATGACGCTATATAATTACAGCTGTCAATAAGAGGCTTGTTTCTATTCTCTAATATGTAAGATGCTCAACAAAAATCTCTAGAATGCGTTTGTGTTGCTGAAGTTGGTATTTGTTCCAGTATGCTCCCAGTTACCCGTGTATTATTTTCTATTTATTCATTTATACTCTATACACTTAACGTGCTTCTCTTCCCTTCATTGCTCTCATCCATACCTCATGTCAAGGGAGTTCATTGTTCTAGTGTCAAAACTTACCTATATTCCATACCAGTTTGGAGTTTCCTCTATTCTTACTACTGAAAATTCATAGGTTCATGGTGCACAGGTTGTAGAAAGAGTGTTGTGTACTAAAGACATGAACCTCACAGCAGCTGAAGTTTTTGCAGGTATAATTATTTTCTGTTCCTCTTTTGGGGTCTTTGTCACATGTCGTGCTTTTCTTTTGAACTTTGCTGGCTGCGAGATGCGCTGCCTGCATTTGTCCATGCTATAGTCCTGGTGACAAACTGCTCTGAAGGAGCCCACAGTCTTCTAATTATTAATGCTAATCCTTCTCTGCTTCCCTTCAGGACCGAGTTCTGTTTCCTTCAAGATTGTCAGCCTTCTTAGATGAAACAATAGCAGTATTTATTGGCTTTTTATAGACTAGAGAGAAAACAGAAAATACAAGTTAGTAACACATCAGAGTCTTTATCCATTTCTTGTTAAAATCAGTGGGAGGCTTTTCATTCACTTGAATGAGAGTTGGATCAGACTTGTAAAGGTGCAAGAGAGGGTATTGGAACAAGTCTTCTCAAAACATCCTTGAGTCCCATTGCAGAGAAAAAAAACAAACAAGTGAAATGATCTGACATCTTCCATCATGAAGGACTCAGTCTGACTGGGTGTCTAAACAGGAGTGGAGAGGCTGCTCTGATGTCCTGTAGTAACCGTGCGTTGGAGCAGGCTCAATTCATTGAGTCTGCTGGAATGTGGCAATTACTGCGCTCCAGCAGCCTCCAGCATCTCATGTACCAGTGTTTCCGCACTTCAAAATGCCGTTTGACAAGCTTTAGTTAAAGCACCCCCACCGGCATTTTGAAGTGTGGGGACGCTGACGCACAAGACAACCTGGGTGCTTTAAATAGAGCGGGTCTTGGAGCGCCGCTCCCCCCCCCGCAAGTTTCCTTTGCTTTATGCTGTACATGCGTTCCTGGAAAACAGCACAAAACTTGAATTTGCATAAAGGGAACCCACTTTACAATGTAACAAATAGGGATATGTTCCAAGACCTCGACTGTACTGACCCACAGACCCATTTCTACCACTTTTACAAGACAGTTCTGGTACTCACCAACAGCCGACGGTGCACACAAGCACAGGGTGGTGGTGAATGTGTAGTTGGTGTGAAGAGAGGGTGGCGAAGGCTTCATTGATGGACCAGGGAGAGGGGTAGGACATATGCTAGCGGGAGACTTAGAAGCCATAATGGGGATGGCAGCTACAGAAACACGTGTCACAGACAACGAGCGGGGAGCACAGATCCACGCAGGTGACTACATTTTGGTGCGCGTCACTCCCACAATGCACCGCACAAAGCAGCTGACTGTGCGCTTCTACCACAGCGATTGCATAAGAGTGAATTTATCTCGCAGGTAACAAATTTTTGGTATATAAAGGGTCATCACTTTAGCACGAATTTGCACATACAGAACCCGCATAAAGTGAGAGAAACCTGTATGTCTGGCTCAGAATTTTCTTCTGAGCAAATGTAGGACATGGCCTTTTCCCAGTTTCAGTACAACTGGAGTGGGGAAGCACACGGGGGTGGTCCCTCTGTCACAACTGGGCCCTTTATCAGTTTGTCATAGTGTACATTAAATCCCCCAAATTGGACGTGATAGTTATATTAGCCCTTATACCAAATGCCGTCTTGTTTGAATACACAAAAGTATAAATTCTGTCTTCCCTACTGCCCATTATATTATTTTTCTTTCAAAATATCTATTTGGCGATCCATGTCTATCTTCCCTTCATCGTGACCTATATCTACTTGTTTAAACACAGAACCAAGGACCTCTAGCCCCGATACACAGAACACAAATCCCTTGCACATTTTTAAATTAACCCCCTCTCTCGAGTTAGAACCGAATAAACAGAATTTCTTGCATACATTTCCATTAGCTGGCCTTTTGTGTTGTCAAAGATCTAAGCAGTACCTTTCTGCGAGCAGACTCAATTAGCATTTCAATCTCTGTTTCACTCGAATAGTTCAGCCACGTATTCAAGAGCGTAGTCCTTTGTCTTCGGATAAATAGAGAATTAAAAATCCAATATAATATATCAAGTAAATTAAAATTGGACAGATTAGCCATGCCCATCCAGCATTACCTATGATGCATGTTTGCTCCTTGTTTGAAAAGTCAGACTCAAAGATGGCCAAACTACTTTCCAGATTAATCTCTCAAAGTGTGTTTTCTGCAGGTAGAACTGGGTAATTCAGGGATAGGGATGCGTGTGGCCTTTGAGGCTTAGATGAAAGTCCAGGGCAACATATTGCATTTAAGGAAGACAGGAACGGTTGTCCAGATTTACTGAGGCAGTTGCACAGGATGGAATAGCCAGTTCCAGTCTGAATTTCTGTATCTGATTCTCTGATTTCTGAAGGCCTAAGCGGGAGGGAAGGACAAGTCCTTAGCAGCATAGAAATCTCCCTAAGGAAACAAAACTTGGAGAAAGTGAGCTTGTACTGCTTCGTGTCGTAATAGATGTAGAAGAAAGTATTAATTTTTAATTAGCTTTTATATAGTATTCTTAACCATGTGGGCATGCAAGCATGTTTGCTATTGCTAGACAGTGGCCTCTGAGACACCACAGTTATTTCATATTCCCAGTGGGGGATAAAAAGCTATCCTCATTTACTTGTTGGTAAATGTTGTTCTATAATGGTGATTGGTGAAGCTCACTGTTGTGTTCCATGCAAAATGGTAAACTGGATATCTATCTATTTAAGTTTCTCTCACTTTTGTCTACTGTCTTCATAATCCTAAAGAACAATAAAGTGTGAAGGTGAAGGAAGTGTATTATATCATTCTACCAGGCTCAGAGAAATCACTCTAATCCCTCAGCTTCATAATAGAACAACATAATGACTGAGAAGGTGGCAGTAAAATACTACTTTAATTTCCCCTGAAAAGTAAATCCACCAGCCTTCCTTGATTGAGGCAGGATGCTGGCTTTACAAATACCCTCCCTCCCCCTAATTACACCAAATGCCTGCTTCTTTTAAGATATAAACCAATACCATTCATTGTGTAGGCAGCCTAAAGAAATAACTGTATCTTGATGAGTGTGTCCGAATAGATTGTACATTGAATAAAAATGTGTGTTACACAGCATGATCTAACATAGTCCAAGGCCATACAGCACATGCCGTAGACATGTAAGTATGTGGGTCAATAAATAGAAGGTACAAACAAGTTATCCTGTGTGGTCATGCAAGGGAAGGTCCTTTGGGATGCTGGAAATCTGTATTATGGTTTCTCTTAGAAGGGAAAGCACACAGACATTTACTCTCTTAGAAGAAACTCTCTCAGGAGTGATTTAATCTTGATTGATCCTGGGTTATTTTTCTCACAGTGTGGCCATTTTTGCTCTCAGAGAAAAATCCTGAACATCTGTACACTCACGATTTCTAGTTGGACAGTAGGCACTCTCTCCAGTAGAAACTGAATGTCTGTACGTGGCCTAAGTCCATGCTCCTTCTGACCTTGAATAACTTCAGTGGGACTTTACCTTGCAAACAGAACTCAGGACTTGGTCCTGTGTATTTTGCAAGACATTTGCAAACATTTATGGGGAAAATACTGTTCTCTCACAGTATCCTTTCAACTGCTCTGTTTTTCAGCAGCATGGTCAACCACCCCCAACTCTGGAGTGTATAATGGTTACAAAGCCTGTAAAAGAAAGAATTGGAAGTGCTACAGGTGACTCTGCCTATTGGCGGCTGTTATGCTACCAGCTCTAGAATTGGTCCTGAATTTTTCATGTGCTTTGGCTCATGTTAGGCTGTTTTGTTTTTCCAAGCATCCTTACTGTCTGAGGCGACTGATTCTTGAGGTCACGTGTGTCCAGCATTCAGCCAGTCTGCATACCAGATTTTCTTTCAAAGACAAAATTCACAGTCGCTGGGCTATTTTAATAATCTTGTATTGTGATTTCAGAGCACCTCAATTTATATCCTTCCTTTGAAAACAAAACCCCTTAATGATGTTTAAACATGGGTTCCAGATGTGACCATTAAGTATGTCGATCCTTTGGGATATTAGAAGTGGTTTCATTTTTACAGTATTAAATGCCCGCTCTCATTCTCTACATTCTCTGTTCTGCTCTGTGTACTCCTTATCATTCATGACTACAGTGTTTTGGTTTTCACACTCTAATGAAGTAATGTATGAACTTTCTCAATTTACTTGGTGTTGCAGCTGAACAATGTGAAGCCACGCTGGAAATAATCTTAGTTAAGTAATGTTGTTATCGAACAGCAGCTGTCACTCTACGACAGGTTGAGTCTTGCATCTAAGTGTGCATGCCCAGAGGTGCGGTGTACGCATATGTGTTTGCCCAAGTGCTTTTCCACACCTACTCAATAACAAGAAATCTGTCCAGAGGTCCTTTTTGTTTCAATTTTATGTTGAGTCTGCGACCAAAACAGGTTTTTTGGGTTGTTTATTTTTTATATCAAATTTTCCAGATGAAGAGGCACCTTAAGAATGGGTATTAAATCATGTCAGGGGAACTTCCTAAGAAAAGGAGAACCATAGACAAAGAAGCCTAGGGAGATGATGGAATCTCCTTCTGTGAAGGCTTTGAGATACAGGCTTTACAGGCATCTCTCTGAGATGAATTAGGGGTTGAAGTACATGACCCGGAAGGCAAATTCACTGCTGCATTCGGGTTGGTTTGTGCATGATTAGGACCTTAGGTGCTGAAGCAACTGACTTTTGAAGGTTTGCAGTTGGGAAGTTCTGCTGCTGCAGACCTCCCTGAGTGAAGTCTCTGTCTACATTATTGTCTATATGGTTTTGTTTGCCTCTGGTTGCTTGCATCTCCCCAGCACCCACAAGGGCCCCATTGGTGTAGAGTTTGTTTGGAAGGATTTCAGTTCCATTGAAAAGGCAGATTAAAAATATATATATATATTTCTGAGCTTCTTACTACAATGGAATAACTATTTCTGTTCATCCAATCACTTCTGTGTTGTATCTTCCCCTTTATTCATTTTTCATCTTTTCTAATCTCTGCTTTAATGGGCAAAAGCATTCAAGTGATGTTGTAGCCCTGATGGTTCAGGATATCTGAGAGAGGCAGGGATTTTTTTGGTTTACCTCAAGTCACCTAAGGAAAGGCTCCTTGTGCCTGAAGCTTTTCTAACTTCGGTCCCAACTATATAGTTGATTCAGTAAAAGATATCGCTCCCAAATCCTTCTTTCTCCCATAATGAGTCACACTTTAAGAATAAAGTACCTTAAAACATCACTTTTGTTTATCAGAAGAGTATAGCCAGTGAGCAGTCTCATTGAAATATTTCTGTAATGGATTCAGACTTTAATTTAGACAAATTCATTTGACCTGTTTAGTAAATTAAGATCCTATAAATGAGGAATTAATGATTCATTATTGTTATTGACATGTTCTGCTTTCCAAGTATTTCAGGAAATCATAATAAAATAGTGTATAATTGGAAACGACAGGCTCATGAATATTACCAATCTATTTATGGCTGGAAGTCTAGTGGCTCTTACCTCCTTGGTATGTTCTAAGTGCATTTTTTGCTAACGACTATAGATATTTTCTAAAATGCGTATTGGCCATTGATCTCTGCCCGTTTAGGATGGCTACATTTACAGACAAGTAAACATAAAGTAGTTTTTGTCGTATTGCATAATCTACTATATTGGCTTGCTGCTTATGGGTCATTGCTTCCCCAGTAACAGTTGAATAATGCTCAGTATTTTCAAGTTAGTTTCCTGAAAAACTGCCTGTGCCATTTTAAGAAGTAAAGAATGGATGTGAGCAGGAGCCTGATCCAGCTGTTCACATTCAAGCAAAAGCTATTGACTTTCAATATTTGAATACCCTGGACTTTGAGGGATTTGCCTGAGTAAAGATTGCAGAATCAGATCTTATAATATACATGTGTTTGTTTGCTTGTTGGTTTAATGCTTATTTTTTATCTGTGGGATTTTATGGAGATGCAAATACAAGTTTCAGAAACTATGAGTTAACTTGAATGAATTGTGCATTTAGTGCACAGAACAATTGGGAAGATATTCAAAGACTGTCTGTAATTTTTGCTATAATTTGTATGTTGAAGTCTTTGTTTAATTCATACAGCAGGATTACCCAGATGAAACCTAGCATTCCTGGACTGACAGAGAAACCAGTTTACTACTAACTTAATTAAATGCTGCTTGAGCCCTTTGAGCAGGGCTGCACATTTACCTTATTGTTGGGAACCATGGTGCTTAAAAACATTGTAGGATACCAGGGCATTGTGGCTAAGGTGCTAGGCTGGGACTTGACATCTCTGTTCTGTTCCTTGGTCTGGTGCAGAAGTCTTCCATGGTGTGAGGGGGGCATGTGGGTACTTAGAGAAAAGTTACTAAGAATTGGATATAAAAAGCTATGTGAAAGTATTATGTTTGACTCAAATGAGACACTTACGTGAAGATTTTTTAAACATTGATAGTGAAACACCTCAATTGAGTGGGCTTTTGGAGCTTCTCCAATAATGTGACTTAAGGTGAGAGGTCACCTTGTGCTAAAAATGCTGTGAATATTTGGAGGAAATAACTCTTCTGAGAAGACGACGAGTGTTGGAGATAGTGAGTGGTAAAGACTGAACAATGTCCTACCCTTTGAACATGACTGAAGCCCCTTAGTGAAGACTGTATGCATTTAGGGAACTACTACTGGGTAACATTTGGCAGGGCAGAGAGGGTGTAGAGCCTAGCACTGCAGAGTGTAGCCACTTCCTGCCGTTGCATTCCCTGGAAAATGGCAAGCAGCACAAAACAAATGAATGAGTAAGTTTGATGTGTCTAGTCAGTTCTACCTTGCATAGACTTCTGGGATGCTACATTTGAAGATGTGTGGAGCTGGTCTCAGAATTATGGCAGTATTTGCCTTCTGTCATCCTCTTGCTTCTTGCATG
The DNA here is from genome assembly GCF_001723915.1 of Gavialis gangeticus. Classification (NCBI taxonomy): domain Eukaryota; kingdom Metazoa; phylum Chordata; order Crocodylia; family Gavialidae; genus Gavialis; species Gavialis gangeticus. Next base: position 59,054,633 of record NW_017728994.1, on the reverse strand, counting down.
GAAACATCAACTACTAGCTAAAAAGATCTTTTCACAATACATATGAATTGATTCCCCCTTCTGAAGGCATGGTCTGGCCTTATGTATTGATTCCTTGTTTTTTTTTTTATAAGCTCTATGTGGACTTCAAACCCCTTTGCCTCTTTGTCTTCTCCCATATCAAATTCAAGTTCCTTATCTGCAACTTCAGGGTCTCATATCTTCTCTTGCCCTTAAATATCCCTCAGGTCAATTGTTCCCATACTGAGTCCCTAGATTACACCCAGTCATTTTGCTTTACTTCTTCCTCCCATTCTTTTCCCCATAATGCTGCCTCTACTAAAAAAAACCCACACTTTTTCTTTTTTCCTTATCTGCACTATTGTGCAGTCTCTTTCCTGGCATTTGTTTTTGT
>NW_017728994.1:59043436-59054078 GCF_001723915.1 Gavialis gangeticus | reverse complement strand
GTGTGTGTGTTCTTCTTGCTTCCAATTTAACGATGTTTTAACACAGAAATTGACATAATAATATATGGCCAGTGATACAAACACCTGGACTGTTTTGAAAAGAAAGGAAACATCTGAATCTAGGATAACAAATAACTGATATTTTATTCATAAAAAGTCTCCACACACACAGCCCTGTATGCTTACACTACTCCCTTTAATATATAAGTATGTGTGTGTGTATCTATATATATATATATATATATATATAAAGAGAGGGAGAGAGAGAGAGTGTTTGTATATTGTATAAAATATATGTATTGTAAAGGGAAAGCATATGGGGCTGTGTGTGTGGAGGCTTTTTATGATTAAAATATCGGTTATTTGTTATCCTAGATTCAGATGTTCCCTTTCTTTTCAAAACAGTCCAGCTGTTTGTATCACTGGCCATATATTGTGTGTCAATTTCTGTGTTTAAACATCATTAAATTGGAAGCAAGAAGAATGCCTTGAGATTAGCAAACAAAGCAAAACATGTAAAGAAACATATTCAATAAATTCTGAAGAAAATGAAAAAAATAATTCAAATCCTTAACACAATTTGAATTTACTCCTAATGACCTGTAATTTCCTTCTTCTGAAATGTGGCTCCATTATATTAATCAAATTGACATTGTCGTGATATATTACCCTCATTATAAGTGTGATTCTTTTGTTGCAGCCAGTTAATACTTTTATATCCATACAATCTAACCAGCGACAACACCATAGTGAAGATTAGGGTGCTGTTTTTTCTTCAGATGAACCAGAAATGCCTTGGATAGATTTTGGCATTAACACCGTGTCATATTGCATCAATAGTGTAACAGCATATTTTTGAAGAAGGCAACACATATCATACTACATACTCTTAGAAGAGATTTTAAATATATTGAATAGTACTAGATCCAACACAAATTTGTCTTATGTTCTGGTGCTCACTTTCAGCTGAAATGCTGGAAGAGGGTTTGAAAAAGCGTGTCTTTTTTTCTTTTTTTTTTCTGTAGGCCAGATTCATAAACCAAAGTTGATCTTTGCAGCCATTTGTTTTTACCAGCTCAATAAAGCTTGATAGATCTGTCCCAATGAGTAATTCAAATATGTATCCAGTATGATTATTGTGCCACATGATAGCAGTGCCATTTTACATCCAGGCAGCCAGGCTTTAAATATTTCACAGGGTACTAGACAATGTGTTGTTGAAACCAGAAAATTAACTTGTGTATTGGTTTTGGAGCTGTAGATGTGTGCCATATGTCAGAACTGTTCTGTCACTGAAATCATACTTTAATAAATAAGTTATAGGAAGCTAACCCAGGTTAGGACAAATGCACAGAATCAGAATTTTTGGTCATGCTTTTCTCCCAGTTAATTTTTCAGTTTAAAAATAAAACTGTGTTAAGTTTGAAGATGGAGTTATTTCCAGCATCTAGTGACTTATCATCCATTTGAATGGTTTTCTTCATTGGCACAGGAATCTGGACTTTCCACAGTGTGTTACTAGTATAGTTAATCCATTTAGTCTGTCTCTGATGGAGACCAGTATCAGATCATTCAACGGCCCCCTCTACACTTTAAGGATGTGTACAAAGGAGTGCGGTTGTGTGGTATGTGGCGCTGCAAACACATTTGCAGTGTCGCACACTGCACAGTCCAGTGTTCCCCACACACCAAGGGCATGCTGCCTGAGCATGTGCTCTTCAAGTTTCTTCCATGGGTTTTTTTTGACCCCTGGATATCCAGGGGTCAAAAAAAAACTCGAAAACCCCCAAAACTAGAGCAGCACACACTTGCAGGACGTGCTGTTGAAAAGCAGAGCTGGGCCGCCCGTAGCCACACTCTGCTGCAGGCAGGCTCCACCTGGCAGGATCTCCATGGTCGCAGCTCCAGGAGGCCCCCAGCACCCCAAGAAAGGCTGCTGGGACCAACACAGTAACTTGTGGCGTGCCAAAACGCGTGTCACACAGGTGTTCCCTGGGGACAAGTAACTGCGGCACGAGGTGTGCCACTGCTAGTTGTCCTTGGGGAACCAAACATCCATACATACAGGCACACGCGCTTGCAGCAACTCAAATAGCAGCGGCACAAATTTGTGCCGGCAATTTGTGCCTCAGCACACATGCCTGAACATGCACTTTGGTGTGGGTCAAAGCATGCCACTTCGGGCAAACTGTTCCTGCCCAGTTCCTCCTGGATCTTCAGCCAGGGGAAACTAGAGGCTGTGGCCAGCACCTGTGCTGACTCCAGCAGTTTAAGAAGCTGTCCTGCGGAGCAGCTCATGATGCAGCTCAGGCCCAGCCAGTTGCTATCTGGGGACACTAGATCCTTGTGCCAGCTGGACTGCTGAAGCAGCCGTAACCTAGAGTGAACCACCACCCTCTACCCACCACAGCAGTCTGGCAGTGGGAGCTGCTGGCTGGTTGTGACCTGCTGCCATCTGTGACAGCATCCACCCTCTTGGACCCATGGCCTCATGGCTGTGTGCCTGCCAGACTCAGATGGTGATGCAACAGCCACCTGGGCTATGGTATGGGCACTGCAGCAGAGCCACCTGCACCTCTGGGCAAGCTGCCAGTGGGCCGTGGCTGCACAGTTGGCCTTAGGGCAGCACTGCTGTCATGTCTTCTGGTACCCCTGCTCTGCCATCTGGGTAGCTATTGCCCAGAAGATATGCACCTTGCTGTGGCCCACTTCAAACTGTTGAAGCGTGTCCTCCTGGCCCCAAAGGTCAGGAGGTCAGCCACCTCATCTGCCCTCTAGCTGGGTCCCCGGTGCTGGCCCTGGGCAGGCTCCTCTGCCTGGGTCTTGCCACTTGTCTCACCAGCAGAGATCCTGGTGTTCCCTCTTTAAAAATGGCAAATTCTCTGATAAAAACAACATATTCTCTCATTAAAATACCCCAAATCTGCATTCTGCAATTAAAATTAAATGCCACTATATAGAGAGATCAGTTGGGCAATTTTTTATTGATATATTTAGAATTTTAAAGCAGTTTGGAAGCCTACCAGTGCCTCTATCATCATGATGAAATGAATTCTAAATATCTCTACACTTTGGCATATACTTTTGGATTTTTGGTCATAGAAAAATCAGAGCTTGTCCTGCCCGCTTTGCTCACCAGGATGTGGGAAGCTGAGCAGCACTGATATGCGGGTGCCCTGCCCCTGCTCTTGCACCTCACTCCCAACCCACAGCACCCCCAGTCCCCTCACTCCTGACCCACAGCCCCTGCCTGCTCCCCGCTAGCTCCCTTCTGGCTGCAGCTCCGTCCCAGCACTAGGACATGGGTCCAGCTGCAGCTGTTCCTCCACTGCTTTGTGACTCTGAGCAGTGCCAGCCCTTCCTGTTCTGCTCCTTGCACCTGTGCCCAGGCCCCAGCGATCCCCATGTCATTCCTGGGAAGCTCTTGACTGAGGCTCAGGGACTAGGCTGGGCAAGCCCCTTCCCTTCTAAGCTGGCCTGCACCTGCACAGGCTGCTCTAGGACGGCAGGGTTATACTAAGCCCAGCTTTGGTGGCCTTTCGTACCTGAAGTGTTCCCCAGCCCCTACCTCCATCTCTCTCTCACACATAACCCTGCTGCCACTTCTACCCCTCCCTTCAGCCCATCAGACACCCAAGCTGTTTCTGGGACCAGGAGCCGCCCCAGGCTGGGGCTGCATGGCCCAGCACCAGTATGGACAAGCGTCAGGGCTGCAGTGCAGCAGTTGCCCCTGCAGCCATGGCTCCTGCCAGCAGGTCCTGTCCCATCCTGTTTGGTGGCTGGGCACACAGGGTGTGATTTGAGGAGGAATGTGGAGTGTGGGAGGTGGGTATGGGGTTTGTGGGAAGGTTTGGGGGTGGGTGTAGGGTTTGTGGGGGTGAGGTTTGTGGAGTGATATGGGGCTTGTGTGTGGGTGTGGGGGTTGTGGGAATGGTTTGGGGGTGTGGGGTTTGTGGGTGGATTGTGGTGGGGGTTCCGGGTGTGGGGGCAACTGTAGGGAAGGAAGGGCTTGTGTGTTTGGGTGTGGACTGTGTATGGGGGGAATTCTCAGGAGGGGTGAGTCCCCTGCCTGCCTCCTTGCTTTGTCCACATTACCCCCCCCATTTCCCCACCCCCACACAGCAGCAGCAGTGGCCATTGGTGTGCTGAGGGCCTGCTACTGACTAGCAGAGTCCCCGGCAGTGCGGCATGGCTGCGGCCGCCTGGTGCCAAATTGGCACTGTACACAGGAGCTGACCAGGTGCCAGAGTGTCTCTCTGGCAGACTCAGCCTGTGCTGCTTTTTTTCAGCAGGTTTTTTTTTGATACCTGGATTTCCAGATATCAAATTTACAGCCTGTGCTGCAAATATGCAGCATGGGGAACATTTTTTAGTTCCCAGCATACCTCTTGTGCTGTCTCAAGCTGCTTTGAGACACGGCAACAGGCACATGCGTGCTCATCTGGATACGCCCTAATTGTGCAGTTACCTGGAGACAAGCTGCATGTGCAAAGTAGCCATCACACAATATTAAAAGCTCCAACCAGCTATAAAGTTAGACCTCAAAAATGTGTACTAACTTTATAGCTGGTTGCCATCAAGCTTTAATTTGCATGTGTATCAGGGTCTTCTCTGTAGCTGGGGGCCCCATCAGCTGATGAGGCTCCCAGCCACGTAGGTGCACCATGCCCAGCATAAAACCCCCAAGCCCTAGGGATTGGGCTCCCTCTGCACCAGTAATATGACATGATAGGATCTAATGAACAACCGACAATCGCATCTACTGTCCTGCACATGTGGCATGGCAGGAGGCCTGATTGCATGAATCTCGCTTTAGTTCCCATCACACCTTTACCTGCACATAGTGGGGGCCAAAGAAAACCCTCCTTCCTTCTATTAAATTTCATCGTGTTACAGTAAAACCTTATAAATCTGGTATCCTTGGGACCTAGCACCTGCTGGAAATTTGAAAATTCCAGATTTTTGAAACATAAGGAAAGTGCATGGAGTGGTGCTACCCAGCCTGCTGGATATGTGGGGGAAGCTTGCATGCAGCAGCTGCCACCACCATCCACCACCCCGTGCCACCACTACTCCCCGGCCCCCCCCCTGCTCTGCAACCACCCTCCAAGGATACACTGGTCAAAAAAGGTTGAAAACCTCTAATGTAGTGTACTTTTTAGAAGTGCCAGATTTTTGAGATTTCTGGAATTTTGAAAACTGGATGTATGAGGTTATACTCTAGTAATCATTGTGGTAGGTGTTGGGAAGGGGCTGGGGGGTCAGGGGAGATGTTGCATGGTACTCAGCATAATTACTCTTTTCTAGGGATGGAAGGCAGAAAGGGAATTGGCAATTAGGGCCTAGTTTCAGACCTCCTTGGAGCATCTGCATGTTGGTTTAAGCACAGAAATTCCTTCATGTGTGCAAGGGAGAATAAACTCCTCCCTTGTCTTAGGTTTATGGCTAATACATAACCAGAAATTGATTTATGGAGGAACTGGATACAAATATTAATATTTTTACAGTCTAGGAAGTTTAAAGAACTATAAAGTTTGTATTCTCTGCTGGTAATGATTCTTTTGAAGGTGGACAGAGGGCATGAAGTAAGAAAGATTTTGATCTCATTGAACAAAGGAATATAATTATTCTGGACTTGAACCAGGCTAATTTGGATTGCACTGTATCTTTCAGTTGCTGAGATGTATGGTTTTACTTGCAGTCTCTCCAAGGAGCTCATTTAACTCTTAGACAACTGTGATAAACATGGGCCATTTCCTCCTCTATGCCATCCAAGTACTGAATGATATTCCTTCTCAAGGCAGTCTATCCTGTTACTGTTCGTAAGAGAGATGAAGATGATTTGCATGTTAGACAAGTTTATTGTAGAAATGTACAGGCACTGTTTGAATGGGGTGCCTTTGTGCCAGGTACTGTACAAACACAGAATACAAGACAGCTCCTGTCCTTGACAAGCTGTTAGTAAACAAGGCAGATATAGGGCAGGTGTGAGGGGAAGAGCAAAACCATAGAAGCAGAGGGAATAATGCAGTAGTTACAAACATCAAGTGGCTTCTGCAGTTTATTGGGTTGACTTGGATATTTAAATTATATATTAGTAGAGGCTTGGATTTTCCTTTTAATGTCTACAGTAAATGTGTCTAATCAAGAAAACAGAAAAACAATGAGAAGACAAGCATATCTGACATTGATCGAAAGCCTGTTTGGAGAAATTGTTCAGGAACAGTTCATCCATGTGAAAATATGATCCTTGTAAAACTGCCAAGGTCAGTGAGGCCTATGGTGATCTGATGAGTAAATGCTGGTCATGCCTCACAGGCAGCTTTAGCTTCTGAACCTAGTTCTTCAAAAAATTTAAACAATTTTACCAAAGAGCATGTTTGTCATTAGCCTGCCTAGGCTTCTCGTGTTTGTTTATTTCACCTCCCCCCTCCCCCTCCCCGTTTTCTTGGTGCCCTTTTCAACGTACATATCCTGCTTTGTGTACCTGTCAGGTTTCCTAAGTGTGTACAAATGTCAGAAGTGACGGTGCTGGTTGGCATTACACTGCTGAGGGAAACACTGCAGCCAGTGACACTGTCTCATGAGAAGTAAACCCAAGCATCCCCAAAAATAAGTGCAGCACTTTTTTAATGGCAGAGTTTCAGCAACTAGCTTCACATGCCACAGCAGTGAGTGCACCAGTGATGGATACTCCCACCAGGTTAGGGTTGTGTTCCTGGCTTAAGGGGACAGACTGTTCTGATGCCTGACTGGAGTTATGTGACGGTTTAAGATATACATGTACCTATGTTTGAAAAAAAAAGCAGACCCTTAATGGAAAGTGTCTCAGGTGATTATAGAGATTAATCCTTTCACTGCTGGTCCTCCACCATCCCTGCTGATGTGCCCTCAGCCATTAATATTTTGTACTTAACTGAAATGTTAGGTGCAAATAGAATGACCTGCTGTTTTGCAAAACACAACAGGTGCAGACAGACAAGAAGCGTATACTTTGCATTGCTTATTCTCCAAGACTTGCCAGTCTTACTTTAGTGCAAACGTGTCTTCATTCTGTAGTGTACCTTGAAGTTTGAATTTGCACAGTTTAACATCCCTTCAGCAGTCAAGGTTTCTTTGATCCCCTTGCTTATTAAAAAATGCAAATCTAAATTGTATCTTATTAATGTGTTTCTTTGTGTTAAAGCTGTGGGGGGTTAAAATCCCAGCTTTGCTAATGTATTTGGATTTTTAATGCGCAAAGTGCAATGAGAGCTAGACTTTCTGCAGGCCATATTTTCTAATCAACTGTTACAAAAGATTTTTATTGTGCTTCTATTTCTTGCTCTCATAGAATTCATGGAGATAAAAACAGTAATGACTTCATTGTTATACAAAAAACTATTTTTAACCATCGGTAGAGATCCTTATTAATTTCCTGTAAATTTTTTAAAAATGGCAATGAGGAATTTTGGAAGGGAATTCAGAAAAATATATTTTTAAATATGTGGAAGACTTTCTGGATGGTTGCACTTCAGTCATAAACTTAGGAACGGAAAGAAATGTAGTAATAAACAGCGGCCACTTATTTGTCCAGTTATATTTAGTAGCGTTTAGATACAGTCTACTCCCCTTAACTTGGAAAAAAATCTCTTAAAAATACTGATACATTTAAGACCATTAAATTGTTCCTGATAAGTCCTTTTTATACACAGTTCGACCTATCTCTTTGCCCTGGTAAAAGCTTTCTCTGCATGTTTAACATTTCTTTTTCTTAACGTTGCAGCCCATTCTCTGAATTGCTGTTTATGGATCCATTTAGGTTGTTAAGAATTTGGATAGATCCTCACGACTTAAAATTCCATATAGGTTATAAAAATACTGTACATAATAAATACCTGGTGTTGTGCTTCAGTGGTAGAAAACTTGTCTGCCATGTGGGGGACCTTTGAAGTTAGTAAAAATATAGAAAAAATAGTTTTTCTTGAGTTATGGACCATGATTTTTCTTTCTAAAATGTTCCTCCCAACTATAGAGCATTCTACACTTAGTATCTGCTTTTAAAGAAGCATTCCAGCAGCTAATGAGAGAAAGAGAAATATTTTTGCAAATTAACCTAGATCAGCAAAGTTCACTTTTTTACTCTTTCTGACCGAGGCAAACATTACCAGGCTGTTATAGTCAAGAAATATACAGACTGAGGACGTACACTTTCAAGTAAGGTTTGTTGATGCAGGTAGTTTCAGTGCTATTGCTATAGTGGCCTTACCTCTCTGTACAATGTGGATCACCACTTGCCATGATGCAGTCCTTATGTCCAGTCTCTGCCTTTTCCTCTCTCTCCTCATGTTACTGTGGAAGTCCCTGAGATCTATTCATTCCCAGGAAGCACCCATGGCATGACTGGGAGCTAAATGAAAGATGGGGCAGGCTGTAAGGACTGTGGTAGGTTTGATTGAAATGACCTTTTTGGCTAGGGACAGACGTTCAAAAAGCCTGAGCCTGAATTGATTCAATATTTCCAGGTTACTCTAACCTGGCTAGGCTGAATCAGTTTGTAACAGCAGAGACATCCAAGAAATGCAGGCACATGCCTGCAGTGGCTCAGGCTAGAAGCTGGTGGGGCACTTGAGAAGCCCTCCCTTCACTTCCATAGTGCTAAGCTGAGGGGGGGTAGGGGGTGGCCAGGCCCCAGCAGGATGCTCTCATTAGGGAGGGGTTCCCCTCCCCTTCTGAGCAGCCCAGCAGGGAATTGATAACACAGTGTTTATCACCCCTAACTCAGCATTTATCACCCCATTAAGAAAACAACAGAAGGACATTACCAGATACCTGTTCAGTCTGCATTTGTCCCATCTCCAACAGCACAGACTGTAGCCGGCATACGGGCTGCTAGCTAATGCTGAAAGGCATCTGCTTAAGGCAGAGGGGATTTGGTGGGGGGGGGGGAAGCAGAGGGAAGCCAAACAGATGCCTGCAGTCTCTGCTGAGCTGTAGCCAGGGAGCAGAGGGGAGGGGTCAGCTCTGCTGTGGTGCAGAGAGCCCCACCCAGTCCAGAGAGCATGCTGGGATGCTGGGGGAGTCTAATTTAACTTAAACCATCAAGAGGTCTGGGACAGACATTGCATAGACCAGTATGAGCCAAATCAGTTAAGTTTGATGCTACATTCAACAAAGTTTATCTCAAACCATTTTCAGACTGGTTTTATGTGCACTGAACATTTTTTCCGTTACAGGTTTAAACCAGTTTCTGATCAGTTAAACCAGCGTATGCGGAACGTCTGTCCCTAGCCTTTGTTAGGTTGTTTCAAGCTTGTGCAGCTGTTAGAAAGAATGAGTGATTTCTAGATGAATTTCTAATACCAAGATCAGGCCCAGTGCCTTTATTTGCATAAAGAGAACTTTAGAGTCATTGGAAAAAAAATAGTCATTGGAGTAGGACAGGATGACTTGCTAAAACTCCAACTCCGTCATTTAGTCTTCACTGGGCCTTTACTTCCAGATTGAGACATCTTCTCTTTGGACAGTGGCCAGTTCTTACTTGCCGAGCTCAAGCTTCACTTAGGTTTGCTGAGTACCTGCAGCAGGAACAGCTACTCTCTCCTGCTGCCACCATAGTCTTATCACCACAGATAACTTCATGGTGCGCTGGTCAGAGAATAATTCATATGGACTGAGCTCCTGTCCTAAGTATGGAGGTAGATGACTGGCTTCATGCACATGAAGTACTGAGGACTCCTTATTTCATTCATCCTGGTGGCTGGATGTGGGGTTAGGGAAAGGATAGTCGATGACAAGCTGGTAATTAGTCAGACCCCATGTTCTGAGTGAGTGTAAAGGGCTTCTTCGGGTAAGGACGGCTTAATCACAACTTGAGGCTATGATTAAAATGTGTGTGACTATCATTGCTGCTTTAAATGGGCTCAGTTAATTTTCATTGGAAGTCAGGTGGCTACAGATTTGATCAAAATAGAGAATAGCAATGTATGGGCCAGCTTGCTTCTGTTCAGGCCCCATTTTAACAAGATTTTCTGGCTGCTTTGCACTATTCCTGTGACTCAAAGTAGACCAGAATCTGGCCTAACTGACCAGCAGACCTTGGTTTGTTTTGCCTCATCTGAGTAGCAGTAGCAATATGAATGTGTCGGTGAATCTGTCACTGTTTTGTGCATATGTATTATTTGATGGCATCATCAGAAGGCTATATGCATTAGAAGCTGACAAAAAGACAACACGCTCATTTTTAAGAACCTGTGATTCAGTGTTGAAAAAGGTCATCAAGAAAAATATTCAACAAAACTTGTCAAATTATATCAGGTGGCCACTTGCCATGTTATTCTTTGGCATATACCATATGATGTAATAGGATGTAAAACAACAAAATGCTTGATGCTAAAGATTCAAGTTCCTTCCTCTTTCCCATTTGAATTGTTTGAGTAGAAAAAAATAGGTTCTTCTTTCTGATGGGTTAAAAATGCTCAAAATATCCAATGAAATTTACCCTAGGGTACTTAAAGATGTAGCCAAAGCAGTCCCTGAAACATTAGCAATTATCTTTGAAAACTCACAGAAGATGGGGGAAGTCTCAAAGGACTGGAGAAGAGCAAACATAGTAGCTGTCTTTAAAAAAAAAAAAAAAAAAAAAGGGAAAAAAAAAAAAAAA
>NW_017728994.1:59041922-59043312 GCF_001723915.1 Gavialis gangeticus | reverse complement strand
GGATCAAGGGAATTATAGACATGGTAGCCTAACTTTGATACTGGGAAGATACTAGAACAAATTATTAATCAATTGATAAGCACCTAGAGGATAATAAGGTGATAAGAAACAGCGAGCATGGATTTGTCAAGAAGAAATTGTGTCAGAGTAATCTTATTTCCTTCTTTGACAGGGTATCCGGACTAGTGAATAAGGGGGAAACAGTGGGTTTAAAGGCTTTTGATATTGCCCCACATGACATTCTTAGACTAGGAAAATATAGTCCATGTGAATTTACTGGAAGGTGGGTGCAGAGCTGGTTAAAAAAACATGTAATCAGTAAATAATTATTTATTGCTGCTAAACTGGGAAGCCATCTCAAGTGGGATCCTACAGGGGTCTGTCCAGGTTCTGGTTTGGTTCAGTAATTAAATTAACAATTTGGTAGATAAAATAGACCATACAATTATAAAAACTGCAGATGATGCCAAGGTTGGGAGGAGCTGCAGTCAGTAAAGGGACTAGAATTAGAATTCAAAATTCTATTGCTACATTTCAGAAATGATCCTAAATCAATAAGATAAAATTAGGGCACAGTCTACACTTAAGTGAAATCAAATGCAAAAATACCAAATCAAGGACGATTAGCTAGGCAGCAGTATTGAAGGACAACACTCAGTGCTGGCGAGGCCTCAACCTGACCACTGTGTTTGAGTTCCACCCTGGAGTATCAGGAAATATGTACACAAATTGAAAAGTGTCCAGAGGTAAGCAGTAAGAGTGATAGGAGGTTTGGAATACATGGCCTTTGAAAGTAGAGCTGCGTTTGTTTTCCCAAAAGAAGAGAAAATGAAGGGGAAAGCATAGTCTTCAAATATATAAAAGGTATGGTAGGACAGCAGGTAATCAGCCAAACTGGCTTGCAGAGAGGTTTATGTTAGCCATTAGGAAGATAGTTGCTATTAGGAATATAAGGCTAACTCAACACTGGAGCAGGCTACCCAGGGAGATGGTGGTATCCTCTTCATTGGAGACCTTTAAGAGGAAGTTCAACCAACAGCTGTCAGGGATGGCTCTACACACATTAACCTATGGCTGAAAAATGAACTAATGACTGTTTGAGGTCCCTGTCAGCATTACTTTCTATTAGATTTCTTAGGATGCTGTTACAGGTTACCTTTAAAACATTTGAAATCTGTGGATGTAATGCTGTCATAACATTAGAACAGGTTCAGGGTAGTCACCGGTTGCCATTGCAGACCTACGCAACTGAGATTTGCTACTGAAAGACCTGGCTGGCAGCAGGGGCTTGGACAGGAGCCAGGACTGTATCCCTCCTCTGAGATGGGACACAGGGAAGCGGGTTAGATTTACAGGACGGACCCCAGCGATGTGGATTGAAGCGTAAGAG
>NW_017728994.1:59034386-59036922 GCF_001723915.1 Gavialis gangeticus | reverse complement strand
ACTGAGATTTGCTACTGAAAGACCTGGCTGGCAGCAGGGGCTTGGACAGGAGCCAGGACTGTATCCCTCCTCTGAGATGGGAGAGGGGTGGGGAGGGTGACATGTAGCTTGGAGGGAGCGAAACCACCATGGAAGCTGTGACTTTCCTCATTCCACAGCCAGCAGGAGCCAGCTAGAGCCACAGGTGGAAGGGAAAAAATCTTGAAAAACAATGTTTGAAGTGAATGGGCAGAAGTAAAGAGAAAGGAGTGAAAAAAAGAATTAATTGCATCTGTTTTACTAAACTGAGGTTGGGTCAGGATAGAGTTGGGTTAGCACTCACTCCAGGGCAAAGCTGAGAATGAACAGTGAGGAGATCTGGGGCACAAGTGCCTCCTTTGGGAAATTGCTTCAGCATTTCTGTATTCTTCACAATCTCCAGAAAGACACCAACGTCCAGGCCTACAATGCAATCATCCCCACTCTCCTCTATGGAGCTAAAACACAGGTGACCGATCATTTTCATGTCAAGAGCCTGGAAAGATCTCACCAACAATGGTTCCAGAAAATCCTCCACATCAAATGAGAAGATCACCAGACAAATGTCAGCATTCTTGCTGAAGCCAATGTTATGAGCATTGAGTCGACGATGATCCTTAAGCACCAGCTTCATTGTGTGTGGATACCTGGCTCTCAAAACAAGTGCTCTATTCCCAGCTTAGTAATGGCCTGAGACCTCACAGTGGCCAGAGGAAATATTACACGGATACATTGAAGGCATAGCTCAAGAAAACCGGTACCAACATGAAAAGCGGGGAGCAGCCCATTTTGAAGTAAAGTGTCTTGCCCTCGAAGAGAGGAGAGAGAGAGGTTGGGGGCATGTTGGCTTGGGGCCAGCACTACCCTCCTGGGCAGTAGAGTTGATGAGGATTGAAAATTTGCCCACAGAGCAAAGGAGTGGGAAGGGCTGGGAACGGTGCTTCCTGGGATGCTGGAGGAATGAAAATACGGCATTTCATCTTCCTAAAGCAGACTAATAATACCCTGAAATAACCTGTGTAAAGTGGATCAAAGATAACCATCACTTGAACTGGTGTATCTTTAAAATGTTTAGAGGGCACTTAGCATGGGTTAATATCCTTTAACCTTCATGATGGTTTAAAGGTAACCTTTGACACCTCCATTATTGTTACAGGGTTGAAAACTTCTTAGAACGATTGACACAGGAGCTTTCCATGTTGGAGAAATTTTCAATGGTGTAACTACAGCAATAATTTTCTGGATCATATAGGCCCTGTTTTGCATAAATAGTGTCCATTTTCATTAGAGATTTCCAGAGGATTACATGTATTGATGTACTAATGCTTAGTTAACACTGGATCAAACCTTCAAATATTATCCAAATGTAGACAGGCCCATACTGTAGGTGAGGCTTCTTTGCCTCTGAGTTTTGCAAATGCTGCTTTTGGTTACAGCTACACCTGCTACTTCCTAATTGTTGTATTTTGTCAAAGCAGAATTATTTTCTGTTTAGCTTAAACACTGAGTCCACAGGTTGTTGGTACTCTTTGCCTCAGCTGTTTTTCAGTTTCCTTTTTATGAAATGGAAATAATAGTTATTTTTATTAAAGTATTTTGAGCTCTTCAGCTGAAATGAACTATATTCATGTTAAAGATTATCATCAAATTTATGGCAAAAATGGAGTGTGCATTTTAAGAAACCATCGTATTGTAATTTTCTGTATGTGTGACAGTTTCATTTTATGAGTCATAAACATGACACTTTTAATTTAAACTCTAAGCCGTCCCTTGTGCTAACACATTTTAACTTTAAGCACTTATGTAGCCCCGTAGACTTCTTAGGGAAAGTTTGTGTGCTTAAAGACAAATAGGAGTATAAGGGCACATCTACATGTCACCCTACAGTGACATAGTGATGCTCTACATTGCCGTATGATGCACTACAGTAATGTAGCGATCATGTGGGTCTACACGTGATCACCAGCTATGTCGCCGTAGTGGTGCGCTTCCCCGGTGTAGCACGCCGCTCCGGTGACATAGTGGCAAAATCTAGCCATGCACAGTGTTAGATACCGCATACCGCACTGTGCTTTAGTACCAAAAGGAAGTACTAAAGCATGGCGCCATAGCAATATCAGCATACGGCAACGTGTAGGCACGCCCTAAGTGTAGCATAGAGGTATAACATGAGTTGCATAGTTTTTGCTTGCTGCTCTTTCAGGGAGAAGTTGTCCTGTAATCTTTTGCCCTGTTAAACACCCACAATTGTAGTTTCAGGTAAATAACTGAATTTTTCAGGTCCAGACAACTTTTCATTGCCCAGTCACATGATGCTATACCACGCACAGGTCACTTCATTATTTGTAAACTTCTCTTCAAAATGAAAAATTAGGGCACCCAATCCTGTACATAATCTGCATGGGTAGACCTCAGTATCTGGTGAACAGTTCATGACTGGACTCCATGTGGGTGCAGAGGCCTAGCCATATGAATCAGATTATGGGATTGGGGATAGATTCCATGCCCCCCCCCCCCC
>NW_017728994.1:59030960-59034317 GCF_001723915.1 Gavialis gangeticus | reverse complement strand
CCCCCCCCCCCCCTTAATTTTTACAAGTCCAACTGAACTATTAAAAAAATATATCTGTTTTCAAAATATGGATCTGAGCCAGAGGTTATGTTTCTAAAACTACAAGTCTGAAGTATCCCGTATTCCTGCCTCATATGAAAGAATCTATTTTATTTGCTCAGCATTTGCTTTAGTTAAGGCCCAGAAGATGAAACATTCTCATCAACTGAAGAGCTTCTTTTATTTCTGCGTCAAAAATTGAAGTAGAACAGATCTTTTACTTTTTACATCATCTCTTTAGCAGCTTCACAAGGGCATGAAGTCATAGGGTGCATTTTCCTTCTGTGAGATTAAAAAATAAAATGAAGTTTTGCTTTAATCCTTACTGTTACAGTCATCCCCCTTGTAAAGTAATGAGTGGATGCACCCCATTTGGCTTAAAGCAACAAGATCTATACCCAGTTAATTTGTGCATAAATATGGGTTTCTGCTATTGATGTTTCTTGATCCACACAAAGTGGTTATATTAATACTGAAACATTATTAATCAATAGGTAGCTCTTTAAAAATACATCAGTAAGACTAACCAATTACCTTTAAGTATATATCAAAGGCGACAGAGAAACTTGACGTACACCCATAGTCCATTAGAGTTTCAGACATTTTAATTAATTTTTTTTTTAGTTTTGTTCAGCTATACTGAAACACACAGCAAATTTAAACTCCTTCTTTCAGCATC
The DNA here is from genome assembly GCF_001723915.1 of Gavialis gangeticus. Classification (NCBI taxonomy): domain Eukaryota; kingdom Metazoa; phylum Chordata; order Crocodylia; family Gavialidae; genus Gavialis; species Gavialis gangeticus. The sequence goes on along the minus strand of NW_017728994.1, from coordinate 59,033,599 downwards.
AAGAATTCAGTAAACATGTAAATATGTGTTTAAACACATCCCATCTCCTGACTTAGTCAATGAAATCTACTTTGTCCAAAGATGTTTTTAAAAATATTCTACTCTAATTAGATTCTATTCTCAATTACACAGTAAGCTATAAAGAGAGAGGTAGTTAGCCATGTTTGGAAAGACAAAATTATTCCACTGGAGCTGAGAGTATTGTTTTGACTTCATAGCAGTCCAGTTAACTCCCCTGCCTTTCACTCTTATTGCAGATCTGCCCCACCATAGCAAAGCGAAATCTGGCCAGTGAGATTAATATACTAGTATATTTTTAGAAATTACTTCTGCATTCACAGAGCAAGTGGTGTCATGTGGAGAAGTATACACTGCATTTTTCATACATAACATATATCTTGAAACCCTGCCTTAAGGGCAAAACTCACTGCAGTCCTAACTATGGAGTCACTACATAACATATACTACACAAAACATATATATTTGGAGCTATCATACAATACACAGGAACAGCTGTTGATTATTAGTGTAATATATGCCTGTATTCTAATCTTAAATGTAGTGAAAATGTGATTTACCTTTTCTGGCTGTTGGTTGCATTGATTAGAACAGCTGTTTTATTTTGTTGTTGTTCATCAAGTGTTTGCTGTTTTATAGCTTGATTTACCTTTTTTGGATATTCTTACAAGGCGGGTGGGGGGGGCATATGTCCCCGCTATAGCACCATATTTCTATTTAGGAAAAGTACATCTTGCTTCAAAGTAAATATTTTGGCTTTAATTTATAACCAGATGAGCAATCGTATATCATATTCATCTGTGGATGAAACCATCACACCTATCTTCATTTACATTTCTTTATTTAAGTGGGGGGGTTTTGCTCTGGCTCCGGTCCCTGGGCCATTACCCAGCATAAGCAATCTGCTGAGAATAGTGTGAGGTATAACTGATTGTCATTCAGTGCAAGTGAAATCTTTAGGTGAACATTAGTCACTGTTTTAGACATGTTAGCTTGAAGTGGAAGCAGTCAATTATAGAGTAGAGGTTTTATGGCTACATTATTACCATCATACTATTAGGTTTTCAGCAGTAGCATTCTGTTTGATCGATCTGTGCCAAGACATTGATGGATAGCTTTGTTCTTCAAATGTCAAATATGTGGGACTTCTGTATTTTATGTATTTACTGGCACACTAATCTACTATAGGTACTTCTCTACAATATTTTAGCTTTAGTAACTGATCATATTGGTTAAGTTTTTATGTTGGTTTTAATAGCATTCTTAATCTCACATTCACCTCATGTTCTTGAAATAATGAGGAAACTATGCTTTCTTCTTGGATATATCCTAAAAAGAGTACATGGGAAGCATCATTGGTCTACCAAGCTTTGGAACACAGTAGTTACTGTTAGTGATGTTAAAATACACATACTATGTAACAGTGTATAATGGAGTTGAAGGATTTGATTTCACTCCAGTATTTTGATTGTTTATTTTTTACATCTCTAATGTAGGCAGTAATTATAACGTGTAAAATTTAGTTTTCCAGGGCTTTAGTTTTGCAACCGTTTGTTTTTCTTTTTTCATTTTTTACCAGATATCTGAAGTATATCAAGGCATGAAATTATTGTTATTGAAAACTATCATTAAGAATTTAAGAAAGTTATAGGTAGAATAACTTTTTTTTCCTTTAACAAATGAAGCCCACAACATAATAATGCATTTGGAAAACATTGTAATTGTGCTCTCATCCTATCATAAGACATTTTACTAGCAGAAGAACACATCTGTGAGATGTTCTTAATTTCATATATCAGATTGGATTGAGGAGAAAGCCAGTTATTCTAGTCCATCCTTCCCAGCTTCCTTCTACCTGATCACCATGTTGCTGGTGGGGAATGGTAGACCTTGATGGCCTTACCCTCCCAGTAGTATTTTCCTTATGGTGGTTAGATAAATTGTTTCTTCAAGAACAGGGGAGAGACAAGCTGAACAGACATGGAGACTAGGGCTGTGCGAAGCTTTGGGTGCTGATTCTATTCGGAGGAGATTTGGCCCGATTTGGTGGCCAAATCTCCAAATCTGAATCAAATCAGGGGACCAATAAAAAGGTCTGAATCGATTCAAAGCCTTCTGAATCTTCAGAAAAGATTTGGAGAGCTTCAGTGATTCGGGCAGTCCCTGCCTTCTGCAGCAGGGAGCTGGACTTGGAGCAGGGAGTGGGGGAGGAGAGAGAGGACCATGGGGGGACCCCTGCCAGGCCCCATCCCTTGCCTGTTCCCCCAGCCCCCCCCAAACTCCACCCACTCTCCCAGCACCCCCCAACCATAGCTGCCCTGACTGCCCCAACCCCCAGTGCTTTAAAAAAAAGCCCCCACTCACCAGGTGCCACCAGGTGGGAGGCAATCCCCACTGCCCCATGCTGCCATGAGCTCCCCGTACCCCCTCCTGCTCCTCTAACCCCCCTGTGGTTGCCCCGCCCACCCCAGCTCCTGCCCTTTAAGAAAAAAATAATGGAAAAGACCCTGTACTCCCCAGCTCCTGCAGTGGCCTTGGGGCTTGGGGGGGCGGGGGCTTGTGGATGACCCCCCTATGTGGTGTACGGGAGCAGGGGGCAGTGGGGATCACCCCACCCCTAG
>NW_017728994.1:59015644-59030614 GCF_001723915.1 Gavialis gangeticus | reverse complement strand
GATTCAGCCAAATTGATTCGGGACAGTGATTCAAATCACAGAATTGAATCGCTGTCCCCTGAATCGGCCGAATCCAAACCTGAAGCGAATACTAGCTGCTTCGCACAGGCCTAATGGAGACTAATGTTTAGTTCAAGCTATCTGCTCAGCTTCCTAACTGATGAGGTTTGGATAAGCACTAAGCCTCTGAGATGAGAAATTACACCACCTTCATCTGTGATGTCAGCGGTACTCATAAGTTCAGCATAGTTTTCGTAAACACTGAAATAGCTGAGCATGACTTCCAAAGAAAATCTAGTCATTTCCAAACAGTATTTTGGTAATTTGCTCATTCTCAGTCACTTCTGAACTGCATAGCACGATGGCTGCTATGGTCCTGGCAGGATCTCTCTGGTGAGATATAACAACTGAAATCCTGGCAACTTGCAGTTAGGAGCATCAAGAATGCTTTTGGGCAGAGTGAGATTATTAGACAAGTGTCGTACTGAAAAAATGACAACTTGGATAATAACATCATAGAGTAGATAGCAGAAATGTTCACTTCCCTTTCTAGAAAATGTTGGACACCATTGATGATGTAGGATAGATGCAGTGCTCCACTTCAGAAGTGGCTGCATTTCTGTAGAACACGAAGCAATTCTGAAGAAAATGAACTATATAAATGTAAATCATTGTTGTCATTTAACTTATTGAGGTTTACTCATCACCAATTACAAAGACATTTATTTTATTTTAGTGCTTGTAAACAAAAATAATTAGCTTCACTTTATTATTACTACATTAAGATTGCCAAACACTTCCATTAGAAATGGGGTTTTTTTTACTGTTTTTGTGTATACTGCCAACCCAAATATGCATTTATACTCTACAAGTAGGAATGCAAAGTGCCAGATACTGAACCCCCCCACCCCAAAAAACCCCCCCCCAACACATTTAGGTGCCTAAATCTAAAACTGCAATTATAAAACCCCTTCATTTAGCTTTTTTGCCAAACCTAAGAGATTCCTAGATTCACTTCTGATAGACTTGAAAGACCTCTGCAGTTTTATTTCAGCATATGCCCAGAACAGCCCCAACATGAACAGGTGACATCTAGCTCCCACTTGCAAATTCACATTTCAGATCTGTGTAACAGACTGGTTAAGTCCCCTTAGGGCCTTGATTTGTTTGGCCAGTTGTAAGTGTTTCTAACATACTTGGGCATCCCACAAAATGCACTTATAGCTACTTTCTTTTTTAAATGCAACCAAAGAAGTCAATGCCAGCGTTCATTTATATAATTGCCTTCCAAGGAAGTGGAGGGTCCTGGGTTCGGTGCCCTCCTTAGCCTGAAAGGGTTCAATGCACACTTTCACCTTCTCATGAGAGTGCCCTAACCACCAGGAACTATAGACTAGGGCAGTGGCCCACAACCTTTCTGAGTCTCAGGCTGGGACACCTGGCTCTAACTGAGAGCGGGCTCAGCTCAGCGTGCTGTAGAAGGGCTAGATGGGGCACAAGAGTACTTCAGCATGGGGCTAGCTGGCAGGCAACCCCTGCACTGAAGCACCCTTGTACCCCAGCCAGCCCTGTCAACACCTGCACGTGCATTGCTGGGCAATAAATAACGCTGCTGCGAGATAGTACTTGTACTTACAAATACTAACCTACAGCGGCATTTATTAGTTTACTGAGGCCTAATAGGGCTGCATGTGTAGATGCAGAGACTACTGTGGAGCTAATTAGGCAGCTCCACAGTAAACATCTTATGTTCGAGATCAAGTAACCAAAGCTCATACTGGTGTACTGGAGCTGATTAGTGATGAACCTATGCATAAACAAAAGTTACCAATCTCATTGATTTAGTGGGCATTTCACATTGCAGTGCATGTATTTATGTACTGTGGGATCGCAGTGCAGTCAACTAGCAGCGGAAAGAACAGCTGGTGGTGGATCAATGGACTGAGGATCTTATTGTTCAGTAGCTGGGACAGATAACTGCACTGATTAGATTTGATTAGTAATAGGAAAAGAGGATGACGGGGCCTCCACAGCTGCTGAAGTACTTGTTGCATTTCCTCTGATTGCAACCTTAGCCTCACTTCTACTGCTGCCACAATGATTACAGCATCTCTCCTTCTAAAGCTGCCTGAACTGTGGTGGTCATGGTTAGCAGTGAATAGCCTAAAAGTTGTGGCTGCTTTGCCTTTACCTGATAGAAACTGAAAAGAGCTCTTTGGAAGGAGGAAAGGATTTCTTTTTTCCCCACTCAACCATAACATTTTCTTCCTCCTTCATCACTTCAGCTGCTGTTGTCAGATAGGATTCACACTTGCTTCTCCAAGCCTTGTTCTTCCTCTGCTTTTCTGACTAAGAGAAGAGCACCACACAATAAGAATTTGGGGGGGGGGTTATTTTTTCTGAGGCTATATGCACTTTGGGCGTTTCTGCTAGTTATAGCCATCAGCTGTAAGCCACTGCTAGAGATGTCCCAGTGGGCATGCAGAGAAGCTACTGTAAGCTACTATTTGCACACGTGGAGGTTACCTTATTTTTAAACTGAAGTAATGGCTTATTGGGTTTTACCTCTGCATGACCTCATAAGTGCAACTGTGCCAGTGTCTGGCTGTCAGTCGATGTAATCCCCAGCCTAGTTCTAAATCTAAGAATAAAAGGTAATTATCAAAGACAAACACTAGCTTTGTTATTTAGAGGAATTTTTTCACTGAATTTTCTTTGCGTCTTGACAGGCTTGTTTTCGTTTTTCTTCGTTTTCTGCATTTGAGCATAAATGCTGTAGATCTCTCAAGGCAGTCATCAGACCAAGGATTCCCATGCAGCTGAGCCCGCAGAGGGTCTGTGATTCTCGCTGGCTCAGACATGCACAGGCCATTTTCTGTTCCTCTGTCTTGACAGCTGCTCCATAAGAGCCCTCCTCTTTCCCAAGGTAGAGAAATGAGCCAGACCATCAGCACAGACTGTCCTCTTTGGGCAGCTTTGCAGAAGCAACTGGAAGCTGACCTAAAAGCACAGTTAAGGGACTAGCTCTGGTCTCCTGTCCATGTGAACAAAGCATTCAAGACATGCTCAAGGGACTGGCTAGAGGTGCCTGGACACTGGCTGGGTGAGCATCATTTGTGCTCCTATAATTTTGAGCAGAGGTCAGCAATGTTTTTTGGGCAGGGTGCCAAAATACACCCGCAACCTCAACTTGTAAGACGTTGATGTGCTGGGGCGGACGCGGGGAGCCACAAGGAGCCCGCTTCTTGTTGTGGCAGTGCAGTCCTGGCCCCTTCCCTGCCGCAAGGCTTGTGCGCCAAGCAAAATGCCTTTGTGTGCCACTCACTGGCATGCATGCTGGGGGTTGCCTATCCCTGATTTAGAGCATCCATTATTCTGGAGCATGGTTCATCCCTCAAACTCTGTCCTCCTGCCTCCTTCCCCACAACTAATCTAGTCCAGATTTAGGAGAACAGAAAAGAGTGGCTGGCAAAGAATCTTGTCCTACCCTAAGCCATGTGTACAGTGTAGTTTTGATATGACTGAGAGGAGCCAGGCCTGTCCTCAGTGCCTCAGCAAAAACCTAGTAGTGGGGTGGAGGGAAATTGGATGGCCAATAGATTGTACCCCAGCTGGCAGTGAGACACTCTTTTGGTTGCTGACCAGGATTACCTCCCCACTCCAGCACAATCAGTTGGGATGGGAGGTGGAGAAGTGCTCTCCTGTCATTGTGGTAGGCCCCTGAACCACTTCTGCTATCCCATGAACAGCTCTTCTTTCTATTTAGCAGGTTCAGTTTGTACCCAGTCTGCTTTATTATGTTATAGCATCCTCCTGAATAGGTTCGGTGGCACAAGACTGAGATATGTGTAACTAAGATACCTGTAACTTAGATACAAAAAAAAAAAAGAGGGCCCTAAAGCCACGCTTGTAGGAAGGCATGTTCAAAAGTGTTGACTTCTTTTGAAACTTGGGTGAAAATCCTATCCTTAAACCCTTATATAAGCACTTAAATTAAAAGCTTGATTTTCAAAAGTACCAGCCCCCCATCAGCATCTTTAGAAATGAGTGGGATATCCTTGGGGCTTGGTATTTTCAGAAATCAGACCACTTACATTTGTATCGTAAAATTAGGAGCGTAAATCTGGGCTCCACTTTTTGAAAGTTTAACCTTTTGCAGCACATTTGCTATAGAAATTGAGACCCCAAACAAAATTCAGATCCTTGGGCCTCCAGCATCTCGCCATTTGGATGCGTGTTTTGGTTCAACTGGGTGTGAAATATGGTGCTGTAAAAATAAAACACATTTTTATTGTTATTTAGTTATATTTGCCAAATAATTTTGGTTCTTTTCATGTGAAACTGTTCACACAGCTCTCAATTCATTTTTACAGCTACACTCCTTAATGAAAATGAAGCAAAACTAAAATTGTGTTTCATTAGCAAAACTACCCATAGAATGTCATAGTTGCATTAAAAATGCAAATGTCAAAGTCTTTCAGATCAAAATTGGCCAAAGTGCTATTTAATGGCAAATCAGAGATGTATCTGATTCAGTTAGTCTAGAAGGTGCATCTCTACCTTGCTTACTCCCTGACTTCAGACTAAGCCATCAAACTACCTTTCTCTGTTTATATCAAATATTATGGATGACATGGAAATAGGACAGAATACAAAAAAAGTAGTGGAGAAACAGTAGCACCATAACTGGCATTGTCACATATGAGATAATTAGATTATTAAAATGGTCTGTCTGAAGATGCCTATTACTAAATTGAAATCCAATTATAGCTTTATGGTCTCATTGAAAAATGTTTGGATATTTTGTTAAAGTCCTTGTAAAAGATCATTTCCTCTTGGTATCTGCTGTACACATATCAGACTTCTTTTTCCAAACAAATTTGACCTCTGTTATCTTTTAATCAGCTATAAGTTAGAAAACAATGTTAATTATTTTCCATGCCCACCAATAAATGTATTTCCTAGCATTTGAAAGCTGGTTTGAAGAAAAAAAAATGTATACAAAATACTCCTTTAAAGTGCACTTATATTAAAATGGCACAATTATAGTGTATATATAATATAATGTCTATTGTAATTGCGTTGTGTTAATAACAGCGCTTTCTCCAGTTGGTGTAAGCCTGGAGAAACTTGCTTATCAGTGCATTGCTGAGGATTTCCTGAGCATGAGATCAGAATCTGTCTCCCGAAAAAAAATATTTGGGGCCCAATCCAGCTGTCACTTGAGATTTCTACTGCGATAGCTAAGAGCAGATCTGGCCCTACTTCTCCATAATTGGCACTGCTTCAGAAATAAAGCAATTGTTAGTGTGCAAAGAGAGGGCTTAGGAATTTCCTGCACTCCTACTGTGTGGATTCAAATGCTAAGTTTAAATAATGTATGAATCTGAGATTATTATAATTGATCACTGTATGATTTATACAGAGTAATTATAATTAGGTAGAGAGAGAATTTTCAAAAGCCAGTTTCCTGGTAACCAGAGCTATTAAATAACAGTAAGCTGCCAAAACAAAAATTAGGTGGGAACTTAGCCACAAAGTTTGAATGCCTGTCCTAGTTCTTGATTTATCATAGCTCTCCCTATTATCAATACCTTTTTATTTGTAACAGTAAGGACTTGTTTGAGTAAATGCGAGGATTATTGTTTCATTTGTTTTAAACTAATCAAACATCACAACTACAAACCTGTAAAGATCTAATTTATAACAAATGTAAAAGGCGCAAAAGGTTGAAAAGGTTAATTAAAAATGTAATGATCACATTTGCTGAGACAGCACTATTAATCATTTTACATCAGCAGTCAGGTGACTTGGAAATCATTAATTACAGCCACCTCAATGTTATGACGTAACATGGCCTATAGTGTTAAAACACGTGCTGTATTAAGAGAAGACACTAAGGTTCTCATTTTATTTTGGAATGGTATTGATAAGTATGGTGCATTTTTAAATATCCTAGCAAAAAGTTAGCCCCTTATAAAGAAATCCCTATTTCCAGCACCATTCTCATTGAAGTGAATGAAGCTTTGGCCTTTGGTATGTCTATGTCTAGTCTTACCTCTTTACCCCAGAGGAGGTTTGCTTACGGCTTAATGCTTAATGGTGTTGTAAGTATGGAAGGAAAAAAAAACAGTAGAAATTCATCATCATGGAATATAATCTCTCTGAAATGCTGTATACGATCAACAAAGTGAATACTCAAGTGTCAACAAGCACATTTAAATGTAATTTTTACCATGTCAACTGGAAAAAGTAAAAAGAAGCTTGAAGGATCAATTACAAGGGTCACAACCTTGTATTATCTGATTTGCTATAATATTCATGCAGGCTTTATTGGAAAGGAACATAAATTTGAAAAACAGTGAAATTAAAAAGGATTGTGACACAAAAGCAAAGAGCTGGAAGCTTTTTCCTGTTTTATTTTGCTAGGATAGCACTTTAGAGTGAGCCCATTATAAGACTGAGAACAGTAGTTATGTTAACATGGTAATTAATCAAGTCTGAGGAAAAGAGGAAACAAGTTGTGAATTCAATTCTGCAGTAATAAAAAGAAATGCTGAAAGTTACCCTGTAAATTGGCAAGGGTTCGGTAAACAGTCTCTGTTTCTTCTGAACTTGCAGGCAATAGACCACTGCTCATGTAGATGATGTGCATTTTAATATTTTACATTTTGTTCTGTAGCATTGCTTGCACAGGTTCCTGTCTTAGTTCTGTCCACTTAGTATTTGACTAAGCCAGACACCATATGGAATGGTATATCTGGGTGCATATGCAGTAACAGGGGGTCACTTTGAATATCCCATGTCAAATTAATTAAAAGAGCTCAGCTGAAGCCTTAGTGATAGCATTCCACATCACAAAATGAGCCTCTCATTCAGTGCTGCACATGACTTGTATCAGGGTAGATTTTTGTGTAAGACCCCGTTCTGTGCAAAATTAATTGCTAAAACTGGTATACCACTGGGCACTAGGAGGACCTTCCCACCTTCAAGCCCTTTGGGCTAGATTTGAAATCCGTGTTGCAGTATGACAAATGCTGACTGGCTCTGTGAGAAGCAACTGGCAGACTTTGTTTGTTTCTTTGTTTTATCCTATCATTCCTGCCTCTCATCTTGGAAGAAAGAAATAAAACTAGGAATAATGGACCAAATTCTTCCTCTTTGTTTTGTTGAAAATCTGGACTAATTTTAGCAAGTACCCTGGATTTACCTAAACTACATATTGGTGTGACTAAGGTCAACATTTAGTGCAGAACTGTGTTCATCAGTAGAGCAAAGAAAATTACATTTTCATACGAGCCTTCATTCTGTTAGCAGCAGGAAATGAAAGATGATAGATCAGGATATGCAGGTGAATACAGGCAGACACAGAGATGGATTCAGGCAGCAGGCTACAACACTATTAACACTAGTGTGTCTGCCCTGCCTGTCCCTTCTCTCTTATTCCAGACATTTAATGGGTTTAGTGTGGGGGTTACAGGGCTCCTCCTGTACCAGCCATCAGAAGTGTAACCGTGCATCTCCATGCCCTGGGCAGCCATATAACACTTGGGGCAACACTGCCTGCCATGGTGTCAATCACAGCCGCATGACAAGATTTCCTTAGCCTGCTTGTAGGACTTGGCTCATAGCTGAAGAATGCTCTCACACAGCCCCCATTAGGGAGACAGAAGGTAACAAGGGGAGACCTCAGTCTGTGAAGACTTTGCCTAAGTACAAACAGACAAAAAGCCTGAGGCTGATTCAATTCAGACTTTGCAGGTTAGCCTAAGCTGCGTAGATTGAACCAATAAGCAAGTGAACAGACATTCATTTTTGATTCTGGAAATGCAGCCACATGCCTGCAGTGGCCCAGGCCAGAAGCCGGGGAGTACTAGTGCATGCCTCTGTGCTTAGCTGGAGCAGACAGCTGTCTGCCCTGCGAGGGGGGTTTTGCAGGGGAGGTGCAAAGCCTCCTGGGATGCGGGGGAACTGAGAGTTAGCTTGAATCTGGCGGGGATCTGGGATAAAATTCAATAAACCAATTTAACCTAAATCAGTTAAGTCTGATACTGCATCTGGTTTCTCTTAAACCAACTTTGGCCGTTTTGGAAACTGTGTACATGCACTGAAGTTCTGTTGTTTCACAGATTAGAACTGGTTTCTGATCACTTATACCAGTTTATTTGTAATTGCTATCCCTAGTTATAGTTGTCTCCCATTCTTGCATGGGAGCAAAGGCCAGCACTGTTAGCCCTGGGCAGAGGCTCTTTTTCTGTACTGGCCTCCTGAGGCAGAAACAATTGTGACTTGAGGGGTAACAGGATCAAACCCTAATCAGACAAAGTTACAACTATTCACTAGGCCTGAGATCTTAAAAAAAATGTGGGGCCACTATGACACGCAGCCTTGCTGAGTACTCGTAGGCACCTGGTGTCCTTGTGGAGAGGAATTCCTAATCCCCAATGCCTGTGTCATGCATAGGAACAGTTAGGCAGCTCAGCAGAGATCCAACAACCCTGAGTGCTGAATGGGGAGCTATCAAATTTGGTGGAGGAGATTCATCTTCTTCTCTAGACATGGTTTGAAGGCAGGTTGTTGCCACTGCATTTAAGGGAGAACCTGATCCAGGGAAACGTGATGCACACTTCAGAGATCAAGCCTTCAAGGTAGATAGGCCAAGGATTGCTTGATTTGCAGATCACAATGGAGTTTAGGTGTTCAAAGCTGTAAGCCCATGGGAAACTTTAGTGTCAAAGATTTTCAGTTGAGGTGCCTCTCGAGTTAGCTAGGAGCTGAACAGGGCTTTTGGGGATTTTAGCCTTGGGCTTGTTCATCTTCGTCCTGCTTTAAGCGCTTAAGTTTGTTTGTGGATGCAGCCCTCTGTGCTCCTCAACATGCAGGGATACGTGTCAAGCTTCCTATGGCCTTGATAATTTCTCTGAAAAAGCAGGGTAGAAGAGACTGGGAATTATGTGGAACGCAGGTACGTCAGTAGTTGCCAGCAACCATAATCTTACTGACTCTTGTGATAGTTCATCATTTTCATAAGGCCTCAGTTTCCAGAGACAAGTGATCATGTCAGAATCTCATCAGCTTCCATTAGAACAAATAAGCAAGCAAAAATGTCTAGCCTTCTTGGTATACACAGTCTTGAAAATGTGATTTCCGTGGACCCCAAAGCCTCAGAAACTAGAAGGCAAATAGAACCCCCAAATTATGCACACCAAAATTGGCTTAATCTCATGACTTCTTTAAGACTTGGTTGATTGTGTTTCTGTGCCACTGAGGTTTGGCAACACTTTACTGATAACACCCATTTTCTTAGACAAGCATTAGCATGCAAATGAGAATCTTACCTGCATGTCCCTATTCTTTTCCAAAATAGAAGTAATTAGGTAACCTCTGTCGAAATAACACTGTAGGATCTGGTTCCCCAGCTCTCCTCGTCCGTGGGTTTTTGCATGCAGCATTCTGCACTTGTGCTAGGCAGGAATTAGCCCATAGTGGTCACCATTAATGCCTCTCAGTTTTGCCTTTCACCTAATTAACATTTACTGCAGTCTTTTGAGTATTCCCATGTTAACTAGCCTAGTAATGCTAATTACTTTCAAAGAGCAATTGTAATTTCAGTGGCAACCACTGTCAATTGCTTTTTATGTACTGTAAGAAAACTGAATTCTAAATATCCATTTTGTTGTTTAATATAAATTCTGTAGCTTAAGTCATATTTGCAGAAAAAGATTGCAGTCAAAGGTGAGGAAATGATCTCAAATTTCCCTTTAGTTTAGTAGCAAACTTTTAATAAGAGGCTCCCAGAATGCCTTAAGAGTTCTTTCCAACATACCACTGGCTCATAGGGAAGCGAAAGCACCTTCCTGTACAGCCATAAAATTCACTAGACGTAGCTCATGAGTAGGGAGAGGTAGTTAGCCATGTTAGTTCCAAGCTAGGCAGCAGGCAAGGCATGGTGGTTAAGGTGCCACTCTTCCCTGCCTTCTACGTGCAGTCCATGAGAAACAGTAAAATAGATGCAAGGAGGATGAAAGATGGATGATTTAGAGAATTGGAAGAGTATTGGAGGTGGGGGTTCCCATTTCTCTCTTCCCATGAAACTTCATTGTTTGGCCCAAACTTGTGATAAATATAAGGAGCATGTAATAACTGTTACAGAAGATGAGATATGCCAAACAATGTAAATAGGATGAAAAATCTCTCTTAAGCTGTTTGATTTATATGCCTGGAATGGGTGGTTTATTATTAATCATCTTTATTACAGAATCACATCAGAGTCATGCAAATTATAGTGCTAGGCATGTGCAGACACAGAGTAGCAGAGAGTTCGTACCTCAAAGAGATGACTGTCTAACTGGACTAGACCAGTGTTACGCAACCTTTCAGCCCTGTAAGTTGGATGAGTAATGCAAAGTCAGTCCACAGGCCAGATCCCGCTTAGGATCTATCTGTGGGTCTAATCCACATGCTGGCTGGCCCTGCATGCCTGGATGCAGCTGCATGCTGGCCCAAGTACGTGGGCCGACCCCGTGTGTCCTGGATCCAGCTGCATGCTGACCCAGCCTCACACACCTAGTCCAACCAGCCACTGGCACAATCTAGCTTGCAGAGCCAAATTATTCAGCCTGCAGGTTTACCTGTGAGTCTGGAAATTTGGCAGTAAGGGGGTGACAATGCTGCCACTGCTCCCCTGCCCCCAAACTTCTGGATCCATTTGAAGCCCTGTGGATTGGATGGCACAACTCCACAGACAGGCCAAAAGTTGAGCACTGCTGGACTAGACTGGTGTGGGCAAGCAGTGTAACACACAAGCAAAGCGCACTGTAATGGCAGTAAATGCCTGGTTAATTCCACATTTCCTGTTTTTGGGAGGTGGGGGATGGTGAAAAAGGCACATTTAGTTAGGAAGGAATTAACTGAATGGTGTAATACCCATTGGGGAAAAGGGTAGAGGTGGCAGGGCAGGGCAAAGGAAATAAGAGGTATAGGTGTAGAGTGAAGCTGACATGAGGATGCAGAGAAAGGGGAGAGAAAACTCAGCAAAGGCCAAGAAAGTCCCATTAAAACTACAGGGAGTGCTCTTAAGCTTCCTGCTTTGGTTACTTCTATAGCTGCTCTACTTGCTGAAGTGTTTGGCTGTCTCCTCTTCACAGTTTTTTTCCCAAGGCTGCATGACAGGGGGATTCTTAATGTCTCCAGAATTAGAGAGGTCTTGCTTGCACAGCTCTGGATTCAGAAATCCTTCAACAAGGGGACATCCCTGACTGGGCCCCACTTTACCACTAGCATAGTTAATACTGAATAAGTGCCAATTGTCTGCTTGTCTTCATAATTTGAATATCATAAAACAGAAGCTGGCAGAAAAATTGACCTTAAACGTTAGTAGCATGTAAGTAATCTGCAGGAACATTTGCAGTAATTACCATGTTAACTCTTTGTAGTTATTTTTGTTAACTCTTTATAGTGATCATAAGTGTCAAGAATAACTACATGATATTTTTGCAGTGTAAAAGATGGTGGGTTCTGGTTTTTAATTTTTACATTAAAATATGATTCAATAGTCCAGGAAAATCTAACATTAATGAGAACAATTTGTTTACGTATTCTTATTTAATACAAGCACAGCTGATTCATATCTCGCTGTACTATAATTCTTAGTTTAAAAGGCAACGTACTGCTATGTGGTGTAATATGGAGGTTAAATATTGTAGGGTATTATATGCTGGCTCTGGATTTAAGACCCAGATACCTTGTTCTGGGTGGACCCAAATCCTCAGACCAGCCACAACCTCTCCATTTGATAATAGGTAAATTTTATTGATGCACAGTGATAGCAGATAAGAATAATGAAAACAATTCTGTCTGTACCAGTCCCCAGGTTCACAGAGTCAAGGTACATCTGGCCAGTACTTGAGCTGCACTGTGAGGTTCTCTCTTTAATATCAGATGTCAGCAGCCTGGACGTTGGAGGCCAAGGCCCATCCCTATATTAATCCACCCCCCCCCTTACCCCCCAGTGGGGTGCTTGAGACGGGCTGGTGGTTTGCCTCTGTCCGTAGTGGCCTCCGATTCCCCTCCTGAGGACCCTTTTCTGCTCTGAAATCCCTTCTTTTGTGTGCTTTTTCTCTCCTTTGATGACTCTTCACCTTTGGGCATTACTGATTGGTCTCCCTCTGGTCATCATACTGTCCACATTCTGTGCTGTCAGCATTATTCCTTTGTTTCACAAACCCATCACATGCATACCTCCTAATTTGTTCTTTCTGGTATCCTCCTCATTTGGTCCATTCCCCAAAACTGGTGATCCCAAGGGGTTTGCAGCTGGGCACTGTGACCTGGTGCCACCTTATCTCATGTTATAGAGCAGTGTGGTACATGTCTCCAATTTCCCAGCCTGTGCATCTGTTTGCTACTTGCTTATGTCAGACACAGTGGGCCTTGAAGGCACAAACAGGCTTTTAAAAATCAATTAACCCTTGCTGTTGCCCTGGGCCATTGTTTTAATGCATATCTACTTTACCTACAAGCCAATTCCCAAAAGCAAACCTCTAAATACCATTTTCTAGCCATCAGTACATACATAGCAAAATAGAGAGCAAATGGCAGGTAACTAAATCCAGCAAGTTACAGGCTTGATTAAGTTAGAAAGAAAGAAGTCTTTGGGATATTTTCAAAGATAGCACTTAAAAAGTGTAAGACACCTGTGGGCTAAAGTACATAAATGAAGGTACACATCAGAGTAGTTTTCTAAACAATTTGCATCTAGCTTAACTTGTGCTTAACATCACTTTCACTACTGTTTATGTTCTCTCTAAATTTGGCTTGTGCTGTTTTTCAAAAACAATTGTTAAAATGTCACTTTTGTTTTTTTTTTCTTTTTAAGTTGTAAGGATTTAAAGCACTGTAATTCTATGACAGCATTTGCCATAATTTGGATAATAAAGAAAAGAATTGGCGTGATTATAAACAGAGTTGGACAGTTGTGTTTGGCTTGTTTTTAAATTGTTTGTTATGAAGTATGATGTAATAAGTTTATATCTATGCATGTTGGCATGCTTTAATTCACTGCTCATCTACAGATTCATAGCAACCACTTATCCAAGGGCATCTTAGTTTAAATGGTTGAGCATAACATTTGTCTTCCAGGCACAAATAACCATGTAATTACTCTGTAATCACATAGTAATTAGTGTGTACTATGCATATATTCTGTAATTATATGCCCTACAGATTACATGGTAATTATACTTGCATTTAGCATATAATTCTATATACTGTATTGCAGCTGAAAACTTTTGAGTTTAGAGTTAAGGTTATAATTATATGTTAATGTAGTACAACATTTTAACGTTATAATGCTAAGACAAAGTTTTCCAAAACCCAAATATTTGAAAGTGAAAACTATTACCATTATATTTATACATAAAATCTGAATGCTTGTTGATGCCTGCTGTCCCCTTATGTTGAAACTGGTATATTTCGGTTGAATAGCTATTCAAAGAACTATAGAAATAATTAAAATGATGCCTTTGGTATTCTGTATTTATAAAGGGCTTAGTCCGTCTGCCTGTGTGTCTGTCTGTAACACTCTTGGAGCACTCTGGTTGGTTGTTTCAGCAAACATTGTGATTGGCTGCCAACCAATCAGAGGGCTCTGCACACAGCTGGCCGGATGCAGTGGGGGGGTGTTGCAGGACTGGATGTGCAGGGAGGGGTGGCACGTGGCTTTGTGGAGCAGCGGCAGCACAGGGCAGTGGATAGCAGTGGTGGTTGCGTGCAAGCTTCCCCCCGCTCCTGGGAGGTGGTGGCAGCACGGGCTGGTGGCATGCGGCGCTCTGTCCCTGCCCGCCCCGTCCCCTCCTCCCCATCATGCTTGATGGGCAATTCACTAGTATAAAATAAAAATATATATTCCTTAGACTCACCACAACCTATGAATTCTTGCTGTTTATTTCTGCTTATATAGCTCCACCCAACCAGTATCCAAACACCTTGCAAATAGCACCTCTGTTATGTAGGGAGGCTTAATCATTTCCATTCCAGAGGGAATGACACACAAAATGATTAAGGGCCAGATCCATAAAAGCACTGGGACACAGCAGCAGCTAACTTTCAAGCACCTGGCTCTCAGAGTAGAATCCAAAACCCCACATAAAACATCCAGGGTCCAAATAAAGTGTGTGGGGAAAGTGAGGCAGCTAAGTATGAGGTTCAGAATAGCCCGCGCACTGAGCAGGAAGCTGTCTACAGTCAGCATGGTCCACATTGCCACTGTGCAAAGCTTACTAGCAGGAAACGTTGAAAACAGTATGTCTCAAACCTAGTTCTTCATTCAGAATTGCAGGGAGCCATTACCCTAGACTCTAGATTGACAGTTCAGCATCCTTTCAAACCAAGCAAAGCTCATTCACTTAAAAAGCAGCTGAAGGAGGAGACATCTTCCCCCTGTATAGCAATGTTTTAGGGGTTAGAGCACTAGCCTAGGAAGAAGGAAACCTTGGTTTAATTCCATCCTACCCTGAAGCAGGTGCAGGGCAGGGTAATAGTCACCGGGGCAGCTAACTGCCTCTATCCTAGTCTGACTGGATACAAGCCCACTTCCTTTGCAAGTTGCCTTCCTACCTTCAGTTGGAATATAATATGACTTAAGTGATGAAGCAAATGACAACAGTCGAGCCCTAGGTCTAACTTATACTAGTTTTTATTTTTGTAATTTCAGTGAATACAAGTCAGAGCAGAATCTAATTTCCTTTTCAGCATATAAATCCAGAATACTCCACTGAAATCTGCTTTTATTTTGGATTTACATGGCTATGCAGAAGATCAAAAGTTGCTCTCCATGAAAATGTTACATTTCAGCTCTGATATACCTCTTATAGATACAGCACTGTTTAAACTATTGTGCTGGTTTATAGAAAGGTGTTATATCTGTATTTTTGTGTTTTAGGGAGTTGAGATACAAAAAAAAAAAAAAAA
>NW_017728994.1:59011904-59015581 GCF_001723915.1 Gavialis gangeticus | reverse complement strand
AAAAAAAAAAAAAAAATGGTGGTGTTCCCGAATAAAGTGGAATGGACAAAAGACCTGGAATGTGAAATAAATATATAATTGTACTGTGCATGATCAGTACATACAGCTGGACTGAAAATAGATTAGTTCCCAGCCTGATGGGCTACATTCATGTGCTATTAATATACTGGATTAATGTTTGGAGAGGCAGGGGGAGTATAGAAGAGGGATGGGTAGGAAGTGGGGTAGCAACGTGGTAAGCGCTAGTAATAGAGTTTCAGATACTTGCAGTATTAAGATAACCTACCTGCTTTTAACTCCAGTTCTCTCTACTTTCAAATACTAGGCTTTGATATTTTTTGGTATCCAGCTTATTATTTCACAAGATTTAATGTATAACAACTCATAGCCTTACGACAGCTTGTGAAATCTTTTCTTTCTATATAATTTACCATTTTGTGGTGTATTGCAAACCATTCCTTTGTTTTGGCCTATGTCTTTAACTGTACCATGTAAATTCATAGGCAACATCTTCATACCAGGTCATCCTCATAGCCTTTGTAAGACTGAGGCTGCGCCTCTGGAACTGTTAAGGTGATTTTGCAGGCTCTGTAAAGGTATAACATGGCCTGTTGGATGAACTTGCAGTACTCACTGACTTTTGGACTGTGCCTACTTACCTTACAAACTCTCTGAACTATTTGCCTCATAAACTCTGCAACAATAAGCACATTGCTTGACACAGTTACAGGATGGTGTTTATAATGCTCAGGCTGAAGTAAGTACCCAGCAAAGTAATTTTTGTTTACAGAAACCAGATTAAGGTTTCTAGCCCTTTACTATGTTGCTGCACAATGAGCCAAATTTGTTCCTGTCATAACACAATTGATTTTAATGTTGCTTCACCCAGTATTAATTTAGCCTAGTATGTGCACACTATTTCTTCTATAAAGAAGATAAAGTGCAGTGCCGCTTAGTTTAGTTATCCTTCATTTTCCGGCACTCTAATCTTAACACATGCCCGTGCACTTGTGCTTGCTCTCTCCCATTAAATTATTATCCCAAGAAACATAAGGCCTGGTCACAGTTTCTTGCACTGAAGGTTTGTTAGCTGACAAATATACGCTCAAGAACTCATTAACAGTGAAATAGACATAAACATTAATTCACAACATAAATCTGACATATTTCCTATTATTGTGTGTTGTGTTTTTTTTCAGTGGAGCCGGCACTTTCAAAAGGGAACAATTGCTTGGATGCAGCCAAAGCCTGTAACTTGAACGATACCTGCAAGAAATTCAGATCTGCTTACATAACCCCCTGCACCAGCAGCACGTCTAACGAAATCTGTAACAAGCGGAAGTGTCATAAAGCCCTCCGGCTGTTTTTCGACAAAGTCCCCCCAAAGCACAGCTATGGGATGCTCTTCTGCTCCTGTCGAGACATAGCCTGTACAGAAAGGAGACGGCAGACTATTGTTCCTGTGTGTTCATATGAGGACAAGGAGAAACTAAACTGCTTGGATTTACAAGAATCCTGCAAGAAGAATTACATCTGCAGGTAAGATAGCACATGGCAGAGGAGTGATTAATGAGGTATCAGAGAGAACCTTTCGGAGCTGCTGAAATTGCCAAGTCTAAGAATCAGAATTTCCACCAGGGAATAGGACAGTCAGTGGGGAAAAAACTGCTTGACATCTTTAACTGATTAACAAAAGCCAGCATCTGGTCACAGTATGTGTTTCCTCTGACACTGTTCATAACCACTCACTCACATTATGAAAGATCTTTTAACCGCCAGGAAAGATGTAAAAAAGATGAGTCTGTTTCCTACAAAATGTTGCAGGAAACTTTTCTTTACTTATCTTCATGAAATGATTTTTTCCATAGATGACAAGCTGAAAACACAGTTAATAGTCCCTGCAGTCAATGAGATCTCTACTTTGAGCTCCAGTAACCGTTCATAAGTTGTGAACTGTGTGCACAGCCTGACACAGGCCTTTTCTGCAAGGTGTGGGTAGCAAAGGAAGGGAGCTCCCCCCTGGCAATGGACCAGCTCCCACACAGCCAGCTCACAGCTGTACTAGGCTTGGGACTGCTTCACCTTCCCTCCCCCCGCCATAGCCATCTACAGAGAGAGGCATGAGATTGATGTATCTAGACAGTCGTTGACTGTCACTGTTCACTGACCTGACTTCCAGTTTTCTTCCTTTTCTGTGTGCTTGCCTCCCCTCTGCCCTGTGGAACGCAGAGCTTAAGGAATGGCCACGCTTTTAGCCAGTTTTCTGCAAGTTGTTACATCACAGTCACGGTGTTGCATACAGGGCTTTCTCCATCCCTAGTACTTCCAGTATACATTAGGTGTACTGCTTATCTGGGAAAGCTGTTACACCAATGCCATCTTTATAAAGTTCTACACAAGAACTCCACCTGGCTTGCAATGAGCAGACCTGCTGTGAATTATCAAAAGTTGTGAATTGGGTATAGAGAGAAATGCAACTTCACGTAGTCCAGGATTCTGTATTTATTGTTGTGTATTTATGGTTATATCTTTAAAGCCACTGCAATGCCTGCTGTAAAAAAATAATAATAAGGGGTATGACTATGATCCCTCACTGTATTATGGAGGTACTAAACCTTTTGACCTTGATCCTCATGTAAGCCTTAGCATGGGGACCTGCAAAGGGGAGTGGGCGTAGATGGCTTTCTTTTCTCTATCTCTGGGAAGCAATGGGCTGGTCTAACTCTGGTGGTACTTAGAGCAACTCCTTGTGTACTTGGAGTTCTAGTCTACTTGAATGCCCTGCCAATGGCCATCTCAGCAGCCCAGGATCTTCAGACTGTAGCACCCTCTTGTCAAGGACCCATTGAGCACTTCCTATATCAGACACCACAAAGTGATGCTCATCTGTAAGTCCCTTCCTTGTAAGTCTCTCCTGACTCCCAAGTATTTTCTGCATAAATGGCTCCTCATAGTGACCCCCAAAAGTACCTCCCCAATAACAGAGCAGCAGTATTTCTGCTCCGTGTTTTACTCGGGTTCCACAGAATTTCAGTGCCTGCAAGACGGGGGAGAGGATTTGCCACATAAAGAGTTTCCTAATACTTAAGCTACGGCAGGGGATATTTAGCTTAAATACTACCATTACTTCTTGTTCTGGCTTGGCTATAAGCTCTGGTCAAATATAGCCTTAGCAGCTACATTCTTAATGGTATTTTGTTTCCTCAGATTTCATTAATCTTGCCCTGATTTTGTGCCTTATATATTCCATCACTGCACAATCTTGTTTGATAAAACTACTATTACGGTTGCCCAAAGCTATGATCAGCCTGATACGGAATTGATTTTTCCAGATTCCTATTGCAGTTCCTTCTCGCTCAAATTCCATTTCAGAAGCTTCAGAGTCTTTGTGGCTCGCTGCACCAGAAGTGTTGTGGGGGGTTAGGTAAAGACGTGCAGCGATGTTGCAAGCATGCAGGGAACACCTGCATCGTGTCATTAGGACTAGGGACAGACGTTCACAAAGCAAGAGCCTAAATTGATTCAATCTTTGCAGGTTAGTCTAACCTGGCTAGGTTGAACCAGTCAAAATTGGATAGGCAGTCTGTCTAGACTGAGGAAAGTCAGGCGCATGCCTGCAGTGGCTCAGGGTAGAAGCTGGGGGGTGCTAGAGCAGCCCTCTCTCCCCTTGTGCAGGG
>NW_017728994.1:59003815-59006904 GCF_001723915.1 Gavialis gangeticus | reverse complement strand
AAGGGGCAGGAGTGTTGTCAGCCCCAGCCCTGGGCTAGCACTCTGAGGCGGGGGGGTGGGGAGGGGCATGCAGTGCATGCATGCATCTGTTAATGATACAGAGCTTTTCAATCTCCCTCCATGCTTTGTCATACTGTCTGCAGCAAACTGATAGACAAGCAAGCCAGCTGGGAGCTGATAAGTCTTTATCACCCAGTTAGCAAAACGATAGCCTCTCTCCATTAGTTCAAAGTTCTTAGACAGTTTACCAGCTGATCTGTTGATTAGCTCCAAAAGCCCTGTTCTGTCTGCCTGCCTGTCCCAGTGAAATTGGAGACACACACACACACAGACACCTCTCTGCATTAGCTAGCATACCACATGCCTAGGGTCCCTGGGGCTGGGGTCTGTGCTGTGGGAAATGGGAGGGTGGGAGGGGGATTTCCTGCTTGAGCAGCAAGGGGGATAGGGCACGAGGAAGCTTGCAGAACTTCCTGTGCCTTCAAATCTCTGCCAGACCTGCAAATCTCAGCCAGGGAGCAGAGGGGAGGAGCCAGACCTCCTGTGGAGCAGAGAGCCCTGCTCAGCCCAGAGAGCATGCTGGGATGCTGGGGGAGTCTGATTTAACTTAAACCAGCAAGGGATCTGGGACAAACATTGCATAAACTGGTTTGAGCCACATCAGTTAAGTCTGATACTACAGTTAACCAGGTTTATCTCAAACCAGTTTCAGCCATTTTTGAACTGGTTTATGTGCACTGAACATCTGTTTAGAAACTGTTTTAAACCTGTAACATCACTTAAACCAGTTTGTGTGTAATGTCTATCCCTAGCCTAGGGGAGTAGGCTTTGTGGCTGCTTGCAGACGTTAAAAACACAAAAAGATCCTTTACTAGAAGAAGCAGTGTATTACTTTGACCCAGCTCCACAGCATCTGTATAGATCAGGAGCTTCAGTTGGGCTTTTTGGCACTTTTATCTAAAGCTGAGTCAGTCAGCTATTAGATAAAAGCACCAAAAAGCCCCACTAAAGCATCTGATCTATACAGAAGTTGGGCAAGCTAGGTCAAACTAGTGCGCTGCTGCTTCTGGGCACATGCTGGGCTCAGTGACGGAGTGTGCAGAATTTAAAGTAGTGCCCTGGTTTTTTGACGGGAGGGGGCTTGGGAAGGAAGGCGGGGGTTAAAGCAGCCACTGTGGCATTTGTGTCTCCCCTTGGAAATGCAATGTGCAGTTCTCCCCTACCCATCTGTGGGCAACCATTTCATCTAGGTCCTCATACTTGTGCCCATCTTGGGTTGTCTCACGTGTTTGTGATATTACAGTTCCCACTGTGTGCCATCATGTGGGAAGATTCAGCATCACAACTGTTCCATCATAAAATGTAATGGTGGAGTCTCTTCTGTTTCTCTTCCCACTGCGAGTCTCCTTGGCATCAGCCGTAATCTGCTCTGCACTCTACTGCAAAGGTTCCCCAGCTTTTTATTATTTCATACCCTTTTCCAGACTATATGCTGGTAGGGGTATGCAGGCAGCTGGTAAGTTACATTTTAACCTCTTAAATGCCAATTATAATTATAGTGAAAATTAAATCCACCATCACACAGGTTCTCCCACATACCTCCAGATTCATAGATTTAGGGTTGGAAGGGACCTAGTAGATCTTCTAGCCCGAAGCCCCGCCAGGGCGGGAGAACAACAAAATCCCAAAACAAGAAACAGGACTCAAATGAGTCCAGCCAGGTAGGCATCCAGCCTCTTCTTAAAGACCCCCAGGGTAGGGGCCAGAACCACTTCCCTTGGAAGTTGGTTCCAGCTCCTAGCGGCCCTAACTGTGAAGTATTTTTTGCGGATGTCCAATCTATACCTCCTCTCCAACTTGTGCCCGTTACTCCTTGTTATGCCCGCAGGCGCTAGGGGAAACAGCGTCTCCCCCAAACCCTTCTGGTCCCCCCTAGTGAGTTTATAGACGGTCACCAGGTCCCCCCTCAGCCTTCTCTTGTGGAGGCTGAATAGGTTCAGGTCCTGCAGTCTCTCACTGTAGGGTCTGCCCTGTTGTCCCCGGATCATGCGGGTGGCCCTCCTCTGGACCCTCTCCATGTTGTCCACATCCCTCTTGAAATGGGGCGCACAGAACTGGACACAATACTCCAGCTGTGGCCTGACCAGCGTCGCGTAGAGGGGGAGGATCACCTCCTTGGCTCTACTCGAGATGCACCTGTGGATGCACGACAAGGTCCGGTTAGCCCTGCCAACCATGACCTCGCATTGTCGGCCCATGTTCATCTTGGAGTCAATAATGACTCCAAGATCTCTTTCTGCCTCCGTGCTCTCAAGTAGGGAGTTCCCCATTGTGTAAGTGTGCTGCTGGTTCCTACTGCCCAAGTGCAGCACCCTGCACTTGTCCGTATTGAAACGCATCCTGTTCCTGTTAGCCCACCCCTGTAACCTATCCAGATCCTTCTGCAATCTCTCACTCCCTGCTAGCGTGCTCACCTCCCTCCAAATTTTGGTGTCATCAGCGAATTTAAACAGGTTACTTTCCACCCCATCATCTAGATCGCTGATGAAGAAATTGAACAGCTCAGGCCCCAGGACAATGTCAGAAATGTCTTGCATACCCCCAGGAGTACACGCACCACAGTTTGGGAACCCCTGCTCTACTGAAATGGCAGAAGGAGGCTTTTTCAAATAATTTCTCTATTTTTCACTCCAAGAACGCAGGGAAACAACTCATAACTCCCCGGTGCTTGACTGTTGAGATCCAGATCCAGTCTATTTGCTAGTGCCAGAAATTAAAATTTAAAATAATTAAAAGCAATGGCCTCTAGACGCTTGTTTCTGACTCTAATGTTTTTGTTTTGAAATTGAAAGGAAAATATAAATGCAGTAATACTTGCAAACATCAATTTTAACTACTGTGATACAAAGCTATTTAGAAATTGTTCACTGTCACGGGGTGGGGCCTATGGGCGGCTGTGATCCCGCTAGGCCCCCCCTGCCGTGCCAGTTAGGAGATTCAGCACCCTCTAATTCTCGCCCGCCACGTCTTTGATCTTAATAGTTAATATGGGAGGCTGCCTAGGATCTCCTATGATCTCAGGGTGACTT
>NW_017728994.1:59001063-59003360 GCF_001723915.1 Gavialis gangeticus | reverse complement strand
GCCTACCGGCCACAACATAAAGTCCAGGCCCACCTGGCTCTCTGACCCACAGCCTCCTGGTCAGGCTTCTTCTCACCCTGACCATCATGCAGCCCTCTGGGTACTCAGGCTGAACTGCTTAGCTTAGCTCTCCCACAGAGCTCTTACCCCTCAAGTTGCCAGAAGGGAGCTGCCAGCCAGGCTCCGACCTGGCTGTTTATAAGGGCCCAGCCCTGCCCCCTTCTGGTCACGTGACCAACCTGGTTGCTCCAGCAACCCGCACCTGAGCTGCCCTGGTGATTGGCAGCTCAGCCCATACTACCACCGCCAGTAGCAGGCACCCTGGTGCCCTGCTATACCTCTCCCCTTCCCGTGGTTGAGCCTCCTTAGGAGTGGGGCGCGGGAGTGCCCCACGACACATCCCCCCCTTCAAGTTCCAAGACTCACCAGCATGTTCTTCCCTTTCTGACGTGCCGCTTGTGTCATGGCTCTTCATTAAGGTTGTCATCAGGCGTCCAGCAGCTTACCTACGGGGGCGGAGGTTTTAAGGCGTCTCCAACTCACTTTTTACCCAGAGGTGCACCATGTGGTATTTATTGGGATTTACCCGCCACAGGTAGTCCTGCCACACTAGCTACCCTCGGGAGATTGCCTACCTCGCTGGCTGCCTCTCTGCCTGCCCTCCGCTGTCTCAAGTCTCGATCCACCCTCCTGAGTCCTTCCTGTTTAGCGGCTTTTCAGGCTCTTGGTCTTTTCCTCTCCTCCCGGATGTCCTGGAGTTTGCCCCATATCTCCCACTGGCATCTCTGTGCCTTTTGGGCGTCGTCTTTGTTCCAAAAGTCCACCCTTCCCTGGCCAGTGTGCCTACCTGTAGGCCCTCTATAGATTTGTATGAAGGCCACCTTCCCTACCTTCTCTTCAGTGTTCCGTCTGAGGGTTCTCCACGTAATCTGTTGGGGAATACCACTCATATATAGATGTGGCCTGGTCTCCGACTGTACCTTCCCTCTAGCGGACCGTTCTTCCCTCCTCTTTTCATAGGCTTGGACGGTCCTTACTTTTTTGGTTTGCATCACTCCCCTGGTCCTAACGCCAATCCTCTGCTCATCTGGTCTTAGATGCACGTCTATCTGTACACCACTCCTGTCCATTGGACGTGGGAACTCCCTTCTTAGAGAAGCCTTTTCCTCCTCCTTTGCTGTCTCTTTCTCAACTGGGCCCAACGAACCATGCTGTGCTTTACTAGGGGATACGCTCTCTCCCTTACCCGGCCTTCGGGCCAGCTTCTCCACTTTGTTTTCTAGTTGGCTCAGTCTTTGCGAGTGGAGCTCCTGGCATTGGGTCCACTTCTGCTCCCAGTGTTCTAGGAGGGCTCATTGGATCTCTCTAAGCCAGGCCTCCCCCCTCAGCTCTGTGAGGCTCTGCTCCCGGGTGTTGCTCCCAGCTTGTCCTGGCCCAACTTGCTCACCAGAGCACTCCAGATTTCAGTTACCCGGAGGTTCCTCCTTCCCCGGACCTTGTAGAAGAATAGCCCAGAGGTCTTTAACTTGTGCCTCAGTTTGTCTTAAGGTTTCTATGAGCGACCCCCTCTCCTGGAGTTCCCATTGTGTGGTTCTCCCGTACTCCATTAATTGGCCTTCAACAGCCTCCAACTTCCTCTCTGGGCTGTCTGCGACCATCATGGTTTGCGATTCCTGTTCTCTCCTGCTTGCCTCTCTACCTCTCTCGACCTCTTGGAACTGACTGAGTTCCCAGGCCATTTGGCTATTTATCTCTAAGAGCTTTTGCTTGTCGCTTTCAATCTTTTGCAGCTCTTCCTTCAGGGCTTGCAGCTCCCTCTGCAACTGGCCCTGTTCGGTGATGAGGTATGTCTCTTTGGCCCGGCTCTCCCTTAGGGGGACAGAGTAAGTCACTAGAAACCCTCTTAAATGATCTAGTCCCTCACTCATCTTTTGTATCTCCCGCTGTAACTGGGCCTTGTCTGCAGCTATGCCTGCCTCTCTGGCTTGGCCATCCTCTAGAAGGGTTTCAAATGACCGAACTTGCTCCATGAGCTGATCTTTCTCGGTCTCTAGGCTCTGGACCTGAGATCTCAGCTCAGTGTTCTCTTTGCTCTGGTCTCCCCTCCCTCTCTCTCGAGGGCTTGACATTGCTCTTGTAGTGCCTCATAATTGTTCATATAACCTTCTACCTTCTCCATCTCTTGTACTATTATTTTGTTATCTTTTTCTACTTGAGCCCAGTTAATATGCAGCTGTTCCCGTAGCTGTATAACCTCCCGCTCAGCTTCCAGACATCCTTCTTGCCACTTGTCTCTG
>NW_017728994.1:59000464-59001041 GCF_001723915.1 Gavialis gangeticus | reverse complement strand
TACCCTTATTTGGTTCTGCCTAATGAACTATTCTCA
This sequence comes from Gavialis gangeticus, assembly GCF_001723915.1. Taxonomy (NCBI): domain Eukaryota; kingdom Metazoa; phylum Chordata; order Crocodylia; family Gavialidae; genus Gavialis; species Gavialis gangeticus. The sequence goes on along the minus strand of NW_017728994.1, from coordinate 59,001,005 downwards.
GTCTGTCTATCCTAACAATGGTTATTGTCAACACGCTCTACCACCAAGCTGTGACAACAACAAAAAATCCCATCAACGTCCGTCGTTAACCTAGCCTTAGGTTCGTTCCTCCCCTTTTAAAGGGACACGGGGTCTATTCCCCCCCCCCGTGCACGGCCGGGTTCCCGGCCAATGCACCAATTGTCATGGGGTGGGGCCTATGGGCGGCCGTGATCCCGCTAGGCCCCCCCTGCCGTGCCAATTAGGAGATTCAGCACCCTCTAGTTCTCGCCCGCCACGTCTTTGATCTTAATAGTTAATATGGGAGGCTGCCTAGGATCTCTTATGATCTCAGGGTGACTTAGGAGGCACACATAGCCCATAAGGCTGGGGTGCACCACCTCCCCTTTAGCACGCCCCAAGCCTCGCAGTTCTTCCGGACGTTTTTAGTGTCTCCAATCTTATACTAGCCCCTCCTGGGCTTTACTCTTGCAGGCTGGCCCCCCCTGGGCCTATGCCACGCGCTTCCTGCGCTCTTCCCCTCGCGGGGGCCTGTCTCTGC
>NW_017728994.1:58998428-59000350 GCF_001723915.1 Gavialis gangeticus | reverse complement strand
CACCTCTCGCGCTCTTGGCTCTCTCGGAGCCTGCCCCCCACACCTCTCGCGCTCTTGGCTCTCTCTGCTGAGCCTATGCGCCAGCCTTGTCTCAGGCTTTCACCGGCGCCAGGGCTCAGGTAGCATGCAGCTGTGCCTGGCCCCCTGACCCTTCTCAGGGTCCTACGCCCTCACTGGGCCGAGTACAGCCCTCTTGGGCTGGGGTCTCAACACCACACCCCGCACCACATTGGTGCCCAGCTGCTGCACCTTCCCAGCGCTGCTCAGTGCCCAAACAGGGCACCCAGGAAATCCCCGGACTGCTGGGGATCTCCTGTGAGGCCTCCTCACACCCCTACAGCCTCACCCAGTCCTCTGGATGATATATACAACAGAAACATAAGCCCACCCGGTTGTAACAAAACAATAGGCCTACTGGCAATAACAAAACAATAAGCCTACCAGCTATAACAAAACAGTAAGCCTACCAGCCACAACATAAAGTCCAGGCCCACCTGGCTCTCTGACCCACAGCCTCCTGGTCAGGCTTCTCCTCACCCTGACCATCATGCAGCCCTCTGGGTACTCAGGCTGCACTGCTTAGCTTAGCTCTCCCACAGAGCTCTTACCCCTCAAATTGCCAGAAGAGAGCTGCCAGCCAGGCTCCGGTCTGGCTGTTTATAAGGGCCCGGCCCTGCCCCCTTCTGGTCACGTGACCAACCTGGTTGCTCCAGCAACCCGCACCTGAGCTGCCCTGGTGATTGGCAGCTCGGCCCATTTACCACCGCCAGTAGCAGGCACCCTGGTGCCCTGCTACACTTCTCCCCTTCCCGTGGTTGAGCCTCCTTAGGATTGGGGCGCAGGAGTGCCCCACGACATTTACTACCTACATATTGCACTTTTTAAAGGCCTCACTGTCTTGTTCAGAACAGTGATGGCTTCGTTCTTGAAGGGCTGATTAAAATGCCTTTATAATCTTCAGATGATCATTACTTGAGTATAAAAGTCTGAGGCTCTATATCCTGATGCACAAAATATGAATCATGCCTACCTGTTTGCCTATTTAGTTTTGGCCCCCTTGCACAATTTTTGCTTTAGATCTTTCCAGAAGTAGGATTAAGCACAGGACAAAACACACAGCCAAACTATAGGTACTGTCAACCCATTACTGAGATGATAGTACAATTTATTTTTCTTCTTCTTTCATTCATTCATTCATCAGTTACACAACATAAACTTGTGAGCCACAGAAAGAGGGACCAAAGATGTCAATAAACGTGAATAGATGTGAATAAATGTGAACAGTCCCAATAGTCTAGCCATAGTTGTCTTTAAAATGTCACTGGGATGGTGAATAGCTCATCTACATTACCACTTCCCTGTGGTTTAAGGATAATCAACAACTCATAAAAATCTGTTAGACTCATTTAGGCATATATAAAAATGCCAATGCAGAAAAAGGCAGGGCTGCAGGACCAGGATCAGAGGCATTTTATTATTTATGTTGCAACAAAAATCTTCAAAGGAGTGATACCATGCTGTCAAAAACTCTTTAACATGCTATGTGGTCCTGGCATAGCTGAGGAACCCAAGTTTATGACTTCTTGAACCACAAGTTAACCTTTAGAAACTGAAACTAGTGTGTCTTAGAAGATCATTTTGGCCACATACAGACATTCAGTTTCTACTGCTGTTCTGTTAGAAATCAGAATTGTGCAGGTGTTCAGCATTCTTCTCCTGGAACAAAAATGGTCGTGCTAGGAAAAAACAAGCTGGCAACAACCAGGGTTAAATTGCTTCTGGGAGAATTTTTCTCTGGCCACTGAATATCTGCATACTTTTTCCCTTCTCTTGACAACCAAGTGGAATTGAGCCATGGGGAAAGGCTTCTGTTCCTTCCAGGGACCGGAGTCACCCTGGTCTGGTGAAGGCATGGGGGGGGG
>NW_017728994.1:58997016-58998037 GCF_001723915.1 Gavialis gangeticus | reverse complement strand
GGGGGGGGGGGCGGGCAGCTGCTCCCACCTGCCCTGTAAGCCAGGAGGGGAAGGGAGGTGAGGCACAGCCACTAGCAGCTACCTGCCTCCTTTATCAGCTTCCCTCTACCTGTCCCTCAGGCTCATTGGTGCTCTCCCTGGGAGTAGTGGGGGAAAGTCCCCTCTGGCTACTCACATCAGTGTTCCAGGTGTGCAGAGTGGGTGAGGGCTTTGCCACAGGTCCCTGGAAGCTAAGTGGAGAGAGCAGCATGGTGCACCTCCTGCCTGCTTCTCATACCAGTGTCCTCAGAGTGAGAAGTGGGTAGGGGGCTTTGGAATTGGAGGACTGAAGCAGGGGAAGGATTGAATTCCCCTTGGAATTGGAGGACTGACGCAGGGGAGGAGGGGTGGTTGCAGACTGAACATCTGTACCGCTCTCTCTCCTGGAATTAGTTCTAGCAGTGGAGATTTTCTACTGCTAGAAATGAGCATTCATACATAGCCTTTGACATAGCTAAAGGACCTGTGCCATATTTCTGTTGCTGTTATAGTATTCAAGACATTTTCTTCAAATAAAGAAAGGACTTCATTACTATGGCCTTTTCAATACCATTTGTGCTCATTGGGCACACCTTCCCCACCTTCCCAATGTGTTAATAAGGCTGTACATAGAGTACAAGTTAAACAGGCACATAATTTATTAAAAGAAACATAGCATAATATCAGTCCATGCATACTGTACAATAAAGATCTGAAGAGAAGAGCAAATTCAGTAGAAAAAAAATGAGTTAATTCTTGTTATAGTAAGACTGTAACTAGAGGCAGTAAGTTTCTTGTCTTCTGCAGCTGCCATGGTCAAAGAAAGCAATTTGGCTGATTTTTAATTAGAAGCAGCCAAAAAAAAACAGGAAAAAAAACCTCTCTTTTTGGCTAGTTTCAGAATTCAGATGCTTTTTTGTGCTCCAGTGAATTAAACATTATTTTTAAAGGTTGGACTTTGCTGGTACTGTTGTTGCTACTTTAAACACTTCAATATTGTAGA
>NW_017728994.1:58993019-58997006 GCF_001723915.1 Gavialis gangeticus | reverse complement strand
TGGCTGATTTTTAATTAGAAGCAGCCAAAAAAAAACAGGAAAAAAAACCTCTCTTTTTGGCTAGTTTCAGAATTCAGATGCTTTTTTGTGCTCCAGTGAATTAAACATTATTTTTAAAGGTTGGACTTTGCTGGTACTGTAGTTGCTGCATAATGTTGATTAAGGCCACTAGATACTGTAAAAAATACAACAGATAAGTAATATATGTGCCTATGCAGAACTGAATTTAAATAGGCTTTTTATTTTTCTCCATAGCACTTGTGGTTCTGTTTCAACAGCTACAATCAAATGTCCTACTGTATTTCTACGGTTTGCCCTCCTCCCCTGTGATCTGCACAACCAGAGAATGCAAACTTTTTCTCTCTGAACTCCTTAGTGTGGCACAGGTCCAGAATACACAATTAAAAATGTGCATGAGGATCAGGGCACAAAAATACTTGCTCAGTTCAAAGTAGTTATCTTTACTATTTGTTGATACGGTAGATACGTGTAGCTGTCATATATGGAGTGCTGCGTATTAATGGGCCTGTGAACACTGTTTGGTGACCTCGTGTAATGTCAGGTATGCGCATGGGTCTTAACATTTTGATGCGCATAACCAATTCAGTTTTGTATTTGCCACTTAGGTGGTCTGTGCATACGGGTATAAGAACTCTGAGTGCAGATCTGCAAACGTTTGTATATGCTGGTGCATAACACAGTGCACATACAGTAAAGGCTAGGACGAAGCTGCACTAAAAGTAAAAAATTTGATACATTTCTGCGAAGACGAGGAAGTAAATATGAACTGTGGTGTGTTTCATTATTTAAGTATTTAAAACAATACTTCTTAAAAAGTCCTATTAACCCAATACAGGAGCCGGTCTGTTAATACCTCTGTTTTCCATAAAGCACATCTGAAATTGAATTTCGCATGTACCTGTCTGAAAGTATGGGCCTTCATATATAAAAATTAAAGCCGACATTTATATAACAAAGTATGCATTTACACATAGACAAGTAACATTGAAAGCCTGCATGATATGGCCCCAGTGATCTAGAACAAGGCTGTTCAAGACTGAGGGAGGATTTGATAACTGTCTTCAAATACATCAATGGTAATTAGAGAGAGGATAGAGATGGGCTTTAATCTGTGGCCATAGGAGACAGGACTAGGAGCAATGGCCTCAAGCTGCAATAGGGGAAATTAGTCTGGACAGTAGGAGGAACTTTCTAACTCTAAGAGGAATCGGGCATTGGGACATGCTCCCTAGGGAAGCTGTGGAATCCCCTTGCTTGGAAACTTTCAAAATCAGGTTGGTTAGACACTTGGCTGGGATGGTTTAATCAGGGACGATCCTGCCTTGAGGTTTGTGAAGAGAGCTCATAGGTACTGGGGAGTCTTTGGTTCCTGTCTCTTTTGTGCTTCTGCCCCAGGCCTAGTGAAGGTCAGCGGTTTGAATGAGCACTAGGGACGGGGTGGGCAGAAAAGAGTGCGTGTTTCTTCCTCACATGTTTTATGATTTAGATTTGTCTCTCATCATCCTCACTTGCTCCCCTTTTCCCCATCTCTCTTCCCCTTGTTTTAGCATTCCTCTTTTCTCTATCATTCCTAGATCTTGCAATCACCTGACTCATTTTACCATCTCACTTATCTTTTTGCCATAGTTAGCCATTCTCCTGTCTACCTTCAGTTCTGTCCTGACCATTCCCCTTCCTGCATTTTGCTCTGCTTCTTCCCAATACACTACCATAGTCCACTGCTCACATACAATTCAGGAGAGGACAGCAGAGGCATAGATGGCAGCATCTGGTCTGGACCAGTATCCATGGTGGGTGGTTGGTGCTCAACTGAGTACTGAATATCAGTCTCAGCATGGCTCTTGCTCTGTGTGGGACAGGTAACTTAAGGGGTGCTCACTGGAAACATCCACAGAAGACAAGCTTAGCAGAATTAGTGTCTAACAGATCTGGGGGATGGTGGTGCCTGCAGTGCACATGTATCAGGTTTGCTCTCCTAGCTGGCTGGAGATTTTGTTTTGGGTATACAAAACCGAGACAGCTCTCAGGACCAGGCTCTGACAATAGGGACAGTCTTGATTATTAGGGACCTGTAGTTACCCTATTCGTGTATAAAAGCAGAATGTGTTCTATCTAATTAAGTGCACAGTGGGGTCTGATTGGGGTACACAGAATGCAATAAAATTAGGATTTTGGATAGAAGCCCTTACATTTTTTGCAGAGGAAACAGGGTGTTTTAGTGGCAATTTTTTTGCTAACATAGGTAAAAGGGTAATTCAGGTTCTGCAGAGTAAGCAAAACCCCTGTAAGTTAATGAAGAGTTAAAATTGAGTTTTTAATAGTGCAAAAGTCAGGAATATCAGAGGTAGAGTTACTATCAGTTCTACCTCCTTGCATACATTCATTACAACAAGGCCATTCATTAGCATACTGAAATAGGCTTAGAATTACTTTGTTTTTAGTAAACAAAGTGTGTTTTAAATTTCTTGCCTTTGAATGTCATTCTTGCAAGCCTCAAAACCAATCAAGCGATTTTTAGTTGTTTTCTCATTTTTATGTAATTTAACATAGACAGAAAAAATCCTTTCCTAAAGCGTGTCCACAAATCCCTTTGGAACTGAAAAACACAACACCTCACACAAAGAACAACTCACTCCCTTCACTAGTTACACAGAAGGATCTTTGAGGTGGTTAAATATGTCTGGCCAATCCTCATTTATACTCTCTGTGTTCGGCCCAAGAGGGTCCATAAGATTAAAAAGCCTGCTGGATGATTGACAGTCTTCCAAAAGGACTAAAGCAAGAAACAAGAATGTAGTAATTAGAGAAGTAGCTGAGCTTTATCTCACCACCAAAACTTTCACATCTCCTTGCTTTAACAGCCAAAAGATCCTTGCACAGATTGGTTTCATGCTTTGAGAAGCAGCAGCTAGACAGAAACTTCACATTGAGATCTGTCATCAAACAGTGCTGCAAATTTCAAAGCAACGTTGTGTTCAGTCAAGTGGAACCATTGGCTCATTCCTGCAACCCTCAGTAACCAAGAGAAATTAGTATAATTCCCCTATGCCCGTTATGTAAAAAAAATAGAAGTTATGTCGTAACATGGCCAGAACTGTTTGATTTCTAACACAGCTATAACATATATTGAATACTCATTATCATGACCCTACAATGTGACACACAAAATGGAGAGAGAAAATGATCATTCAGGTCTCATAACATGGATTGTACCTACTGCCCCTCTCATGTCAATGTATTAGAAAAGGATCACTCTTTTTCAGAACTGATAGCAGTAAACAGCCTTTTCGTGGTTTTAAATAGGGTAAAATAGAAATTTAGCGCGTCAGAATCTCCATTTGGCCATTTGTTTTGTTCTTTATCATTGTAGGAACACCAAGCTGTATGCTCAGGTTATATACTGCGAGAGCATATTCATGCAAAGTTAGTTTTCGGAAAAAAAGGAATACTGGACAGAGGCCCCAATCCTGGAAGGTTTAACCCTGAACCAGTGATTCTTAACTAGCTTGCCTTGACTGGTGCTTAGCTGGTTTGTTTTCAGATCATGGTTGGCTCTCAAGGAGTTCTTTGAGCTCCTTTCAAGGATGCCCCAGGGTGTTGTGCAGTGTCAGCATTGATGAATTAGCACTAATCTCTCCTGCCATGACTTTGTATCTTATCCCAGTGGTGGGGTTCAACTATTGGGGTCTCTCGCTTATAGGACCGCTGGATGACGATCTTCTGCGAGGCTCCACCTCCCCTCTACCTCACCATTACACACCATCGTGGTGAATCCTGATGCTCTTCGGCCAAGCCCCTGATAGTTGAGGCTCCGTACCCTTTTACCAAGCAGGCTATATGGCAGTTGAGCCAAATGCTCACTTCACCCACCACACCGCACAGCTGTCTAGCCCTACCTGTAACTGTAAACCACCTTTCGGGTTAAACACCACCTGGGCTCCTTGTGGCGGGGGCAGAGATCCCACC
>NW_017728994.1:58955217-58992638 GCF_001723915.1 Gavialis gangeticus | reverse complement strand
GTAGGCAGAGGGAGCAGGTTTCCCCCTCCCTCAGGAATGCAGCCAGCTCCAGTTCTCTAAAGAGCCAGGCTGAGGGTGTGGTCCTGTGTGTGCTGGGCCCACCCTAACTGAATGGTCACAGCACAGAGATTTAAATCACAGTGTCACAGGGCAGAGATTTTTGGGGAGAAACCAAGGTGGCTTTCTGCCACACTCCTCACCCAACAACCCCTCTGAAAGTGGGAAATGAAAAAAAATTTTAAAAAATACCAACGATGGAGAAATGCAAGAAACTAAGGGAGGCCCTTCGCCCCCTTTATTGCATGCTCCCACAGACTGCCCTACTACAACAGGCTCAAGCCTCTAAGACCCCTAGCAAGCCCTAAACTGGGTCCGGTTTAGCCTGTTGGCTACAGCGTCCTCCCCTCCACTCTTTATCCAGCCTGTGGGTTTGCTGGACCCTTGGTGGTCCCTCTCAGCACGTCTTCCCCACGTCTCCTGGCGGGACAGCTCTATACTGCTGGGGGCCTGTCTTCCGCCGCCCTTCCTGCTGACCGTGCCCTTTGGGCCCCACCTGGGGTACCTCCTTGAGCCCGTCCAAGCCCTCTACAGTCCCACCTGCTCTGGCGTTTTGGCTTCTACCGACTCTTCCGGCTCTTTGTGGGTAAGTCCGGGTCGCAAGCCCCTCCTGCTCTCTTCTGTCCCCGGGTCCCGGCTCCTGGTCTGAACAAGGCATCTCTGCTGTCTCACACCCTGCGTTGCTGCCGGCGGCGTTCTCCCCGTGGTGGGCTTCACTCTCTCCTCCTGGGCTGCAGGAGGCAGTTTCCCATGCTCTTCCCCCTTGTGGGGGCTCCAGGAGAGACCTCCCATCTTGTGCTCCTGCTGGTCTCTCTCCCGCTGTCCCACCAGCAGCTCCTTTTATATTCCCCGGCCGATTCCTGCTGTTCGTCTTCTCAGTTGGCCGCAGCTGTGTAAAGGTGCGGCTAACAAGCCACTGAGGTCCCGCTGCCATTTCTGGCTTCACCACAGCTCCCGCTACAGGTAAGAGTTTTTCTGTTTCCTTTTTTCCCCTTTTTTCTTCCCCAGCTAGCTCCTGCTCCCAGGGTTCCCCCCTGGCTCCTCAGGGTCTGCCCCCTTGTTTCTCCCCGTGACACCTTTCCTTTCTGGACTGGGGGCTACAAGAACAATTATGTAAAAATACTTGTTCCATTCTACCCTTGAGGGATTGCAGTACACCAGACCTTGCTCAGTCTTGCTGCTTCAGCGTATCCCATGAAGAGATTGGATCCCTTTCCAATATATAATTCATCAGATAGTCACATCTGGCTAACTTGTTGGCTATTTCTGGGACAAACAAACGGGGCATGTGTGACAGAATGAGGTGATTATCTTATAAATCAAAATTAGGTTTTCACACTCCTCAACCTGTGGCGATATGATGGTCAGGAGACTACTGTATTTGTAATGTGAATAACAAAGCTATTTCATCAAATTCATCCCTGGTGCTACTCCAGTGACTTCAGCAAAGATATACCAGAGATGGATTTGGCTATTCCTGTTTAATGTAGGTAAATCCACAGGCAGTATTAAAAGAATGTCAGCTAATTCTTCTTACTATTATGCTATGTTGTATAAAGATTCTTTATAATACTCTACATTAAATCTTGGTGGGAGAATATTTCTAGTGGCACTTCATGTTTTAAAAGAACCCGATGAAAATGTGAGCACTAAAAATAGTACATGAGGTTTTGTTTCTTAGCAGAACAATTCAACATGCCCTTACGTGCTTGTGAATTTTAAATATTTTAATTTGCATTGTGCAAGCTTACTTCTACTGTATTATAAACACGACCATCATTCTATTCCTGCTAATGGGATAACTACTGCTTAATGGAGACCAGATTTAAAGTAAGGTACTAATACCTGCAAAGACCAATTGGCACAGCTGGGCTAGAAGTAGTTATTTGCTATGCTTTGATTCTCTCTTTGCTTTAAAACAAGTGACATGGAGAAAGTTTCATGGTGTGTGTTTACTGTTGAATATAGATTTTCTGTGCTAGTTGACTGCTACCTTATCCAAGATAAATAGAACTTAAAATTTGTGTGTTCCTTTCTGCTTACACTGTATTTGTTTGAGAACATGTTATAAGCCATTCAAACAAGTCTTTATTTTTTAAAGCACTTCAAATTAGACTCCTGCGAAATTAAAACTTGACCAACTATTATTTGAATAGTTAGGTTCTTTTCTTTTGGTTCAGTTTCAAGCACCATTTGGGGTCATTATCTTCCCAGTTATCAAGCTTCCTTTTTAATGGTTGTTGGGAAATGTTGGAGACAGAGTTTCATTTTTTTTTGGAGGTCACCACAAACACTAAATTTACAAGTCAATTTCAAGAGCTGACAGCTGTGTGGTATTGCTAAATATCCTTCATTAAGGAGATGTGATTTTCAGAGAAATGTTTGAACATGGGCTATGTCAAAGGGTATCCTGAGCTATACTGGCTATTTTCCTTGTTTTCAGCTGAGATAAAAGACTGCTAAGAGTTGCATGTTAGTATTTTGGTGCTGGTAAAAGTGGTTCACCTATAATGCCCTTTAGCTTCTAGGAATGAGTTAGAAAATTAAATAGATTATCTTTTATCTTATTAAACATTGATGTGGCTACTAAAGGCAAATAAAACATGGTGAATGAGTTCAATTCTAGATTAGTTTAGTATACCAGATCCTTGGGAGTGGCCCTCAGGGTACAGAATGACTGTAGGCAAAGGGGATTCCCAGGAAAGTGGCTGTAAGATGCCTTAAGCCCCAGGACCCTTGGATTAATGGTTGTTGGGCCAGTCCAGAAGCACAGTCTAGAATTCATTCAACAGTTGTTTAATCTAGGGTTGGCAAACTATGGGCCATGAGCCAGGTCCACCCCGGGAACCTTTGGATGTGGCCCGTGAATGTGGGACTTTGGCGACATTCGGCAGCAGGGGACACCTTTTGTGGGTGCTTTACTTATGTGGGGCAAGATGAACACCAACTGCAAGCACTGTCCTTGTGCCAGGGAGGTGAGTAGTGGCGGTGACAGGGTCCTAGTGCCAGCCGTCCTGCTTCGACCCAGGATGGGTTGTACTAACTCACAGATGAAAAGGGTCGCTTACCCTTGGTTTAAGCTGTGCTGACCGCTTGCAATCCCCTAGGAGCATCCTGGCCATCCTCCCATTTCCCTAGCTAGGAGGAACATGCCGGGGGAAGATGGCATAGAGCCACACTAGTCGGATGCCATCCAGAGAGCTGGCCCCAGGGGACTGACCCTTAACTAGGCAGTAATACCAATTTTAAATGCCTCTGTCCTTTAAAATAGCTTTAACAGGTACAAGGATCTGTCTCATGTGTTTTCACTAGTAGATCTGTGCGTATGCAAAAATGCAGAGGCTTTCAGGGATCCTGGTTTTATCTGAAAAATTGCAAATTCTCTGATAACCCCCGCCCCCATGTAAATGTCACATACTATCTGATTTAAAAACCCAAAATCTGTGATTAAAATAAAGGCCACTATGTATATAGGTATCAGTTGAACACAATGTTTTTTGAAATATTTTTAGTTTTAAAGCAGTTTGGAAGCTTACCAGTGCCTCAATCAGTATAATAAAATTAATTCTAAGTACCTATATATTTTGGCATTTAATTTTGGATTTTTCATCATTGAAAATCAGAGCTGCTGCTGAGACCGCTCTCTACACTCCAGGAAATTATGTGCAGAAAAAGTCAAAATTATGGGCAGGAAAACTCAGAGTTATGCTAAATTAATTACTTCTATATTTTTACAACTTAAATTAAATATAACACTATTTGAACCTTCTTTAGAAATATATGCAGGTACTATGTATGACTGCGAAATGTGTTGGGGGGATTAGTGAAGGTGTGGGTGTGTAGAGGGGTTGTGGGGGGTGTAGGTATGGGAGTATGTGGGGTTTGTGAGTAGATGTGGGGTTTGTGGTGCACAGCCTCCACTGCTGGCAGCTCAGCAGCAGCTGGCAGCAGGTCCTTGAGGAGCTCATGGCAGGCAGAGCCCCCAGCAGCGTGCACCTCTAGCTGAATTCCAGGACCTGCACATGCTGAGAAGGAGCTGGCCTGGGCCACTGGCACATGCCTGTGCACCACACTAGAGTGGTTCTGTGCCAACACATGTGAATCACAGCACTGCAGGCAGGAGCCACCTGCCGTTGGGCCAGGCAGGCTCCGTGCCTCCATGGGTGGCTTCCCGCTGGAGTGATGGAAGCCCCACATGGAGGCACGGAGCTGGCTGGCCTAGCCCCATGGCACATTGACTGGAAGCAGCACGCCATTGTGCTGGGTGGGGTCAATACCTCCATGTGGGACTTCCAGCACTCCAGCGGGAAGCCACATGTGGAGGCGAGCAGAAGCCCACCTGGCCTCATGGTACACGACTCCATGCATTCATGTGTGGCTTCCGTCCTGGCCTGACGGTGTACACACACCATCAGATCAGGCCGGCCCTCCACGTGGGGCTTCCCGTGGACACCTATCTGCTCTCTCAGCCCCCGCCCACAAACCCCTGCCCTGTTTTCCACCTGCCCTGCTGCCCCTTCCCACAGCACCCAATTCTCCCCAGCTCTAGCAGTCACCCGCACCCAGCCCTGCCAGTGCCCCCCATCCTCAACCCACAGCCTCCCAGTCCCCCACAGCCCTGCCGGAGGGGGCCCCCAGCCCCTCCTGCAAACCTCACTTACCTCAAAGGCTCCAGGAGAGAAAGTGAGCTTGAGCTCAAGCCCAGCTTGCTGAGAATCCCAGGCCCCACCCCTTCCCATCTCCCTCCTGCTTGGGACAGGGTATGCTGCCCTTTTTGCAAGAAGCTTTTGCAGGCTGGAACTCTGCCAGTCTTCATAGAGCTCTTTGCACAAATGGAAAATCTGCAGGTATCTCAGTTAAAATGGAAAATCCATTTTTTTCTCTGTTAAAAGGGAAAAATCTATGTTTTTCTGTGGGAAATGGAAAACCCAGATCTCTGTTCATTAGGCTTTCGGAGACCCCACAATAGTTTCACTCATGCACCAGCTGCGTTGTAGTATGCTTCAGTAGTTAGAGGCAGTGCTGCTATCAGACTTTCCTCTCTGTCACCCTGATATTGTATCCATTTAGGCTAGGGACGGACATTCAAAAAGCCTGAGCCTGAATGGATTCAATCTTTGCAGGTTAGCAGTGGCTCAAGCTAAAAGCTAGTGGAGGGGGGGCACTAGAGCAGCCCTTCTTTCCCTTCAGCAGCAGCCACTTTCCCTTTTACTTCTGCTCAGGTGGCAGGGGGCCTGGCCAGAGTGGCCCTGCAATCTGCTCATAGCTGGGGCTTTGGCTGGGGCTGCAGGGCTGAACTGATCTGACCTCCAGGTGCTGCTGAGAGCAGAGGCAGAGAGGCTAGCCCAGGCTGGGCCCTTCCAAGTGGGCTGCAACTCGGGCTGGGGCAGCGGGGGCTGCGTGGTCAAATTGCTCCTGTCTCCCTGCACCCAGGGCTGTCATGGAGCCATGGCAGCCTTCCAGCCCCTCCACCTGCATGGCGCAATGAGCAGCCCCTGTGGGAGGGTGCAGCAGGTGGAAGGCAGCCGGATCTCCATGCCCTGGGCAGAAGCTGCTGAGCTGAAGCTTCCTGCCCAACCACCCAGAGTGGTGCAGTACAGCAGGGGTAGGGGCGGCAGCAGCAGTGGCTATGGCAGTGGCAGCTGGAGGCAAGGAGGCCAAAACAGTCTTGCCAGCCCACAGTTTGTGATGTGGCCGCAGCCGCCAGGTGCTGTATAGGGCAGGGGGCACAGCGGTGGTTGCAGCATGTGGCTGCCGGGCTTCGGGTCCACTGGTGCCTGTGAGCCACCCAGCCAGCGTGCTACACAGCCAGCCCTCACCTGTGCTGCTGGGCCTGGCTGTCACAGAGTCATAGCAGCTGGCCAGCTCTGGCCACACTCCCTCCCCTGCCACTGGAGTGAGGAGGTGGGGAATGGCTGACAAAGTCTGCTCCACTCTGGCCAAGCAGACCCAGGCTGCCAGTGGGACTGGGGACAGAGGGGGAGATTAAATCCCCCTCCCTCTTCCCATTTGCTTCAGGCTGCATACAGGGGAATGCCTGACAGGGGCTGCTACACCCTGGCCAAGCAGACCCCGACTGCGGTCCCCCAGTGGGAGAGCGAAGGGAGGGGGAAATAAGCCCCCTCCCTGCTCTCTTTGCCTTAGGGGGCCATGCCCTGTCCTTGCTCCAGGTAGAGAGCAGAGAGGTGGGGCCAGCTCTGCTATCTGGAGCGGACAGCACAGCCCAGCCCAAGGCTGAAAAGCATGTTGGGATGCTGGGGGACTCTGGTTTAACTTAAATCAGGAAGAGGTCTGGGACAGACATTGCATAAACTGGATTGACCCAAATCAGTTAAGTCTGATTCTACGTTCAACCAGATTGATCTTAAATCAGTTCTGGCCATTTTGAAATTGATTTATGTGCACTGAACTTATGTTCTGTTACAGATTTAAACCAGTTGCTGATCACTTAAAACAGTTTATGTGCAACTTCTGTCCCTAGGCCTCGTGCTCACTCCTGCTGCAACCTTAAATAAATACCTAGCATGTTCAATGGGACACCCAAGGTACTGTAGTTGTACCAGTTGTCTTGGCCTTGTTTGAAACAGGCAATGGGTTTTTCCTTAGGTTTGCAGACTATAATTCAAAGAGACTCCTGGCTGCCCAACTAATGAAGTGAAAACGGCCCCATCCATAATGGACTAGTTCTTTCATATGTCACATACTATCAAGAAGCGCTCTCAGCAGTGAATATACTTAAAAAATGCTGTACTCATTTATATTAAGACACTCCAAATTAAATAGCACAGAGTATGTGAAATAAATGAAAATATACAAACATTGCTTTGCTAATGTTATCTAGTGGATGATTCATTCATGTTATTGAAAAGCTTTGTTACGGAGACAGGTAGAAGTAATACAACGTGCAAGCAGTCACTGTTAGAAATCATGCTCTCCATGCAGTCTCAGATGCATTGGTAGACTTGAGTCAAGAATGCTGCTTGTTTTCAACATTATATTTTTAGATTCTATATCTTTCTCCTTCAGCCAGTTGCAAATAAACATATTGTTACCTTTTGCTACGAGGTTGAAAGAAAAACATTCTTTACAACCTGCAGTTAAGGTTCCGTCTGTGATTCGGTAGAAGATTCTCAAGCAAGTGCCTTATTTGCAGCTGGGAAGACAGAAACGCATTATACATGCTTAAAGTCAACACGAGGAAACAGAACCTCACAAACCATATTTAATATAGGTTTGATTTCCTGTGGAATGCTTTCCAGATGTTCTCACAAATAGGCCTCTAGAAAATATGGTCTGAGGTAATTTTTTGAAAACAGAAAGAGAAAATTCTGTTTTGTGTCACTGCACCAGAAAGCCATTGTTCTAATGCTTTATTACATTAGCCTGTGTTCATGATTTGCACCATACTTTTCAAAATTGTTTTATTACACATAAAGGTCAGTAGTATAAAAATGTTTATATTACCCTCTTGCAAATAAATCATATTGATTTAGACTTGCGTTTGAGGTTACTAGTTTCCCTTTAGACCCAGAGAAACATAGCATCTTAAATTAAAATTGCCCTAATGCATGATCTTATTGTACTTAGGGGTTTTAACTGACATCAACAATCACTGGATTACAGTTTTGGCAAGTTCTTTTGTCTCACTGTACCACACACAGGGTAAGAGGTTATGTTGTGTCCCAAGCGGTTAACTTAAGTGAGAGAAGAGAAGGAAATAAAGACAAATTCCTACACTGCTGACTTTGCTTATTTTGCTTTGCTTAAGGTGCAAAACATGCCTGGAAAAAATGGAAAATGCTTGCTTTAGACTAGTCACTTGCTTAGGAAAAGAAGGACAGTTAAAGACAAATCAGGGGGAAAAAGCAGATTGAATGTCAGTATTGTTAGTTTTTTAAATGTGTTCTGTGTATGAATATTTCATGTATATGCATGTGTGCATAAAAGTATTTTTCTTTGGCTTGAATTTTTCCAGATAGATATTTTACTCCCAGAAGAATTAATTATTCTTTCAAAAATGATTGCATCAGGGATGGAATTTGTGTATAAAGTGAAATTGCAAAGCAATATGTTTAATAATAAGGAAAACATTACAGGAAAAAAGCTCCTTTTTCAGTTAGCACCGGAAAGTAGGGATGAAAAAATCTGAGTGCTTCCATTTCTCACAGCAGCTGAAAGTGCCGGTCATCAGCTAATTTGAAAGAAACTGATTTCTATATATCGCTCTTGAGGCAAAAAAGCAAGGCCTTTAGTATTGCTCTGCCTTCAGTCACCAAAGAAATGCAAATACTGAACTGTGGATGTTTGTGAACGAAAAAAAAAGCCTAAAGAAAACTAATTAGTTCTCTAAAGACAAAAGGTGCTGGTTAATTAATGTACATAACGATATTTTGCCTTTTTATAAAAAATTTAAGATCGGTTAAAATTCATAGCTCCACACAATTCCTCAAGGGTGTATGCTCACTTAGAGAAGTAGATATGATACAGTTTAAAATTGCACAGGTTAAAGTCTACTAAAAGAAAATCTGCACAGCTAAGTCCATTCTAAACCACCAGGTACAAGGAAGAATCCTCCCTCCAGTCTTAAAGGGTCAGTTGCGTTGGTCGGGAGTTGTACTGAAACAGTACCAGGTAACTCGGGGCTGTTCACAACCACAGAGGAGGACACTAGATTTCCCCATACTAACTATGCTTCAGGTTTTTTCCCCCCTAATGGGAAGTAGTAATCACTGTATACAAATATTCATGTATTTGGTTTGACATTTTCCAGTGTCAGGTTTATCCCTTTCTTCTGTTTGAATTTTGATGAAGTGCTTCCCTTATGTGTCTGTTGTGTCTGCCAAATGGTGTCTAGACACTAGAGCAGGTTTGACTAATTAGCGTAGTCACCCTGGTCGTTTTTGACTGTGGTGTTTACATACCCTGTATATTACAGTGGCTGAGCCATAAATGGGGATCTAGATGGAAGGCAGAAAAGGGTATGCGGTTGGGAGGAGGCGTCTCTGCTTTATCTGGAAAGGATTCAGTAATCTCTCTGCTACACTTGTCACATCTGGAAGGTGCTCATTGACTCATTTACTCCCCAAACCTATGGATTTGAGAGAACTGTTATACACATGCTTCTAGTAGTACACAGCAGCATCCTCCGCAGGCTCTCAGATCATACACTTGAGCAGTTTTGGGATTTCAAACCCAAGAGAGGGTGTTGATTATGTTCCTACTTGATAGAAGGAAGCGCCTCTGAGATTGGGGAGGTGGAACCTGTACAGCAACTCTGAAAACAGAGGGCTTAGGAGCCTGATGAGTCCAAAATTGTGATCGCAACCCCCCCGCCCTGCTCAACAGCCCCTAACTCCCAAGGTGTCTAAACTCACTTGGACCTAAAGTTCCCTTGGCATCTGCAATTCTGCCTTGACACATGACCAGAGCAGCTGTGTACCTCACTTCACCTAGGCTTGACTGAGACTCAGACACTACGTGGAGTAGTGTTGACATCCACAGAAGGACCCAGTTGTGCATATTTGGCCCTTCTCAATACACAATCCTAGCTGCTTGCTTTTACAAACTTAGGACCTTGTGATACGTTACACTGAGGTGCACAGATGTTGATCAGTGTTAGTGCTAGCTCGAGTTTGGAGCAATCACACTTCCGACCAGCAGGGGCCTGGAGGACTGAAAGGTAAGTACACCCCCTCCCCTCCATTCTGGGCTCTGCCCTGCCCATGGGGCTCCCCCCCTCCCCCCAGCTTACTTGTGGCTGCCTACACTGTCTGTCCCAGGAGAGCAGTCAGGGAAGGATTAAGCTGCTTGCCAGGGCTTTGTCAGGCCTTATAAACCTCCAGGGATGGAGATTCCACCACCCCTCTAGGTAACTTGTTCTGGTGCTTAACCACACTCTTAGTAAGAGTTTTTCCTAATATCCAACCTAAACCTCCCTTGCTGCAATGTGAGACCATTGCTCTTTGTTTTGTCATCTGCCACCACTGAGAACAGTCCAGCTCCATCCTCTTTCGAACCACCCTGCAGGTAGTTAAAGGCTACTATTAAAACCCCTCTTAGTCTTTTCTCTAAACTAAATAAACCCAGTTCCCTTAGCTTCTCCTCAGGAGTCATGTGCCGCAGCCCCCAAACCATTTTTGTTGCTCTCTGCTGGGCTCTCTCCAATTTACCGACATCCTTTCTGAAGTGGGGGGCCCAAAACTGGACATAGTACTCTAGATGTGGCCACACCAGTGCAGAATAATTACTTCCCTTCATCTGCTGGCAACACTCTTACTAATGCTGTTAGCTTTCTTGACAACAAGGGCACACTGGTGACTCATATCCAGCTTATTGTCCGCTGCTTATTAACCCCCAGAGATTTCAGACAGAAGTTCAGGGGCATTTTCAGACTTTTAAAGCAGGTTAAAAGCAGGTTAAATGCCTTTTGCACCTCTTTAATGGCATTGCTGTTTGCACATTTGGCAGTGTATTGCCACTGTAGCACTTTTGGTAGCATAATGCACCTTAAATGACTTTGGGACATGGCAAATGACTTCAGGGCACTGCAAAGTAAAACACCTCCTAGGACTTTTAGTTTCTAAACCCTACAGCTGTGGAGGGAAGTACCGGGCCCCATGCAGCTCAGGGGCTGTACAGGCAGCCCAGAAGCAGTCCAGGAAGACAGGCTCCATAAAAGGAAAAAACAAAAACAAAAATGATGAGCCTGATTCTTCTCTCCCCCCCCCCCCCCCAAGCCTCCCTGCTTGAGCTGTGCAGGGGCCCGGTGCTTCCCTCTGTGGGTGTGATGCCCCCCCAGGACAGCCCAAGCCGGGTGCCTGCGGGTGGGGGGGAGCACCAGCTCCCCCCCAGCTCAGAGACCACTCTGCCCACCAGTAGCTCGCTCTCCCCTCCCCGCTCCTGGAGAGACAGGTAAGGATCAGGCTCCAACATGGGTGTACATGACACAGGGGTTTACTTTGATCTAAACTGAAGTGTGTATCTTCGGCGGCATTTTAAAAAAAAAATGAAATATGCCAGTAAGTGTGCCCCTGCCAAGTCTTGCTGGATTTTTCTTCTCTGGGGATCAGTTCCCCCCCCCCCACACACACACCTTTACTCACCTGCCATGACTTGATGTTACTTGGTTCTGAAGAAAGAGGAAGGCTGACCCACAGGTTCCCAGACAGGCTCCAGGCTTACCACCCATAGGATAATGAGGTGTTGCTTTCAGGGCAAAAATGCACGCTCCTACCTCCCCTCTGACGTGTCCCATGTCTCACAGATAGTTTTATAAATTTCTCTTTATGTTGGGGTCTCAGCCGCTGTGGGCTTACCCTCTCTCTAGCTAGTCCTGTCAGTCAAAACCCACTAATCGGAGCTTGACTCTGAGGATCTAGCTCTCTAACTCACTTGGGCTCAAGGCCCTCCATTCCATGCTGTTCGTAACACCAGACCTACTGGCCCTTCTACACTGTGCACCCCTGTGGCACCAGACTCTTGGGGTCTCATCCCCCTTCAGCTTTGCCCCTCTTTCTGTTGTTAGGGCCCTTCGCCTAAGTGCACCCAGCAGGACCTGGCTTCAAGGCTCCTATCTCCCCTTCAAGCAACTTTGGGTTCATGGCCTGAGTGCGGCACCCCTAGGGCAGCAGGGCTTCTTGAGCCCTCTATCACGGCATGCCTTGGTGCTAATGAGTCCTCCTCCACCCCTACACAGGAGCCACAAACCACGGGCATTTTTAACATCAAACATAAACCACAGACTCCTATGGCCATATAATGAAAATAATAATAAAGAAATAAGAGAGGCAAAGTGCCCGCTTACGCTGTGATTGTGCTTCTGTCTTAGTGTGGCGTATGCTTCCCAAAGAGGCTGCTGTAGCTGCACCGTAGTCATTGGGAGTCCCCCTTTCTGCTGCCTCTCTGGGCTTTTCTACTTGCAGTTTATATGGTTCTGGCCTTCCCCTTCCTGTCACTTAACAAGCTGGCAGGGCTTGATCCTTAACCCCTACTCGACCGGCCGGCCACGCCCGGCAGGTACTGGATTTAAAGGGACCACCCTGTTTCTTGGTAACAGGGCTAGGGTTCCCTGTTACAGTGTATTTTTAAAAAAACAGCACTTCAATTTGGGGAGAATTAAACCCCCATGTCATGTACAAACTCCCCGGTATACCAATTTAGCCTAAATCAATCAAGTCTGATACTACATCCATCCAGATTTATCTTAAACTGGTTTTGGCCATTTTGAAAGCAGTTTAAGTGCACTGAACTTCTGTTGCATTACAGATCTGAACTGGTTTCTGATCACTTATACCAGTCTATGTGTAACTTCTGTCCCTAGTCCTTGAGTTAAGCAGCATGGTGTGTTCCCTGGAACCATTTTCATTGCTGTGTTTTTAGGTTTAGCACATGCATGTGGAACCAGGTGGGCAGGACTATGCTGCGTAGCAAAGCCTGAGAGTACCGGGGTCACGGTATAAAGTAGTGGCTTTCAAATTTTTTTTGACTCTAAAATTTACTGCTCTTACCCCCTACACCCAATGTATCTGTGCATATTCGTTCTTTAGGAAGTGTTGACACAGATGTCAGTGTGTAGCACTATTACTCTCTCTGCACTGAGCAATCAGTTGTACTACCAGTTTTAAAAATGTAGATACGCACCCTTGGCAAAGCACTGAATAGTCCTGGGGCTATATGCATATCCCAGTTTATAAACTGCTGATATAGAATTTGGCACCCAAGTGCTTGTCAGTAATTCACCAAACAACTACTGGCATCTTTAGGCACCTAAATACCTTTGAAAACCTGGCCCAAATTCAGGAAGGCATTTAAGTACGTCTAACTTTGAAACTTAAAGTTCAGTGTGTTCCTAAATGCTTTCTTGAATAGGGAGTTTTTCCGCAATGGGGACCTGTATTCTTAAAGAAACGGTGGTTTTTGAAATACAGACAAAGCAAAAAAGAGGTGGTGATAGTGAAATATGTGGGATTAATAAAATACACATTAATCTTCCGTAGCCACAGGTACCAAAATTATTAGTACTCTTTTTATGGAAATCTGATGTGCTAATTACCAGCCAGAATCTGGGCTGCAGATTAGAAAGTTTAATTCCATCTCATTTTAAAGTCTGAATATTTCAGGCAAGGAAAACAGCATTACAGTTAGTAGTTTATATCCACTGTGCACTTCCCCAGTGGGCAACTTGCTCTTAACACTATTTCATTGTTGTCATGAAGCTTTCTAGGTTCCCAAGAATGGTCTTGTGATTAGAAGGCTGGACTAAGAGACCTGTTTGGTTTTCTGCTGTGCTGCACATGTTGTGTGGCTTTAGGATAGTCAATTTATCTCCCAGTTCATCACCTGAGATAACCCATTTCCTTGACATTGTTTACCACCAGAGGTCATACGTGATGTATGTAGTTAGTCCCCCAGTAAGGGCTAGCCTTGAAGGCATTACTGCAGTACAAATACATAGGCTCCAGCAAAGGATTCTCATCTTCTAGATAAAAATCATTTGCCTACTTTAAAGCTAAACTGGCAGACTTCTACTGACTGTCTTAAGTGCACAGTGCCAAGCACCAAAGTATCAAATTCTTATTAAAAATATTCCCCTGGAGATTTCTTTATAAAGGTCCCTGTTTCTATAAGTTTCTCTTCTTAAGACACTTGATTTAGTCAGGGCATAAAAAAAATAAGATAAAAGCAGCCTTCAGGTTATCCTTTCTTTACAAAAGACAAGCTCTATATTGGATCGAGGGAGAATTGAAAAAGTTTATTCCTCACTTATAAAATATGCTGACGGGCCAACCAACATCACTGCTGTGCTCTAAAGAGCATGATAAGCCTATTTGAACATAGGTGTGGTTCATGGGCATGGCTTGAGTCTTCAGCATGCTTCTTTGGTCGTGACTGCTCTGCCTTGAGAGCTCCCACTTTTTTGGCTTTGTGACCTCGCCTTACATTTCTTTTAAAAGTCTGCCTCTCTCTTGAGTTCCCAGTGCCTTAAGACCTCTTGATCCTATTCACAAATCCCTCTCAAACCCTGGCACATTTAAAGTCAACTGGTAAAACTCTCTGACTGGAGTTCTTCCAGGTGTGCAATTATTCCATCTGCTTTTCTGTATACCATTTCCTCAGACTCTTTGGGTAAAATGAGAGTTTTTGCATCTGCCTTGCCTTTTTACCTTCAGTGTTAGATTTGGACTACTTCCTTAGCAGTGTTAGATTTGGACTACTTCCTTAGCAAGTGAGCATGTGGGCCAGAAATAATAGCATTTAAACAAGGCATATTGTTTCACCAATGTTCTCAGCTGAATGTATAAAGTTACTGTTTGAACCACAATTCAGACCTCCAAACTGATCTTTATTTGAGTCTTAAAATACCATGTGCTGTGCTTTCAGCAATGGTGGTAGGCTTATTTGAGCCTCATTGAGCCTCATTGTCTTTCAGACCAGAAGATCCAAGGTGTTAACCCCAGGACTATAAATGAAGTAGGTTTGGCAGCCTTACCTTAGTCTCTGGTAGGCCTGTGCAAAGCAGCTCGTATTTGCTTCAGGTTTGGATTCGGCAGATTCAGGGGACAGAGATTTGATTCGGTGATTCGAATCACTGCCCCAAACCAATTTGGCCAAATCTGATTCAGAGATTCAGCTGCTGCTGAATCAGCCGAATCACATAGGCCCATCCCCCACCCGTTCTCCCAGCCCGGCAATGGCTGCCCCACATGCCCCAGCTCCCGGCTCTTTGAAAAAAACGCCCCAACTCGCCGGGTGCCACTGGGCAGGGGGCGATCCCCAATGCCCCCCACTGCCCCATGCTATGTGGGGGACTCTGTCACGAGCCTTCCTGCCCTGCCCCCCCATGGCTGCCCCGCCCGCCCCAGCTCTGGCCCTTTAAGAAAAAAAACCCCCCAAAAAAACCTGTATTCACTGGTTGCTGCCCAGCAGGGGGTGATCCCTACTGCCTTACGCTGCATGGGGGGCTCTACACAAGGCCCCTGAAGCCCCGAGGCTGCTGCATGAGCCGGTGAGTTCGGGGTTTTTTGTTGGTTTTTTTCTTAAAGGGCCAGAGCTGGGGCAGGGGCTGGGGGAAGAGGGGTCGGTTTGGGGGTCTCATGGCAGAGCCCCTCATGCAGTGGGGGGCAGCAGGGGTTGACTGGCAGCACCCAGTGAATAGGGGCTGTTTTTAAAGTACCGGGTGGGTGGGGCAGCCATAGGGGGCTGGGGGAGCAGGCAGGGGATGGCGCCTGGCAGGGGTTCCCCCATGGTCCCCTCCCCCCCCAGTGCTTACCAGCCCCAAGTCCAGCTCCAGCTCCCTGCTGCAGCCGCCAGGGACTGCCCGAATCATTGAAGCTGTCCAAATCGATCCAGAGAGCTTCGAATCAATTTGGGTCCTTTTTACTGGTCCCCTGATTTGATTTGGATTTGGAGACTCGGCCACCGAATCAGGCCGAATCTCCTCCAGATTGAATCAGCACCCGAAGCTTCGCACAGCCCTAGTCTCTGGTGAAAAAGTCATCCACAGTCATATCTAGTATAGTTAGTAGATAGTTAAAGAATGAAAGTAGCGTGGAAACTGATTGATCATTTGTCTCAAAGAGAGAGAGCAGGCATCTCTGATCCTGCCAGGTCAGAGAACACAGTTATTGTCAGGGTAGTTCAGTGCTGCTTGGACCATAGCTGTCTGAACTATATTTGGCTTTTGAAAACTTAGATGTGCAGTGCTACCAGATCATTAACTTTCATGACCACAAAAATTCTTTGGAAATTAACACTGAAATCAACCTGTATAAAATGTGAATCAGTTGAGCATTTCTCAGCCTGTTTAAGGGTTTATTACAACAAATAAATTCTTTCAACAGACTGTGCAGTAAATGGCCAGTGTTATTACATAGTTATTGGAGTTTAAAACATTTAGAGATGGGGAGTGTATTCGGTGAGCTCTGGACCAGCGCACTTCTTTGTCAACAGGAAAATGGACAAATCTAAACATTGTAATGCCTGCCAAAGTATACTGAGGCTTGTCAAGACACTAATCTCTTTACCTGCAGCTAAAAAAGGTCTTGATATAGAGACTGCACATATTTATACAAATAATGAGTCTGAACTCTGCAGACCTGTTTTTGTTTTACCATACAAATACTTTACACGTAGCAATTTCTGCTCTTTACCATTTGCAGAAATTTTGCACCACCCCCATTTAATATGTTCTTTTTATTCAGAAAGGTTTGCTCACATGTTAAAACATAATTTATAAAAATATTATGTTCAATAACCTTATACACTTCAAATAGGCTCTCCTTTCAAAAATCTCTCAAGGTTGCTTTTACAGTTACTAACTAAAGTATTGATAGAGGAACCAGTCACCAAAGAGTTTGCTTATACAAATCCTTGCCATGGTGTTCTTATCTTCCTTTTACCCTTTAAATATTAGAGGTCTCAAAGGAATGCACTTACCACTCTTCCGGCTCCAGCACACTCAGTATAGTCTGACTTGAAAAGTATTGGATTTGTGAAAATTTAGAGAGTATATATCATTCTGTAGGATCTACTTGAGGACCTGGAGAGAAACTGTTTGACTCTATAAAGATGTTAAAACTCATGGGGACAGAGAAGTTCATTTCCGGCCCTTTGGACGGGAGGATTAATGAAGGAAGGAGGATCAAATGGACAAGTTAAATGGGAGTTAGAAACAGCCAAAACTGTCTTGGTGCCAGTGAGTAGATTTAGAGAGAGTCACAACTATATAAGAACCAAGGATATAGATGGAAAAAGTCCAGATATCGTTTGAACAACCATCTTTTATAGGTGTGTCTCTGTACTAAGCCTGTAAACCTTTTGAAGTTTCCCCATCACAACTTGCAATCCAATTAAGCATGTGCATCCATTCCCTTTTGGTGAAACAATAATAGCAGACAAAATTAATGAGTCTCTGGAGCATGTCACCGAATAAAACAGAGTAAAATCTGTGCAAAGCAGTTGGCCCTGGCTATTTTTTCTGTTCTCTTTAAAAAGATTATACTGCATATCTACATAATTTTAGAGCAGTCATAGACAATAATATTTAGTACTTTCAGTCCTGTAATGCTTCAAAATGCTTTGGAAAGATTAATTAAATAATCCTCTAACACCTTGAATGACTAAACGGCAAGGGTAATTTCATCCCCATTTCACAGAGGAGAAGACTGAGGCAGAGGAGGCTAATAGCTATTGTTTAAATAATGCCTCAGTGGTGCATTATACCTTATAAATAAGGAAAGAGGTCCCTGCCCCAAATAGCTAACAGCCTAATTAAATCACCACAACAGGCAAAGATGGAGGGGCCGTGGAGAGATCATGATCCTGCTCCTTTAAAGACTTGCATTTTGGTCTCAGTGGGGGCTGTATCAGGCCTTTTAACGATGAGATTTGACTCTGGAGCTCTGTTTCCCAGTCTTTTTCCTGGATCTCTAAAATAGTAGGCAGTAACAATTTGCAGGTAAACAGTGCTTTTTCACTCCTAGATCTCAAAGCACTTTTTGAAGGTGGGTAAATATTTCTTCCTGATTTGGAGACGGAGTCATTGAGGTAAGTGAAAGTCATGCTATTATTCAGTACAGAGTTGGGAATAAAACTTGTTTTTCCAGACTCTGGACCCTGAACTTCATCCAGAAGACCCGTGGTAAGTGTGCCTTTCCAAGGGCACAAGGTTTTCTCCTGCAGCTTTGCCCTGGGGGACTGTGTGTGCTAGGCCATCTGGTGCCACAGCTCTCCTTGGGTTTGCTCTCCTGTTCCCTTGACTAATGGAGAACAGGGGCACTCTATTCCAGGAGCGCATGGAGTTACATTATAACAGTGCTTGGCATCAGGTGGGCAACGAGGGGAGGCTGAGCAAGAAGGTGTACTACATAATCAATAAACCAGCAGATATCAAGCTCTCTCTATATAGATTTTCTTCCAGATTTGATATTCTCTAGTCAGAGTTCAGAGTCATAAAAAGTGAGTATTTTAATGATGGATTGTTTTGGTTCTGCCTTTCTCTGGTGGGAAAGTGCACAGTGCTTTGGTGTAAGGCCCACGTTTCCCTGTGCAGTGTTACTTTCATTAAGTTCGTACTTCATGCTCCTCCCGTCCAGACTGTGCAGATGTACTCCAAAAGTAGGCAAAAGGGGGTTGTAGATGGGAGCTACATCCACTTAAACATATGCAATGTTTGTATTTAAGAAAAAGAAAATGAACACTGACAAAAAATAAAAGAGAAGTGCAAAAGGTAAGGCTGCCTATCGGCTTGATTTTTAAAGATATGCATTTTTTTCTTACCATATTGCAGATCTCGCCTTGCAGATTTTTTCACAAACTGCCAGCCTGAGTCACGGTCTATTAGTAGCTGTCTGAAGGAAAACTATGCTGACTGCCTCCTCGCTTACTCGGGGCTTATTGGTAAGAATTTTATGGGGGACGGGCCTTCTCTCTCTCTCTCTGCCCAGAGAACAAACTATTTCTTGAAGGCCCACTGAAAACAAAGCAAAAGTTCATACCCATGTTGTGCCATCAGATTGTAGGCACAGTTCCACAATTAGATGAATGGTCTCTTGTCTGAAAGCTCAGAGATCCAGGGATAAATAAGTCTGTGCAGTTGTCCAAAATAAGGATGGAGGATAAGGGGAAGAGAGGTTTTTAAATTTGAAGAAAAGGGGTGTAGCAATACGTGCAAGTAAATTGTACAAAGTTGGTTGGGGGTTGTTAAAATGGAACAAAATAATAATGTAAGGAGTAAAGTAGAATAGGTGAAGCTGTCGCTTGATGTTGTTTGCAACTGTCATCAGAAAGTCAGGTGAAATGCGTATTGATATATTTAGGGAAAGCTCATGGTGCATTTGAAAAATGAGGCCGCAATACAGCAATGCAATCCCATTTCACTTCTACCAGCTCTGATTTCCATGATCTCCCCATGTCCCTTTTAAGGGTTTTCTGAGATGCCTGTCAGTGGAGGTGAACTGAGAGCAAATTTATCTCCTGAAATCCTCTCCTTCCCTAACATAATTCGTTTTGCCCACTGTCACCTGGCTGACTGTCAGCCTGCTCAGGGATGCTGTTTATATGCGGGTCGCCTTCCATATCCCACACGTTCTGTTTGATTCCTCAGTGAGAAAGCTCATCTTAGGGAAGTGAACTTTCTGCAGACATATCATGGTTGAGCAATAAAGAATGAGTGAGTGTCAAAACTCTGAAACAAGCACATTTGGAAAAAAAAGAAAGACCACTTTTTCAAGCTCGCAGCCTGCACTTGCCATGATTCAGACATAGCCCCTTCTGTTAGGTGTGAAGGTTGCAGCTGAGCCCCTGAAGCAGATCCTGCTGTTAAATAAATGTCTTCTGAGATGCAATCCAAAACAAACCAGTAACAAAATAGAATGGTCTTGCTGGAAAATGAAGCTAAAAGCAGAATCGACGATACTGAAGGCATTACTGTACCACCTAATGGGAGTGGTAAATATGCATAGGGACTCATAAGAGAAGATGAGGTTTCAAAGAACATGCTCCAAGATTTAACAGAAACGAATTGTGCAGAAACAAGACTTGAAATGATAAAAAAATCATTTGACTCAACAAAGAATTGGGCTGCTTAGCAATCCAGTCCAGTGAATGAAAGTAAAGAGAATAGCTACAGGTGAGGAGTAATTCTGATCCTAATCGGTGTCTGCAGATGAGAGCTGCCAGCAAGTTGTTGCTGGATCTAGTGCCTTTTGCAAAGCACTTTATTGGCCCATTTTGCAATTTAACCTAAAGGATGACCCAGTTCGTGTGGAGAGGTGGTTTTTTGCGTTCCTATGGTCGATGATACTGCAAAAAACCCCACTTTCTGACATCAGAGACCTGAAATGGATCCCTAAGGAAGTGAAATCAAATGGAGATTTAACTTCTGAATGGGAAATAAACATTTTTCTTCTTTCCTAACAGCCCCCAGACACATGCAAGAAGATGGGAGCTGACTAATGTTACAAGGGTTTATGCCTCTCCGCTTTAACTCTGATAAACCAAGGCGCATACCAAAATGAAACTGCCATTTTCTGGAGCAAGATGGTCTTCATTCTGATCTCAATGAGACTGGTAGAAATCTGCAATAAATTCCACTGCAAACCCTTCAAATGTCCAAGTCTGCCTGAGATCAAAATCTGGGCTAGAATTTTTCTATTGACCCGGGTAAAAACCATGTAAATATACAAGAAGAGAATGACAATTTTTTTTTTAACTTCTTAAGGCAAACTATTGCAGATTTATCTGTTCCTCTGAAAGCCAGGGGGCTCTGGCTGATGTGGTTAAGATAAAGTACAATTTCCTTTATTTGTTTAATTAGCCATTGCAGAAAAATTCTGAAGAGTTATCAGCAAGATGTTGTAAATGTAATATTTATTTCAGGAAAATGAAGGCTCACCGTGGAATTTAAAGTGGGTCTTTCTGCTCGTAGATATAATGAGGTAAATAAGAGGTAGCTGGACTGAAATCAGTGGAACTACAGTTCAAGTAAAACTTGGTGTGAGTGAGACACTCAGGCCTGTTTTTGTGAGGGAGGTCCTATACCAGGTGAATGGAGAAGAGATTGTATAGGTACTTTTCTGGATTATGCCATGGTGTGATGTATGGTGTATTATATTTTACAGAAATACTGACCACCACAGTTTGTACTTTGGGGCTGTTTTTTATAGGTTTATAAAAATCAGTAAATACATTTATTTTTAAAGTGCTAACCTGCCAGAGGAAAGATACAGGATTATTTCATATAGAAGAAGCCTAGAGATACCAAAATGCAAAAAATAACCTATTTTTTTTACATCTCTGTCAGGCCCGCTGTACCTCCCTCTGACATCACACTGACATGGCCCCCTGTAACTCCAGTGACTTCCAAATGATTATTTTTTTAAAATTCATTTTCCCTTACTTGTTTTTAGCATCCTACCCTTCCCCTCCCTAGGAATTTGCATCAGTAAACTGGGACCTTAGGATGGGGCATATATCATTCTGATCCCGTTACAAGTACCGGAGCTTTTGGCTCAGACCCAGTGACTCCTGTTCTTCCTTTTTGCTGAGCTTCATTTTCTTCCTGCATTCTGCTATGGGAACTCCCTACCTGGCCGATGTTCCTATTGTAGGGCATAGATTCTCATTAAGTTTAACAGTTCCTGCTGGGCCTGGGCCAATTCCACTAGTTAAATTAGACTAAGGTCACGCTTGGGTTAGAGGAATTTAGTTAAACTTTTTCCCCCCCACTGTTAATAGCTTCTGAGCCAAGTTGGCTGATGTGCTGAGTTCCAGATCACTTCTACCTCTGTTGAGAGTGCTATAGAAAATTTGAAATGGCAAAAATAATAGGCTAATTGTGTCTTATTTTACTCCCTTCTGCTGTGGTTCCCTGATCTGTTAGTGTCCTTCAGCAGAATTTCCACGCTTAACATGCACCAAAAAAAAAAAGCAGAAAAAAACCACCACCCTAGGAAACGAAACACATAATCCGCTTGGGTTCACATCTGCCCCCAGGTTTAAATGATAGACTGATTTTCCACTAGCTGCTGTTTCAGCCACTCTGGATTTTCTGCTGTATATACAGTTTGTGTTTTGTATGTACATGTTCCTCATCCTGCCTTTCCCGCTGACGCTAATCATAGCATGGGATTGCTTCTGCTTTAGCCCCGTACTTAGTTCTGCCGTTATGACCTTATTTCTTCTTTGTTGTGAAAGTCTTGCTTTAGAGGCCCCAACTTCCTCAGCACATTTTGGTTGATCAGATTTTCTCACGTTCACCTATGTTCTTTCCATTAAACCCTCTTCTTTTCCATTTTCTTGCTGCGTTACTTTCTTCTTTTCTCATCATAACTGTCAACTGGTTGAAATATTCAGCTGAAAATCATCAAAGGAGTAATGGGTGTTTCATTTGTTTTGTTTTAATTTAAGCAGCATTCCCATTCTTATTTATCTGCTGTCAGTTTTTCATTCATAGTGCAAGTGAGATTTGCCTTTTTTGCAGCATTCTCCACCTGCATTTCGTACATTTTGAACCGTGCTATTTACACATGTGCTAATCTTATGTAGACTTTGAGCAGTTATTATTAGAACTGTTCGTTAAAAATTAAAAGTTCATAAAGAATGCGATTGCGTTCTAATTTAATAACATCTCAAAACAAAACAAAACATCCTTTGGGTGATTTTAGCCAATTCCATCTAATTTATTCCTGCCTTTCTTCAGGATAGCTCTTCAAGTCTGTTTTTCTTTGTCTTCCATTTTGTGTACAAAACTTTTTGAATGTTGACCTGCCCAATTCCCAGCCAAGCCTAGGTGTTTGAAGCACTACTGACATAATATCAGGGGTGTACTTGGTACTGTACAGTACTATGTACTGACATAGTATTGCATTTTCTGTTACATCTAGTGCTATTTCTGTTGGCTGGGAATTTGGCAGCATTTTTTCACAAGGGTTACAATTGCATGGGTCTCTACTACTTAACCTTCATCTCTTTCACCTTTACATCCTTATTTGCCGAAACGTGGGTCGTAGAAAAGTTTGCATTGAATCTCTAGGCTTCTGGCTAGGGCATATAGGTACCTAAATATATGCCTTGACAACTGCTACTCTCAGTGCAGTTCTGGCCTAGTTGCATTGATTTAACTGGCTACGAATAAATGGAGCTATTACAGGTTTGAATGATGTAACTGAAAGTAGAATTTGAGCAACACAGCTATGAAGAATGCTTATTTTAAATTAATGCTGGGTTTTTGGTTGTAGCCGTGTTGGTCTAAGGACACAACCAGGCAAGGTTTTTTGAGTAGATGTGATATCTTTTACTAGACCACCTGAGCAGTTGGGAAAAAGTTTTTCACAAGCTTTCGGGCGCAGTCACCCTTCATCAGGCATTGGAAGTCTCTGCTGGTCTGAAAGTCCAAGGAATGAGAGAAGCTAAAAGTATGACAGGATGTCAGTGAGAATGTAGATAGGTAGAGATTAGGAAAACATTTTTTTTCTAATTGCTTTACCTTTTATTTTTTCCTAATTTATCCCTATTTACATTCTCACTGACATCCTGTCACAGTTTTAGCTTCTCTCATTCTGCGCCCGAAAGCTTGCTAAGAACTTTTTTCCAACCACTCAGTTGGTCTAATAAAAGCTGTCACATCTACTTAAAGAACTTTGCCTGCCTATTTTAAATTAAGGACTACATTGGTCAACTGTTAGTCAAGTTGTGATGCCTTGTACTGGGAAAGTCATTTACTCATGGAGTAAGTGCTGACCAACGTGAACAGGGACTGAATAAATGAGATCAGTGGTGCTCAACTATCTGGCCAGTGAGTGGTACAGGACTGGACAATGGGCCAGATCCAGCCAGGAGTTCATGTACAGGGTCGGTCGGCTGGTGTGATCTGGCACACTGGACCCGACTCCTGGAAGCAGCAGCAGTTAATGCTGCCACCACTTCCCGACTCCCCAACTTTCCAGACCCATATGGAGCTCTACCTGCTCTGACTCAGGGGCCAAAGCTGTTGAGCACCACTGATCTAGTTCAATAGGGACATACGTTAGAGTATGGAATATACTCTTTACTTTGGTTTAGTTGTTAGTAGGCCTGAGTCTAAAATATAAATAGCAAAATGCTTGTGCAGGAATCTGTAAGGGTTAGACTAATGCATGGATCATATACAGTTTAAGAAATGAAATCTCTGTAGAATTGACAGTAAGAAACAGCAATGTTGTGGTAACTGGGAAACTGCATAAAATCAGTCCTAGCTACTTATAAAGATTAATCGTACCTTTTCTCACGTGCCGTACTATGGGCAAAACAGCCCTCATCAGCGGCTCTTAGGCTAAATGCCCTGCAGAGATGTATGTGACAGTTCATGCCTTTTATAACTTGTTTCAGGCAGCCTGCAAGCTGAGGGCAAACCAGTCAGGTCACATTTTTAGCCATGTCTTAGTAGCTAAAAGGCTAGAACTTCTAAAAAGACCCTAAGCATGGGTCTGCAGTGCTTCAGCTTAATTCAGCCCTAATTCTGGCCATCATCATATATAATTTATCCTTTGATTGGGTAGCATGAAAAAGGGTCAGCTATTATAAAAATCACTTTATAGCATAGTATTTTACTGTTTGTTCACAGGCACAGTAATGACACCAAACTACATAGACTCCAATAGTCTCAGCGTTGCCCCATGGTGCGACTGCAGTAACAGTGGTAACAACATAGAAGAATGCCTGAAATTTCTGAATTTCTTCCAGGATAATACATGCCTTAGTGAGTACAACATTAGAATACATCCTCAGACTTCTATTTGTTAATGTTTTAACGTGTGTTGGATTGTGTTTTTACTTATTCTCTGAATACTTGTGATGCATCAAGGCCACAGCTTTGCATTTCGGTAAGTTGGAAATGGAATTGATATAGAAACTAGAAGTACATGAATTTGAGCAAATCTACCTGATGTATTGTTCATGGCCAAATTTATAAATGTGAAAATCCATAATGTAGAAACATATTTCTTCCCACAAATCACAACTTGGTTATTTATATTTGAGGAAAGTCTGTCATGATGGTTTGGTTATTGCGATTGGGAAAAGTCTGATGGGTTTGTGTATAATAGGACAAAGTTAGATAAATGATATGCAGATAGGCTGTGAAGGTCTTTATAGCTATACAAAGTGAAATATGGACCCTGTTAAATCAATGGCAGAATTCAGTTGCACTTAATGGAATCAGGATTTGATACCCTGATTGGAATTTTATTATCAATAGTCCCAAATATTTAAGATTTAAGCACAAAGTTCACTCGCTCATTTTCAAAAATAAGATTTGATGCAGTGATTTCATAGGAATTTTTACCTTATGGCTCTAGCAGCCAAATTCACTCCCAAAGTAGGGGCTATTTTAAATCTATTTTAAATCTTGGAGGGGCTTAGTAGTGTCATTTTTCAGATTTCCTTTTCAAACTTCCCATTTGCCAAGAATTTTACAGCTGGATGACAGGGAATGTACACCAGGGCCTGGATTTCAGAGGAACTGGACAAGCTAAAACAGGTTGGCCTCCTTAGCATAGGAAAACAAAGGCTAACGGGGGGCGCCTATACACATGCAGCAAGGCGGCTGCTCTGACACACTGTAATTACAATGTGTTGGAGCAGACTTGAGTCTGCTGGAGTGTGGTCATTACCGCGCTTCAGCAGACTCCAGCGTCACATGTATCAGTGTCCCCACACTGAAAAATGGTGAGAGGGTTGCTTTAACTAAAGCTTGTTTGAGTTTTAGTTAAATCACCCCCACTGCCATTTTTCAGTGTGCGGACTCTGATGCACGTGATGCTCTGGGAGCTTTAATTAGAGCGTCTTTTGGAGCCATTCTAATTAAAGTGCCCCCTCCCCCCGACATACTCCCAGAGCATGTGTATAAATGCCCAGGGATAACATTATTTCTGTCTCAAAATATGAGAGTAAACACTGGACTGGAAAAAGTCCTATTTAAGCTGAAGTATAATATTGGCATAAGGAGTTTAAGCTGGCCAGGAAATGTTTTAGGCTGGAAATTAGGAAGTTTCTAACCAACAGAAGAGTGAGGCTTTGGGACAGACATCCAGTAGGCATTGTGGTGTCAAACAGCCTAATTAGTTTAAGATTAAGCTCAGTTTATGAAAGTTCTCCAACCAATAGGGTCTCACCTTGCATTACTTCCATTACTACACTGATGCTGTTATGTGCAAAAAATGACAGGATTGAGCGCTATTTATTGGTGGATCACTGGCTGGAAGAGTTAATCAAGATTATGTCACAAAAAATAAGTTCCGATTGGGATCCTATATAGGAACAGACACCTCTAGTATCCAGCCTTCCTCTCACCGTAACAGTACTATCTCTTGGACATTACAAGCTGTAATATTTCATAGTTTACTACTTTGTAAATGTGCTCATTACTACCAGGGTTGAGGTTCCTTTTAGGATTTAACACACACCAATCCTTTGTCTTCAGATCAACACATTTTAATGAAGATAAAGGGATGGCATTAGAGGTTGCTGTGAGAGAAATTATGCTCACCTTGGTAGAGACCACTTCTTCATGAACATATTGCATGTTTTCCTGATGTAATATCATATCACAGAGCGGGAAAATGTTCCAGTGTCTTTTTGTTAATGGCCCTCTGTGGACAGGGGGCGAATTTACATTTTAAGCTATATTTTGTATTAGTGTTTATATTCATTCTTTATTGGACTATGAAGAACAGTAGGCCCTGATCTTACATACAAACAGCTTCTTAATCTTAAGCCTACGTATATTAGACCTGGGTGGAAACAGTTTTCCTGTCCTGTTCCAATTCTGGCAATTTCTAAAATGTGCCTGGGTAGGGACAGACATTACACATAAGCTGGTTTCAGTGATCAGAAACTAGTTTAAACCTGTAACAGAACAGACATTCAGTGCACATAAACGAGTTTCAAAATGGCTGAAGCTCATCTGAGATAAACCTGGTTGAATGTAGCATCAAATTTAACTGATTTGGCTCAAACTGGTTTATGCAATTTCTGTCCCAGACCATTGGGACAAAAATGGTATCTTTGCGGTTGCTTGCCAAGAGTAAGCTCCCCTGCATAACAGCCCAGCAGTGAGGGCGCTCACATAGGATATAGGAATTCCAGGGTCAACTTCCTACTCCAGTCACAAAATGCATAACTCATTGCATATTATTATTCATGGCATTATTTATTTTTGAAGTAGCTCCTTACAAGAGAGATTGAGACCAGCTCACCCCAACCTAGACAGCAGCCTGGTGACTAGGGCACTTACCTGGGATGTGGGAGACCTGGGGGTAAATTCTGCACTTTGCTTGATGTGGAACAGGGACGTGAATCTTGGAATTTCTTATGCCAGACAACTGCTGTTTCAGCTGGGCTTTTGGCCTTTTGCAGCTTCCCTTGCTTTTGACCAGAACTTTCACCCTGGAGACAGAAGTCCCTACAAAAGTTTAGTTAAAGTGGATAATTGTCATGGAAAGCTTCTCATTGGCATTGACATTTCCTAATT
Organism: Gavialis gangeticus; assembly: GCF_001723915.1. Taxonomy (NCBI): domain Eukaryota; kingdom Metazoa; phylum Chordata; order Crocodylia; family Gavialidae; genus Gavialis; species Gavialis gangeticus. The sequence goes on along the minus strand of NW_017728994.1, from coordinate 58,965,574 downwards.
TAAACCATTTCACCAGCAAGTTCCCAACCAGAACTAACGGCACCTTATAGTGAGTGGTGCTAATGAAATCAAATGCATGACTATATCCTAACTCTCATGTATTAACTGCAGTGCATCTGTTTGCAGAATTTGGGACTTACAGATTTTACAAGTAGCATAAACTTTAAAAACAGAAGGCACGGGTCCCTGCAGAAATGCCCATGTTTTAAAACATGGGTTTGCGTACTTCCTTAATTACATTTTCCAAGTTTATTTGGAAAACATTTGACCACCAGTCAATGGGGTCTTTTATCCCAAGAGAACTTCCACTTAGTTCATTTTCAGATACAGACTGAATCTTTACAAATCACTTAAACTTTATTTTTACTACCTTTCAAAATGTTTCCTATAGCAGAGTTTTCAGTTATTCTACTCACTTCAGCCCCAGCCCTACAAACATTTGTGCACACACACAGTCCCACTGTTTAGTGTAGCACTTGAGATATGCAGGTATGTAAGTGGTAGAAGGATTTGAGAGTATGTCCTGTTTGATGGAGAATTGGCAGGCAAGGGGGAAAATACAAAATACAGCTTATAGAAACAGCCAACCGTCCACTGAAGCATCTGAGGTATCTCTTCACTCTTGTGTTTATAGCCTGCATTAGACTTGAAGACATACAAATGTTGTTGTAAACAGAAATGCAGGAGATGCAAAAATAAAAGATGATTACAAGAGTAATTTTGTTTTGAAAGCTCAAGGAAGTCTCCATATGCTGCTTATTTCCTGCAGCATCTCTTACAGGAGCTGGCCTGCCATTTAATTTAGCTGAGGGCTGTCCAAACTCTAAGCCAGGGGTGGTCAAATCCAGCCCGCAGAGCCATGGCATTTGGCCCACGGGGCTTCCCATGGGTCAGGAAATCTAGGAGTGGGGAGTGATGGTCATAAATACCACCACCTTCCCCACCTGCCAAAGTCCCCAGCCTCCAACAGTGGGTCAGATCTGGGCCACGGCCCCTCTACCCTGCACTGCCAGACCAGGGCCAGGTCATGCCCACTTCTCCAACAGGGCTGGGTCTGACCTCCTTTCCTCTGCATGGGTGGATCAGGGCTGTGTTATCCCCCTTTCTCTTCCTCATGTGGCCAGGTCAATCCACCTTCCCCCATGTGGCCGGATGAGGGTCAGGCCACCCCCCACATACCCCATGCTGCCAGATGGGGCACCACCATGTCTGTCCCAGGTGCTAGATTGGGACTTCTCACCGGATCTGGCCCTGAGACGGACCAGGCACTGCCCATCTGGCCTGCTGGGAAAAAGGTTGAGGACCACTGTTCTAAGTGGCTGCAGACTGCACCAGCGGGGGCTGCATGCCTTGGGAGCCACAATAATACAAATCACAGGCCCCGGGGCTGATCTCCCCCATACTGTACCACATGAGCAAGCAGCTCCTACCTCAGCCCCCTTGCTGTACCGCACTGCAGGCTCCCTTGGCACTGTGGGCCACACCACCCCACTTTCCGGGGTGGGAGCAGGAGGCAAATGCTAGGGGGGAAGGGGGAACCTAGAGACCCCAGATACAGCAGCAGCCAGAGCTTTAAGGGGAGCAGTGGCCTGGTAGGAGCCTGTCAACTACATATTAATCCCAAGTGGACCTTGTGCAGCCTGTAGTCTGCCAATCAGAAAGCCTTGAGCTTAGGTCATCGTTTGGTCACTTGTGTGCATTTATGGTATAGAAAGTATCGTGCTTCATGTTACCTTATTTAAGAATGATCACAGGACAGGAAAATTATTTCAGACAATCCTCATTTGCCCCCTGTCAATCGAACCAATTTTGGTGCCTTTATATAAATCTTTTGCAGTATTTGTTGGCACTCTTAGAGCAAATATTAGAATAAAGCATGTCTTTCTAAGATCAGAGTTAAATGGAAATGATTTTATAAGGAGATGGATGGCAGTGAAGGCTAATATTAATAACTTTCACATATAAATCCCAAGTGAAATTGTTTGATTTCTTATACAATGAATTTGAAATAAGAAATCCCTAAATCCGTTTTGAGTCCCCAAAGACCTGATTAAAAACTGTTTTTCTATTCGTTTATATTAAAAAAGCAACCAATTTACTCTTGCCATAAACACACTCTTTAATCCCATGAAACTGTGATAAGCTTTTTAACTTTTATATTCTAAACTTTTAGCTTAAGCATGCTTCTCTCACCTAATTATGCAGATGTTGTTTGGAAACTGGAAGGAAAGGATCATCTTAGTTAAGCCATTTTGTATTTATGGGTATACTTGTTTTAACGAAACAAGGTGTAGAAATAAATTAGTATTTTGCCAGCTGTTTACAGGCAAACTGGCTTGTTGCAAAACCTATCAGAAGCAGGACATGGCATTCAGGCTAAATCTTAAATCTCACAAATCAAGTTTAGAGGCACTTGCGTGGTATGCTAATTTGCTTACATTAGATCTAAGGTTTAGACCTTCTCTCAAGCATGGCTGAAAACCTCTGTTGGAATACAATGAGAGACAAATCTGTGACCCCAGAATTCATATTTCTGACATGCATTCAAAGTTAATTAAAGTAGGCTTATCAAAACAAAAGTTTGAGTTTGTACGCAGAAGGACAGGGGGTTTTTTATGTGAAAGAACAATACCAAAGTTATTTCTGTTCAATAGCAGCAGGTCAGAAATGTCAGTTTTGTTGTCTGTGGTATTTGTTTTTTATGCCGTATTTTCCCTATAATCGTGTTCTACAGAAAATGCAATTCAGGCCTTTGGTAATGGTACAGATGTAAACGTGTGGCAGCCCATCCTACCAGTACAGACCACTGCAGCGACAACTACAACAGCCTTCAAACACAGGACTGTGGGTTCAGAGACCACCAACAATGAAATACCCACCCACAATGATTTGCCAGCATGTGCAAATCTGCAGGTAAGAGAAACTTGTAACTGCTGCGGTTAGAAAGCAACACAAAAATACAAAATGATATCGATCAGCAGTCTGTCAGCTGTTGCTGCATGTGCAGATATCCATATAGTCTTGTATATAGCTGGATTTTGCTTTTTTCATTCTGATGTTGGAGTTCGTTATACTATATATTATAATAGATCACATACTCTGGTATCAAATAAGGAACATGAATAAATAAGAGATTGCATTGGTTCACTGATTCAGGAACAGGGCTTTACTACAATTTTGGCTACGGTCTTAGCATTTCTGCTACCCTGTCAGGGTAAACCAGAGAAAGATAATATATTTGATGGGCTAGATACAAAGGTGACTGAACTGGCTTAAGGTGCACCCTCTTCCAGCCCCTTCCTCTCATTAGTTACACTAATTTAGACATACCATATTTACTTGAATAAATGATAAGTGTTTTTTTCCCCAATCTGTATGGGGGGAAAAAGTTCTTCATCTTACAATTGCATAAAAGGAAACCTCGTTAAATTTACTATCTGTTGTTAAATTGTTGGCAAAAACGGCATGTTCTCAGTAATTGAAATCAAAATGCAGCCAACACTGAGCAAGACTATTAGGGGTGTGAGAAATGGGCCGCATTCAATTCAGATTCAGCCAGAATCAGGGACAGGGATTCAGTTCGTTGATTCAGATCACTGTCCCAATTAGATTTGTCTGAATCTGAATCTCAAGATTCGATGCTGATTCAGAGAATCAGCGATTCGGATATAGACACAGGTTTAAATGTTTTTTCTACATACCTTGAGGTACCAGGCACGGTTTGGGAATGTTGTGTCTAGGTCCCTTCTGACTCATTGATTCTGTGATGCTGGGGTGGACAGAGCATCCTACAGGAGAACAGGGGCCCCCCCGCGTGCTTGGCGGCAAGCCCAGAAGTGGACCAGAAGTACTTCCAGTCCATTTCTGGGTCTGTCAGGGAGCATGCCGGGGGGTCCCCCTGTATCCCCCCCAGCTTGGTGATTGGCCATGGGGGGACCCTGGGTGCCCCCCTAGACCCAGGAGGCACCAGTCGTCAAACTGGGGGAGTATGGGGGGGGGGCAGCACGTTCTCTGGCGGACTCAGAAGTGGACTGGGAGTGCTTTTGGTCCACTTCCGGGTCTGCTGCCAAGCGCGCTGGGGAGCACCACACCCTTTTGTGGGACACTCCATGTGCCCCAGCATTGCAGCATTCATGAGCCCCTGCTACCTAGAGGTACGTATAAAAAACATTTAAAGGTGTGTCTATGTCTGAATCTTGCCGAATCTCTCTGAATTGATTTGGAGGTTTCCAATTCAATTCGGAAAAATTAAAGGGTCCTCTGATTCAATTCGGATTCAGAGATTCAGCCACCAAATCTCCGCCGAATCAATTCAGGGACCAAAGCTTCTTACAGCCCTAATGCATATCAAACAAATGGTCAACCTAGGGTAAACATACTGATGGGAACCTACAACAAGGATAGGTTAGTGCAGCCCATTTGAATAAGATATATGGTAGTACCCATTGCACTCAGTCCTGCTCACTGCCAACTCTGTTTCAAGTCATAGTGAGCCAGTACACTGAAGATATTTTTATTTCTTTGTCATTCCCACAGCTAAGTTGCACCATTTTTCCCATTTCCAATCATTCCTGGTTCTTCACCACCCTTAAATGTCTGGTAAACATCACCAAATGGGGTTCTAAACAGCTCACCCAGAATCCCTCTGTTGCCCCCTCGCTCAGCCTGTCACACATGATTAGTGTGGCCCCACCCTCCATAAGGTGGAACTGCACTGAGTTGCCCTGCACCTCATCTGCATATAATTTTTTGAAGGAATTCAGGACTCGTGAGAAGAACAGCAGTTCCAGCCATGAGCAGGGTGCTAATTAGCACATGAATCCTTTATGAGGGGTGTGGGTTGTATCCAGAGTACACACACATACTGCTGAGCTGTAGAGTCACCATGGCTTGAAATGCTGTTGACTATTGGACTGGGGCCCAGTCCAATGAACTATATGGTAAATCATGAGCGTTTTGGCTTTGGACTAACATTATACATAGTTTATACTCTATAGAAGTAGATAGAAAAGTACTGCTTAAAAGTATGTTTGTGGAAGTGCCTGTGTTAAAAATTCATCCATCCCTGTTTTCAAATTTGCCCATCACTTCCATGTGCTCAAGTAGAGCAGGGTTTGACAGTAAGGGGAACAGAAGGGGCTTCAGGGAAATAAGTTGGGGAAACAGAGGACAAGGGGGCCACCGCACCTCCACTCTTGTAGCAGTGGGTGAGGGACAAAAGCAAGGCAAACCTCCAATAACTAGATTCTATACCTGGAAAATTATAACAAATGTATACATTTTTCATATATAGAATCTAATTATTGGGGGGGTCATCTTATGTAGGGTTGTCTTCTAGTTGAGTAAATTCAGTATTTAGACTGAGGGGATGTAAATGTAAGAGATGCATTTGGTACAAGTTACATGCTGAAGGAGCTGGACAAAGATTTAAATGACTTCAGCACAGATGCCCTCTTTGAATTGGTCCCAGTGTCCTGGCTAGTAACTGTGGTCCCATTGCTTATCAAGTTAACCAGGTATTTTATGGGATTGATTCTGGATTTTAAAGAGAGTAATCACTTGCTCAAGGCTGTACATGCAGCTACCAGAGTTTTGGACAAGACAAAACTATAGAATATGGGCAAGGAAGAATGTGAGGTAAAAGAAAAACCCAAAATATCTCTAGGCCAGACAATTTCAGCAATCCAGTGCTAGAATGATCTCTTGTTTGAAGATACCAGATTAGCTCGGAGTCAGATCCGGTTGGCCCATTTCTAGTTCTGTCTTCACAGTGGGACAAAAATTAAAGACTTTCATTTATTACAGGTACAATCTAATGTAAAGACAGTTTTACACTTGACTCCCATATTCTTTAACATTTATTGTTTCCTTATGAGAGAGCATCCACAATGTTCTTACATACTAAATGTTTAATTCTGTGTGCTTCTTGTTAGACAGTATATGAATATCCATACGTATTTCACTTGCACAATGCAGATATGTCAAGATTTTCTCCATAATTATTCCTGATTCCTCATTTTTCCTACACTGTTCCCTCACATTGATGCCCTTTTAATTGGTCTGTTTTACTTGGTATCAGGTTGACAAATTTTGTATAAATATATATACTTCAGTGGTGGTGTATCAAAATATGTATTAGGATTAATGATGACTGATGTTGGGATTCTGCATTGCTTATTTTTATTCTCATTTTGCATATCTGTATTTTTATTATTAGTTAAGCTCTGTAAGTTATTGGTGAGAAGATGATGGTTAACAAGAAATGTATTTCCATAGGCATTAGCTATTTGATTTGAAAAAATATTCATGCTGAAAAATATTCACCTTTAAAAAGCTAGGAATGCATTTAGAGAAAGAAGTTGATGGAAAATTATTAATGCACTCCATATTATAGTTAATAAGTTGCACTGAGGCAGGAATTGTATTCGTCTCATAAGTAAATGCAGCATGTTAGAGATTAAGTCTCACAGTGCTATGAAAGTATATATAGTAGATGGACCCAGAAATGACAGATGTCTCAGATCCCATTGATTCCAAGTTGCAGGTGTTCAGCATTTTGGAAAATGAGACCCAGTGTTTTCAGGTAACTGAAATAGGCCCCATCCCAGTCCTCCATCATTTTAAAAGGTCACATACCCGGTCAGTTCATCAACACTGTCTGAAGCCGTCCTCTCTGTATAAAAGGCCCATTGATGTACTAGGTCAGGAATGATATGAAGGTATAGATGTCTTTGGAAAAGTCAACCTCAACTGACCTTCTGTGTACATGGATCGTGTAGATGCATCCGCATACAGGTTTACCAGAACCAAACATCTGTTGACTTGTTAGCTGCAGTGTTTTATCATCATCAGCTCCTTTTGTGTTTTATACCTGAAACAAAATAACAACGATTATATTTTCATACGTTTTCTAAAAAAATCCTTCAAAAATTAAACCAAGTCAAAATACCTTACCTTGTTTTTATTAAACATACATTTTGGATAATACAGTGCCACTTTGAAAATGAGACTTAAAGCTAAACTTTAATTAAAATATTAGAGGGACCAGGCAGCCAGAGACATTGTATGTATGCAGAAGCTTCATTGTTCATGGGCTCATCTCACATGAAAAGTGTTCCTTCGTAATAGTTTCAAAACAATTGCTAATGCTACTGAGAGCAATCTAAAAGGTTTTGTTAAAGACTTGGTATTTGAGATAAGGCTCTTTAAAAATGGAATATAGTATAAACATTATGAAAGGCAGAATTAATAGCAATATTAGCAATACAACAAAACAATTACATATTTGAGAAAAGTTTCTGAAAAATGATCATTCAGATGCAATTAGTTATGGCTATGATATATGTATATCCTAGTGAGTGGAAATGTTTAATACGGTAAGACCTGGGATGCTGAAGAAGTGTTTGATTAATATAAATTGGTTTGCCAAAATATTGAAGCGTTGACTTCTAGTATATGTTTTTGCTTTAGGTCTTCTAAGGAATTGTTTTCTTGTATATGTACTATTCTGTCTCCAGATGAGCTAAGTACTTTATCCTTATCAGGCAGATCCTTGCCTTCAACAGTATGCTATAAAATGCCTATCTATCTGGCATCTAGGAATGACCAAAAGCACCCAGTGGCAACACTTCTATAAAATATTTTAAATTCAAGTGCATTTTTAGGGTACTTGACACCTGGAAAGGGTTAACATTATTTCAAAGGATCAGTCTGTAGAACATCTATAGAAAACACAAAAAGGAGAAGACATGGCCTTGATACCTGGAAAGATCACAGAGCAGGTCCTCAAGAAGTCTATTGTGAAGTGGCGAGAAGGAGAACAAGGTGATCAGGAACACCCAGCATGGATTCACCATGAGCAAGTCATGCCTAACCAACCTGATTTCCTTGTATGATAAGGTGGCATGCTCTGTGAATGGGGGTAGAGCCATGGATGTGAGATTATACTTTGATTTTAGAAAGGTTTTTGGCATTGTTTCTCACAACATTATCATTAAGAAGCTAAGGAAATAGAGACTAGATAAAAGTACTGGAAGTACTAGATACACAACTGGTTGGATTGTCGGGCTCAAGTAGTCATCAGTGGTCTGATGTCTACCTGGGATGAGGTATCAAGTTGGGCTCACTAGGAGTTGGTCCTTGCTCTGGTATTGTTCATAATCACCATTAATGATTTGGATGAAATAACTGAGTGCACTCTTAGGACATCTGTACATGACACCAAGTTAGGTAAAGTTGCAGACACTCTGGAGGGCAGAGCTGTGATCCAGAATGACTTTGATAGACTTGAATAATGGTCCTCACACAATCCCATGAGATTGAACAAGGACAAGTGCAAAGTCCATGCACAGATAAAGATTGGAGAATGACTGGCTGAACTGCAGTACTGCAGAGTGGGCCCTAGATGTTATCTTGGATCATAAGCTGAATCTGAGCCAACAGTATACCCTGCAAAGAAGACCAAAGGCACACTGGGTTGTATTAATAGGAATGTCAAAATCAAGGGAATTGATTCTTCCACTCTGTTTGACAAGCCTTAGTTAAAGCACCCTTGCTACCATTTTGAAGTGTTGGGATGCTGAATACATGAGACGCTGAGGCTGCACTGAGGCTGTAATCAAGTAATTACAACGCGTTGGATCAGGCATCCCACACATCTACAGGCACCCTTCCATGGCTTTGCAGTAATGTTTAGTGAAAGTCCCAGCCCCTCCAATCCTCCTGTATGATCTGTGCCCAGTGCTTCACCAGAAATACGCATATGCGTTCTGTCCAACATACCAGTGGTGCTGTGAGCCTACTCAGGCATCAGCATATGTAGAGGGCTAGGATGTTTCAAGAGAAATCTAATAAATGATGTAAAATAGGACAGTCACATAGAACTGATATAAGAAAGGCTATATGGTTAGGGACAGAAACAAGCATAAGTAAGTGATCGGAAACTGGTTCAAATCTGTAACACAACAGAAGTTCAGTGTATATAAACTGCTTTCAAAATGACCAAAACCAGTTTAAAATAAACCTGGATGGATGTAGTATCAGACTTAACTGTTTTAGGTTAAAGAGGTTTATTGAACTTGTGTCCCAAATCCCCAGAGTCAAGTTAACTCATAGTCTCCCAACATCCAAGGATGCTTTGCACTTCTCTCGCAACAGCCCTCTTGCTGGGTGGGCAGGCTAGCCTTGGCCCAAGCTGTCTGCTCCAGCCAAGCAGGGAGGTGTGCTCTAGTGTCCTATAGCTTCTGGCCAGGGTGCTGCAGACATGTGGCTGCATTTCCAGAATCAAAAGTGAATGTCTGTTCATTTGCTTCTTGGTTCAATCGATGTAGCTTAAACCAACCTGTGAAGATTGAATCAATTTAGCCTTGGACTTTTTGACTGCCTGTACTTAGTCCTTATGTTATCTCTACATTATTGATATATGTTCTCCAGATCAAGAAGAATAAACAGTGGCTTTTATGGGTATTTTGTTAGCAGACATTTTGTAAAGGAAGTGTGTTTGTTAGACAAATTGCTTAGGCTAAGGACTTCCTGTGAAAATCTTGCCCAGGTTCCTCAGGTAACCCACTAAACAGCCAAGCATTTTTCCATTCAGTAGAAAGGACTTGATCCTCTGAGCCTTAGTAGAGCATGCAGAAGGGAAGATAAGGTTATTTGTGCTCTTGTAGAAGTCTGGGCAATGGATGCAAATGTAACAAAGTAAAATGACGAGTCTTCAGACTCTTTTGTATGGCATCATATATCAACTTCCAAATCTATGAGCCACTGTCTGATATTGTGCATCAATGTGTGGATTCCATCTGTCTCATCTGCATATTTGTAAAGATTGCAGCTTTTGATTAAGTGCTGTGCTGTTTGTTGTATATTGCATTCACACAGGCGGCTGTCCAACATGTTCATCTTGTGAAGTGTTGTTTTGAGATCTGTATCCAGATCTCAGGCTGTTCAGTTTGACCCACACTTCTCTGTCATGGTCATATCCAATGGGGGACTCGTTTGGTGTTGGCATAAAACGCTGTGGGAGTAGCCTACAGTCTATTCAGGTCTTCAGTTAACAGTCAATGGAGCAAGTGATTGTCACAGTCTCTTACTTCTATTGCTAGTAATGATGTTAGGGTCCATTTTCTTGTGTCACTTGGTCTAATGCCTAGGAGTACAGGGAATATATCTTTGTGTGTTTAAGTTGTGCGGGCTGTTTTGAGGCTCAGTGCTCTGTTAAATAGTGTCAAGCTTTTAGTGTGACAACTTCTGGATCATTCAGGAACGCAGTAGCCTATTGGGGCATATACCATTGCAAGTGTGATGGTTTTGAGCACTGAAAGACTTTAAACTTTCAGACCCTTCAGACTGAGGGCAT
>NW_017728994.1:58953547-58955206 GCF_001723915.1 Gavialis gangeticus | reverse complement strand
AAGGGAAGATAAGGTTATTTGTGCTCTTGTAGAAGTCTGGGCAATGGATGCAAATGTAACAAAGTAAAATGACGAGTCTTCAGACTCTTTTGTATGGCATCATATATCAACTTCCAAATCTATGAGCCACTGTCTGATATTGTGCATCAATGTGTGGATTCCATCTGTCTCATCTGCATATTTGTAAAGATTGCAGCTTTTGATTAAGTGCTGTGCTGTTTGTTGTATATTGCATTCACACAGGCGGCTGTCCAACATGTTCATCTTGTGAAGTGTTGTTTTGAGATCTGTATCCAGATCTCAGGCTGTTCAGTTTGACCCACACTTCTCTGTCATGGTCATATCCAATGGGGGACTCGTTTGGTGTTGGCATAAAACGCTGTGGGAGTAGCCTACAGTCTATTCAGGTCTTCAGTTAACAGTCAATGGAGCAAGTGATTGTCACAGTCTCTTACTTCTATTGCTAGTAATGATGTTAGGGTCCATTTTCTTGTGTCACTTGGTCTAATGCCTAGGAGTACAGGGAATATATCTTTGTGTGTTTAAGTTGTGCGGGCTGTTTTGAGGCTCAGTGCTCTGTTAAATAGTGTCAAGCTTTTAGTGTGACAACTTCTGGATCATTCAGGAACGCAGTAGCCTATTGGGGCATATACCATTGCAAGTGTGATGGTTTTGAGCACTGAAAGACTTTAAACTTTCAGACCCTTCAGACTGAGGGCATATAATTACCAAACTCTTCTACACTTGTTCCTACATCTCAAGAGCACATCAGAAAAGTGAGCAGTGAATGGGAATCCTTCATTATTTGCCACCCAGAGCATCTAGAAATGATGAGTCAGGAACTCAAATAAGACGAATTTGAGTAAAAATCATGACTTTTTTTAGCAAAATATATTTTTTAGCATTCTTTTTATTTTGGTTTTTGGTTTCTGAGCTCTTTGAGTACACGTAAGGCTTTCTTTTCTCCTGAGCAGTGAGGGCTGCAGATTTTTTAATAAAAAAAAGGTGAGATGCTCATGTATATTCACATAATTCCAGAAACTGAACCTTAAAGAAAAACACCAAATATCACAAGGCTTTGATGCAGTGACCAGATATTACAAATAAAATGCTTAACTACATACTTGACTCTCAGTCTTGGGTGCTTCAGATATGCTGAGCATCACTCAGGATTCTGCCCAGTGTTTGCAGACAGAAGCCAGACGTTAACGTGGTGCTAATTATTGCTATAAAGTGCTGTGTAGGTGCATTAGTAGAGGGTTAAAAGCAGCCATGCATTGGCCTGAGGATCATCTGACTTCAAGTGTTACTTCTTCACTGATTAGTAAATAGGTAGAAGGCAAGCATCAAAAGGAAGCATGGGGGAATACATACATGTTGGGTTGTTGAGGGACTAATACAGGTACTGTGCCTGTACTCTGTGCAAAGGCCAAGTGAACATTATTCCTTAGTGCTGCAGTACTTGCCACTCTGGTTAGGGACAAAAATTACACATAAACCAGTATAAGTGATCAAAAACCAGTTCAGATCTGTAAGACAACAGTAGTTCAGTACACATAAACCATTTTCAAAATGGCTAAAAACCAGTTTAAGATAAACCGGGATGGATGTAACATCATGCTTAACTGGTTTAGGTTAAACTGGTTTATTGAACTTCTG
>NW_017728994.1:58953300-58953536 GCF_001723915.1 Gavialis gangeticus | reverse complement strand
TTACAGTCCCCCAACATCCAAGCATGCCTTGCACCTCCTCAATAATGACCTCCCCCATCCCTTGCAGGGTGGGCAGGCTACCCTTGGCCCAAGCTGTCTGCTCCAGCTGAGCAGGGAGATGTGCTCTAGAGCCCTCTGGCTTCTGGCCTGGGCCACTGCAGGCATGTGGCTACATTTCCAGAATCAAAAGTGAATGTCTGTTCACTTGCTTATTAGTTCAATCTATGCATCTTAGA
>NW_017728994.1:58945259-58948300 GCF_001723915.1 Gavialis gangeticus | reverse complement strand
GAGATGTGCTCTAGAGCCCTCTGGCTTCTGGCCTGGGCCACTGCAGGCATGTGGCTACATTTCCAGAATCAAAAGTGAATGTCTGTTCACTTGCTTATTAGTTCAATCTACACAGTTTAGACTAACATGCAAAGATTGAATTAATTCAGCCTCAGGCTTTTTGATTATCTGTACTTAGCCTCTGTGACTGTTTACCCCTGCTCCCTCACCCTTCCACGCCGCTGATCTTGCTGTTCCTTTGCCATTCTGCAGAGAACAGACACAGGGGAGACAGGATCCATTCACATGGCATTACACTTCTGTCCCTCTGTAAAATATATAAACAAACCCCTCTGATTTGGGTATTTTCTTCCAGACATGATAACCACTCAGAAAGTTTTTGTCTGTGGCAAAAGATTAACAGGAATGTAAGACACTCATTTCTCTGCCAGAATAAATGGTAAGAAAATCATTTAGAATATTGATTAACTGTTCCATACTAGAAGATTTAAATTTACCTCCTGTATTTCCAGGATTAGCTGACATAATGGGGTCGGCCTGCTGGCACAAATAATTTAAAGAACACCTATTGGCAGCTTTTCTTCTGAAAAGCAGCATCTTTTAATTTGGCTCAGCAGCAATTCTGTCCTATCTACGGAAGCCTTGTGTGCTTTACATTTTCAGATTACTGCCTGACAGCCAGGGAGAATTTAAAATTTCATCTTTAATCTTATCCTTCTAATCTGGACAGTGTTGAGCTGAATTCTGTGTTTTACCAACAGAGACCAATTGTCTCTTCTCCTCGACCACCTACTCCACTGACCTCCAGTGAAGCCACTTCTGGTTCACCTCTGTGTAAGCAGAGGAGTCAGCTCTCAGAAGTTATATGCTGTTAGATAATAAAAAAAGGAAAGCATTCAGTTTAATGTCACACTTGCCTGTGGTGTGGTTCTTGCACCTCTTTGTGAACTATATGGTGCTAGTTTAGACAGTGTTCTCAACTGTTTTCAGACACAAGGCACCCCTCAGAAAATGCCAGCTCTTAGTTTTCATTTGTTTTTTGACCACAGAAAAATAATAGAGCAATTTTTCTGTTGCAGAGAATCTAGAAAGACCACAACAGGTCAAAATGTTTTTAACACTATGGATCCTCTTGCAGGTACGTTGGTACTCAATTGAATCATTCGGTGTATGCGTCAGTGTCCAAAAAATGCTTCCCAAAAAGTAAGGTTACATAGTTTAGACCTATAGTTAAATAACGCAACCACAATTGGAGTCATCACTTCAGTAATACTCCAGATAATTTTAGGAGCACACAAGATGAGCCAGGGTCAACTTCATGCAACTCTGTTGAAGTCAGTACAGTTAAAATGAGTTAACTTGACCTCCTGAGGTTGGCGTATAAACACCAGTTACACTTATCCACTTGTGGAGGATTTACCCCAGAATCATTCTGTATTGGTATAGATGTGTGTGTGGGTCTGTATTCATATGTTATTTCAAGGGGCAATGAGTTGGCACAGTGCTGGATGTTTTTATGTGGGAAATAAATACCCAGGCTAGGGACAAAAGTTACACATAAATCAGTACAAGTGATCTGAAACCAGTTCAAATCTGTAACGCAACAGCAGTTCAATGCACATAAACTGCTTTCAAAATGGCTGAAACCAGTTTAAGATAAACCAGGTTGGATGTAGTATCAGACTTAAATGATTCAGGTCAAACCAGTTTATGGAACTTCTGTCCCAGATTCTTTTCCAATTCAAGTTAACTTTCAGTCTCCCAGCACCCCCAGATGCTTTGCAGCCCTGGGCTGTGCTGTCTTGCCCCTCCCCCAGCTATCACAGAATCTGGTATCAAAAAAGAGCATGCTGGAAAAGAGCGGCATGCCCAGGAGCATGTCCTGAGGCAGCTGGAGGCTGGGTCCTCCAGGGAGATGCTCTGGCACCCTGCCAGACCTGGGCGCTGCACATGGTACTGGCCTAGTCCACTAGCACATGCCCTTGGCTGATCTTGCTGTCACCCAGCTTGTGCAGGGGTCGTGCACGCTCAGGCCAGGCCTCCATGGAGCCAGCCCAGCCCGACGGCATGCAGAGCACATGGAGGCTGGACCGAGCCCAGCCCAGGGGCATGCAACCCTTGTGTGCAGTGCTGCCATCCTGGGTGACAGCAAGACCTGGCCTGGCCTGCACTGTGCACTATGTACAGCCCCTGGGTCTGAGGCAGTGCTGCACCACTGGGGGTCTCTGCCACGAGCAGGCCAGGAGTGCCCAGGTGGATGCTACTGCTGCTGCAGAAGGGCTGTACACAGTGCAGGCAGGGGACCCACTCCTCCTAAGCAGTCCTCCCCTCCCCCACAATCCACCCACAAACCCCACACCCCCAAACTGCCTCACAAATCCCCAGCCCACAAACTCCACACCACCCCAAACCACCAGACAGGATGAGACAGGACCTGCCCGGCAGAAGCCATGGCTGCAGAGGCGACTGCTGCACTGCAGCCCTGCCCCATGCCCACACTGGTGATGGGATCTGCAGCCGCAGCCTGGGGTGTGGGTCCTGGCCCCAGGAACCACTTGCAGGGTGTGATGGGCTAGGGTGGGGTAGAGGTAGCAGGGGTGTGTTTGAGAGAGAGCAGGATGGGGGTCAGGGATGGGGGAGTGCTCCGGGTACAAGAGGCTCCCAGAGCTAAACTTAGAGAACACTTCCCCTACTAGAGTAACCTGTACCAGGGGAGGCTGGCCTGGAAGGGAAGGGGTTTACCTAGCCCAGTCCCTGAGGTTGAGGGATTCCCAGGAATGGCATGGGGATCGCTGGGGCCTGGGCAGAAGCTCAGGGACCAGAACAGGAAGGGCTGGCAGTGCTCAAAGCCACAAAGCAGTGGGTAGGACAGCTGCAGCTGGACCCATGCCCTGGTGCTGGGATAGGGCTGTTGCTGGGAGGGGAGGGGGGAGACACGGAGAGCAGCTGCGCTCCTGATTGGCTGGTGCTGCCCAGTGCTGTGTGTGGCTTTAACAGGGGCAGACCCGCTGTCGCTGCCCCTCGCCGTGCTGCGGTGGCGG
>NW_017728994.1:58930509-58940259 GCF_001723915.1 Gavialis gangeticus | reverse complement strand
TGGGAGGGAGCTAGCAGGGGGCAGGCAGGGGCTGTAGGTCAGGAGTGAGGGGCACTGGTGCGGGGGGGCGGAAATGGGATGAGGAGCAAGGGCAGGGGCAGAGCACTGGCATATCAGTGCTGCTCAGCACCCCACATCCCAGTGGGCAAAGGGAACAGGAGCAGCTCTGATTTTTTTTATGATAAAAAAAACAAAAGCAAATGCCAAAATGTATAGATATTTAGAATGTATTTAATTATGATTCCCTTTCCAAGGAAAGTGGTGCTGGCTCCTGCCCTGGGGGTCTTTAAGAGGAGGCTTGATGCCTACCTAGCTGGGATCATGTGAGCCCAGTTGTTTTTCTGCTGTCCAGGCAGGGGGTCAGACTTGAAGATCTACAAGGTCCCTTCCAACCCGACTTCTATGATTCTATGATGATAGAGGCACTGGTAGGCTTCCAATCTGCTTTAAAATTGTAAATATATCAATAAAACATTGCCCAACTGATCGCTCTCTATATAGTGGCATTACATTTTAAATGTGGAAGAACAGGGATTGTGGATATTTTAATGAGAGAGTATGTTTTTTTTATCAGAGAATTTGCAATTTTTAAACAAGGAACACCAGGATCTCTGCTACTGAGGCAAGTGTCGGCACCTGGGCAGAGGAGCCTGCCCAGTGCCAGCACCAAGGACCCAGCTAGAGGGCAGATGAGGTGGCTGACCTGGACATTTGGGGACAGGAGAACATGCTTCAATGGTTCAAAGTGGGCCACAGCAAGGAGCACCTCTTTTGGCTGATAGCTGCCCAGGTGGCAGAGCGGGGACACCAGAAGTCATGATAGTAGTGCTGCCTGAAGGCCAACTGTGCAGCCGTAGCCCACTGGAACCTGGCCCAGAGATACAGGTGGCTCTGCTGCAGTGCCCGTACCACGGCCCAGGCAGCTGTGCAGTCTCCATCTTGGTCAGCTATGGGGCCATGGGTCCAAGGAGGCGGATGCTGTCACAGGTGGCAGCCAGTCTCAGCCAGCCAGCAGCCCCCACTGTCAGACTGCTGCAGTGGGTAGAAGGTGCAGGGACCACTCTAGGTGAGGGCTGCTTCAGCAGTACAGCTGGCACAAGGGGTAGTGCCCCCAGATACCAACTGGCTGGGCCTCAAAATCTCCCGAGGGCAAGTAACCCTGAGCTGCTCACCAGGGTAGCTTTTTATACCGCTGGGGCAAGCATCTACCCCAATAGGTTCTGAACTCAGCCTCTAGCTCCCCCTGGCCTAAGAAACAGGTGGAGCCGGACAGGGTCAGTTTGTCCTGAGTGGCACAATTTGCCCCACACCAAAGTATATGTTCAGGCACATGTGCTGAGGCATAAATCTCCAGCACAAATTTTTGCTGCTGCTATCTGAGCTGCTGCAAGTGCACATGTCTGCATGTGTGGACACTCTTACTGGCTGCGTCCCGATGAGCGCGGCCATGCAGTATGTGGCGCCGCCAACATGTCTGCAGTGCCACATGCCACACATTTAGATATTCTCCGTGCTACAAGGGAGCGCTGCTTGTGCATGCACTACTCCACTTTTTTTCCTGTGGGTTTTTTGACCCCTGGATATCCAGTGTTAGCCCGAGCCTCCCCTACCCCACCCGGGGTAACTTGCCACACGCCAAAGCATGCATGGCAAGGATGTTCCCTGGAGACCAGTAGTGATAGCGCACTTTCCAAGGTGCACCACTGTTACTTGTCCTCAGGGACCCAAACATCCACGCTCGTGTGGACATGGCTACTATGTTTGAATACAGGGCACATCAGTGTGTACCAACACCATTTGCACAGCAGCATAATATCAATATCTGCATCCTCAGGTGATGTAAGTGTGCACAGCTGCACTGAATTCCACGGAGCAACCCTATTTACAGCTTTACAGCAGCAAAGGCTTAGTCCTTTAATGATGTAGAACACTTCTGAAAATCTGGCCCATGTATTTAATTATCAGTTCTGAGATGAGACATTTTTTAATTGCATATTAAAAGTCAGGGTTACGAAACTTCTGTCAGAGAAAGATAGCAAGTTGGTCTGCTTTGCATATTTGAATTACAATGCAAATGATGTTTTTTGTGATTAGCATGCTTTTCATTGTACCCAAATATGGTACATATACATTAGCGGCATGCATAATACTTTAGAATTATTTCATCAGTGCTAAAAGATTTTACAATTCATTTTTTAAAAGTTTTAATAGTCTGAACATCTTTAGTGTATTATAATAATACAGCCCTTTATAGCCAACTATAAAACTTCAGATACAGTTTTAGGAATCATGCAATTTTGTTTTATAGTTTAATAATTGTTCAAATGAAAGTGAATGTGAGGTTCCTAAAAACCTATTTAATGACTTATAAAAATACCATTTTATCAAAATCTACTGCACACCTTCAAAGAACACTGAAATTTCAACTGCTAGATATGGATAGATTATAGTCTTTGTTCTCCAAAATCAGTTTGCAAATTCTCTCTGCTAAAAGCAGATGTAACATTTGCAGGGTTCCCTTAAGCCACATTTACTTCCCCATTTACAACAAAATTTCATCTTACAAGAATAATTTTAGAAATACAAAGCACAAGACTAACCCTGGCTGAGAAAATTAGATCACATGAGATCATGCTAAATCAATCTGTGCATAGACAGTACTATCACTATATGGTTCTCCATCCTATTAAGGGTATTCTTAATAACAGCTGACTTTGATTCTCACTCTAAATACAAGTCTATTGTATATTTTTTTTTATAACAAATAGCTCACTATAACATGGAAGAAACGTCCATAAAGAGGAAGCACGGCATTATCACTTAATTTTAAAGCATAACTTTGAGTAATAAAAATTCTAGTGTGTAACACTGTGATAGCAGACATTTAATCCTACTGTCATTAGAACTGCAGCACACAATATAACATCTTATATTGATGGAGTATGTCAAAGTGCTTAATATAAAGAATATTATTTGCAATTAGCAAAATATGCTAATACTGATTACAAGGTTTTGGAGGCAGTTCTGAACTCAGACCACTTTAAGTGAAAGTCATGCCAGTGTAAACCAGTAGATTTACACTGACTTTCAGACTGTGTAGGCAAAAAGCAAATACATAGCTAAGTGTCTAATGGGACAGGGAGTAAGGATGATGGTCCTATTGGTGTTCCTGTTTTTTATTATTTGTCCTGTGGTGTGGTCAGTGCCCATTCATGCTTTGTTCTGGACAAACATATAATAAATAGACAATCCCTATCCCAAAGAGCTAAGCAAAGTATACTGCCATATAGGAATTAAACTATATCATGAAGTAGCCCTCAGCAAAGGACAGCCACAGTGGTTTGGCTTCCACTTACTGCAGGGTAACAGAGGGCACATGAATGGTCATGGCAGAGCAGCTTACACATGGTAAAACCTCACCTTCTTATAATTCACTGTCATGCATCCATTTGTCCGTACCCTTGTTCTACCAGATGAAAACAGAGGCCGTGTTCAGACGAGCATAGGCATTTGGGTCCCAGGGGACAAGAAGCAGCAGCACACCTTGCGCTGCTGCTCCTTGTCCCCAAGGAACACCTGTGCCATACACCCTCTGCCATGCGGCAGGTTATCCCAGGTGGTCTAGGGGAGGCTGGAGCCAGCAACTGTGCTCGCCCCAGAAGCTTTACTCTTGGGGAAGCTGTAGCTGCAGCATTCCTGCAGCAGGGAGCCTGGCCA
Source organism: Gavialis gangeticus (assembly GCF_001723915.1). Classification (NCBI taxonomy): domain Eukaryota; kingdom Metazoa; phylum Chordata; order Crocodylia; family Gavialidae; genus Gavialis; species Gavialis gangeticus. The sequence continues at coordinate 58,936,542 of NW_017728994.1, read as the reverse complement.
GCAGCCAAAGCATGGCTCCAGCAGGCCAGGCTCCCGTTTTGGGTGGTGTGTGCTGCCCTGGTTTTTTTCTGTGTGGGTTTTTTTGACCCAGGATCTCCCAGGGTCAAAAAGCCCTCTGTGCTGCAAGGTAGCAGTGCAGGAAACACCTGAATGTGCAGTGTATGGCAGTGCCTCAGACAAGGGACCTGCACATGGTGCACAGTATTGCCCTGGCCCACTGGTGTGCATGTTCAAACAAAACCAGGTCAGCTCTTGCTGTCACCTGGGGCTCCCGGCAATGCGGGCAGGAGCTGCGCACCATCAAGCCAAGCTGGGTCCTGCTTCCATGGAGCTACCCCGGCCCGAAGTCATGTGGGGCACACGCAGGCAGGATCTAGCCTGCTCCAATGGTGCACGACTTCTGCCTGAGGTGCTGGGAGCCCTGGACCAGAGGGGTGGCAGCAGGAGCTGGCCCATCCTGCCATATGCAAGAGCTGGCCTGGTCCTACCACATGTGGCTTTGTGCACCACGTGCAGCCCCCCATGTCTCAGGTGGCACCACGTGCTGGTGGGGGAGCTCTGCCAGAAGTGGGTCATGAGTGCCCAGATGGCCCACTGTTGGCTGCTGCTGCTGCAGGGGGATGTGGGGAGGGACTGTGCACCACACAGTCCACCCAGACCCCCAAAACGCATCCCCAAACTCCCCACTCACAAACCCCCACTACAATCCACCCCCATACCTCACGCCTCAAACCCCCACACAAGCCCCACACACCCCTACAAACCTCACTCCCACAAACCCTACACCCACCCAGAACCCCCACCCCAAACCCTCCCCATGGAGAGGGGAGTGTTCCAGGTAGGAGAGGCCACCAAAGCCAGACTTAGAGCCCGTGTCCCTGCCCCTACCTCCCTAGAGTTGCCTGTACAGGGGGAGGCCATCCTGGAATGGAAGGGGCTTGCCCAACCCAGTCCCTGAGCCCCAGTTGAGGCCTTCCCAGGGACAGCAGAGAATTTGCAGTTTTAAAACAGGGAACACCAGGATCTCTGCTAGTGACGCAAGTGGTGAGACCCAGGCAGAGGAGCCTGCCCAGGGCCAGCACCAGAGACTCAGCTGGAGGGCAAATGAGGTGGCTGACCTCCTGGCCATTTGGGGCCAGGAGGACATGCTTCAATAGTTTGAAGCAGGCCACTGCAAGGAGCACATCTTCTGGGCGATAGCTGCCCAGATGGCAGAGCGGGGACACAAAAGACATGACAGAAGTGCCACTTGACAGCCAACTGCGCAGTCACGGCCCACTGGCAGCTGACCCAGAGGTGCAGGTGGCTCTGCTACAGTGCCCATACCACAGCCCAGGTGGCCATGCGGTCTGTCTGGGCCTGGCAAGCTCACAGCCATTGGACCATGGGTCCAAAGGGGTGGAGGCTGTCACAGGTGGCAGCAGATCATGGCCAGGAAGCAGCCCCCCACTGTCAGACTGCTGCAGTGGGTAGAAGGTGCAGGGGCCACTCTAGGTTAGGGCTGCTTCAGCAGCCCAGCTGGCACAAGGGGCTAGTGTCCCCAGATACCAACTCTTTGGGCTTCCGAAACTCCTGAGGCTAAGAAGCCTTGAGTTGCTCCCCAGGGCAGCTTTATATACTGCTGGAGTTGGCACAGGTGCTAGCCCCAGCCTCTAGCTCCTCCTGGCTGACAATCCAGGAGAAGACGGGTAGGGTCATTTTGCCCCAAGTGGCCTGATTTGCCCTACACCAAAGTGCATGTTCAGGCAAATCTCTGGCACAAATATGTGCCACCGCTATTTGAGCTGCTGCAATCAATCAAGAGATATGTCCACACATTCAGGATGAGCACCCTGACAGCCTGGGTGGCTGCTGCTGTTGTGGTGGGGGCTGGCACTGTGCAGGGGGTGGGCGGGAGACCCCCCTGAGCTGTTCCCCCCCCAAAATCCCTCCCATCCACACAGTCCCAGCCACCCCCACGGCCCTACTTACGGGAGGCAGAGCTTGGGTCTAAGCCACTGCTGCAGCCTTTCCCTGCTTCCATTCCTTTGAGCACACTCAGCGGAGTACTGAGGGTCCCCAGCTCCCGGGGGCCAACAACTCAATTTCCAACCCCCAAGACTATCCAAGCAGGGTACGGGGCCCCACCTCCCACCCCACAGCACATCTGTGAGGGAATTACCAGCATGGCACACTGACCATGGGGGGAGGTGTGTTGGCTGGAATTTCCAGCCGTAATGGCAGAACAAGCCCAGAACCCATAGGGCGGGCGTACGGGTCACACAGCAAATGCAAGAGGCTCTCCAGCTAGAGCTCCTCTGTCCCCCCCAGGCTGGTGCCTGGGGGCCATGGCCCCCTACTGCCCCCACCACCCGTCAGTACGCCACTGAGCACACTAAAGCCGCATGCTGGAGCAGCAGAGGCACACAGCAGGCACAGAGATGTTCTGGCCAGATGCTAGAGCATCTCTCTGGAGGACCCAGCCTCTAGTTGCTTCAGGGCATGCTCCAAAAGTGTGCCCTGCACCCTTTTTTCCCCACATGGTTTTTTTTTTTTTTTGATACTAGGATTTCCTGGTATCAAATTCAGATTCCATGCTGCAAATATTCAGTGCAGGGAACATTTTTTCATTCCTAGCATGCCTCCTGCAGTGTCTCAACCTGCTTTGAGATGCCACAACAGGCATGTGCTCACTCAGCTGGACATGGCCAAGGAGTGTAAATCACCTCTTTCCATCATAGAGAAGGTGAGGACGCAAAATATATTTTATATTTATATGCTAGGAACAGACATTCAAAAAGCCGGAGCCTGAATTGATTCAAGCTTTGCAGGTTAGTCTAACCTGCCTAGGTTGAACCAGTTTGTAACAGGACAAACAGTCTCTCTGGACTGAGGAACTGCAAACACATGCCTTCAGTTGCTCAGGCCAGGCACCGGGGGGCGCTAGAGCATGCCCTCGGCGGCAGGGAAGTGTGCTGGGTGGCATGGCCAGTCCAGGCTGAACTGACCAGCGAAGAACTTAATTCCCCACTTCCTGTGCCACTGGCAGGAACCCAAGCCGGGTCTGCTGGGCACTCCCCTGTCGCTGCTGCAGCAGCAGGGCACCATGCCCCTGAGGCAGAGAGGGACAACCCACCAACTGTTAGCGCTGACCTAGTAAAGGGGCACTTGGAGGGGCTGGATGTATTTAAGTCAACAGGCCCTGATGATCTTCTTGCTAGGGTACTTAGGGAATTAGCTGGAGTCATAGTGGAACCACTGGCACGACTGTTTAAGTACTCATGGCGCTCAGGACAGGTCCCATAGGACTGGAAAAGGGCCAGCATGGTCCCTATTTTCAAGAAGGGGAGGAAGGAGGAGACAGGTACCTGTAGGTCAGTTAGCCTCGCCTCTATCCTTGGCAAGACCTTTGAGAAAATTGTTAAGGATCACATTTGTGGGGGACCAGTGGGTAAAATAAAGCTAAGGGGCAACCAGCATGCGTCCATGGCAGGCAGATCCTGCCCGACTAACCTGGTTTCTTTTTACAACCGGGTCACAAAATGCTTGGATGAAGGAATAGAGGTAGATGTTATTTACTTAGATTTTTAAAAGGCCTTTGACTCAGTGTTGCACCCAATTCTTATAAATAAACTAAACAGTTGCAATGTATATTATTACACAGTCCGGTGGGTAGAAAATTGGCTTATGGGACGCACCCAGAGAGTGGTGGTAGATGGGTCAGTTTCTACCTGGAGAATTGTGGGCAGGGGAGTCCCCCAAGGCTCTGCCCCGGGACCGGTACTGTTCAATATCTTCATTAGTGACTTGGATGAGGGAGTAGAAAGCACTGTGTCCAAGTTTCCAGACAACACCAAACTATGGGGTGAGGTAAACAAACTAGAGGGCAGGGAGCGAATCCAAGTGGATTTGGACAGGCTGGGGAAGTGGGTGGAACAGAATAGGATGCAGTTTAACAAAGATACATGCCATGTGTTGCACTGAGGGAGGAAGAATCATCAAGACTCCTACAGCCTGGGAGGTACCAGGCTAAGTAGCCCAACTGCAGAAAGGGATCTCGGGGCCATAGTCGACTCCAAAATGAACATGAGTCGCCAATGTGATGAAGTGATAAGTAAAGCTAACCACACTCTTTCTTGCATAAGTAGGTGCATCACAAACAGGTCTAGGGAAGTGATACTTCCCCTCTATGCGGCATTGGTCAGGCTGCAGCTGGAGTACTGTGTCCGGTTTTGGGCACCGCACTTCAGGAGGAATGTGGAACCTGGAAAGGGTTCAGAGGAGGGACACCCATCTGGTTAAAGGCCTACAGGAAAACCCTACGAGGACCGATTGAGGGAGCTGAATCTCTTCAGCTTCCGCAAGAGAAGGCTGAGAGGTGATCTTGTGGCCATCTACAAACTAATCAGGGGGGACAACAGGAAATAGGGGAAACGATTTCTATCAGGGTGCCCATCGGGGTAACTAGAAACAACGGCCACAAACTGAAGGAGAGCAAATCTAGATTGGACATCAGGAAAAACTTCTTTACAGTGAGGATTGCCAAAATATGGAGTAAGCTTCCAAGGGAGGTGGTGCTGTCCTCTTCCTTGGAGGTATTTAAGAGGAGATTGGACAGATACCTGGCTGGGGTCATCTGACCCCAGCACTCTTTCCTGCCCAGGGCCAGGGGTCGGACTCAGTGATCTAATAGGTCCCTTCCGACCCTAAAATCTATGAAATCTATTAAATCTGTGAGGGTTAGTCTCCCCTCTTCCCCCACTGGCAGCTGGGTTTGCCCACCATCACCGCTGCACTTGCTTCCTGCAGTAAAATAAGCCCCCTGCTGTCCCCTCCACCGGATAGCGGAGGGAGGGGGCATAACCCCCATCCGTGCCCCACCCGCCGGGCAAGGAGCCCTGCCTGCCAGAGTCTGGCTGTGCCCACGCCCCACTGCTGCACCAGGAGGGGGCAGGGCCTTTGATGGGGACAGCAGGCCCTGTCATAATGTCAGGGAGCACAAGCCCCTTCCTGGCAGGGGCACTGCACTGCGGGGCTGGGAGAGCTGTGGCGGGCTGCGTGCAGCTGCACTAGCATCTGGAGTGGGCCAGAGCCCTCCAAGCCCCCCCAGCACTACTACACTCTGCAGCAGTTTCCCTTGGTTGCAGTGCAGCTCCCCACCAAGAAGGGGCTCATACTTGGGGAAAGTATGACAGGGGCTGCTGCCCATCACCATTGCTCCCCACTTGCCACTCCAGCGGCTGGGTGGGGGCAGGGTCAGATGCCAGCAGCAGGGCCTCTGGGGTGGGGCAGGGAGTGGAGTTATTCCCCACTCTGCCCCCAGGGCACCGCAGCTCAGTCTGCGCTCGGGGCAGCATCCAGTGGAATAAGCCCCCTTCTACCGCAGGGAGCAAGCGAGGCGGGAACAGCAGGCAGACCTGGCTGCCAGTGAGGGTAGTGGGGAGACTAACCCTCCTCCCTGCCCTCTTCGGCCTCAGGAGCCAGTATGCCCTCTTCAGGTCCCTGCCGGTGGCACAGAGATTGGGGAATGAAACCCTTCTCTGACTAGACTCCCGCCCCTGCCTGCCCCTGCTCCAGCTGGGGAACAGAGGGGCAGGGCCAGCCCAGCTGGGCTGGAGTAGAGAGCCCAACCCAGAGAGCAAGCTGGGATGTTGAGGGAGTCTGGTTTAAGTTGATCCAGAAAGGGGCCTGGGACAGACATTGCATAAACCAGTTTGAGCCAATTCAGTTAAGTCTAATACTACATTCAGCCAGGTTTATCTCAAACGGCATTTTGAAACTGGCTTATGTGCACTGAATGTCTGTTCTGTTACAGATTTGAACTAGTTTCTGATCACATAAACCAGTTTATGTATAATGTCTGTCTCTAGCCATAGTGTGAATCTTGTTTAAGAGTGAACAGCTATAGTCATTCATGGAAGCCAGTCCTCCTGGGTCAAAACCTACTCTCAGTGACACAAATGTAAGCATGGAGTCACTCTATAGTTATGGGGGTAGAAATTCTCACCAGATACATTTTATAAGCAACAGTTGTTTTTTTCCCTTCTATATGGC
>NW_017728994.1:58928813-58930498 GCF_001723915.1 Gavialis gangeticus | reverse complement strand
GAAACTGGCTTATGTGCACTGAATGTCTGTTCTGTTACAGATTTGAACTAGTTTCTGATCACATAAACCAGTTTATGTATAATGTCTGTCTCTAGCCATAGTGTGAATCTTGTTTAAGAGTGAACAGCTATAGTCATTCATGGAAGCCAGTCCTCCTGGGTCAAAACCTACTCTCAGTGACACAAATGTAAGCATGGAGTCACTCTATAGTTATGGGGGTAGAAATTCTCACCAGATACATTTTATAAGCAACAGTTGTTTTTTTCCCTTCTATATGGCAGCTATACCAGTCTTATAAAATGAACGTAAAGAAACCTAGACCTTTAGTATTTTACAAGGTGTAAGATCAGGAGACTTTGTTTTAAAATATTAATAATGTTGGTATAGTTTCCTTTCCATAACCCTTGGCAAAGGAAAGAAATGTAATGGAACCCATGAGCAACTAAAACATAATAATAAGCCTTATAAACAGCTATTCTGAATCGTATATTGAATTTTTTGTATCTATGCTGTAAAGATAGCACACATAGAGGAGCTAAATCCTGGCACCTCTTCCTTAATCTTCAAAGTAGTCAAACCAAGTTTATAGGCGAGAGAATGAAACACAGCCTTTTAGCCAAATTGGCTAACATACAGTCTAATAAAAGGCATTAATAACAACAAAGATCTGAACATAAATATGTTTTTATTCTGCTTTTAACCTGTCTACTCATTTTACCTATACTCTTCAGTGCACATTTATAATCAAATGCTGAAAATAAATCACATCTCTTTTATCCCCTACTTACCTTTTATCGCTGTGACTTCTAATCAGCTGCTTTACCTGACTAACAGATCTCTGTATTACCCTTAAACCACTTCACTCCACCACTTATTTTTGCAATCTATTATTCAGTTCTGGAGTACAGGAAGCTGTCACCCATTTTAGTCCCTTGCCTTCAAAAATCAATGAGAGTTTGAAGTGTTTATTTTCTTCCTTTCTCTAGAGAATAAGATCCTACATATTTCGCCCAGGACTGTAGTCCTAATCAGTGGACTGGGCCTAACCGTTCCACCTCAGGTTAAGCCCTTTCTGCATGCTTCATGCTGCCTGTAAGCCAAAAGTAAGCAGACCAACCGTTGTGCTCAGTGCAGGATTTTTTTTCCCCCAGGTTCACCCAGCATGTATTTCAAAGAATTATAGGATTATCCTCCCTCATAGCTTTCTTTAAAAAAAAAAGCATCAACTATTCAGGGCAACCATGTACTAAGTGCTGAATTTTATTGTGCATTTCTTCTTTCAGAATTGCATTGTCAGAAACCTCAGAGTGACTGTAATGATCAGAAATCCCAAATCAGATGCACATGGGCACGTGTGTGCAAATGTTTGTGCATGCCTAATTTGTGCTGACTAATCCTTAATGTGCACAATCACATGAGCAAATAGGTGCCCAAACAACCATGTGCAAACATGCTGTGCATGGCACGTGGTTCGTAAGTGGGTATATAACCTGGGTGTTCACAAATGGGTGAGGTGCAGTTATACACATGACCATGAAAAACCTGATCCTAAATTTGTGCCATGCAAGAACATAGAATTTTATGCTAATAAATAGTTTTGATTATGCTCTTTACCATTGGCTGCTCCAACCAAAACTGGGATGGCATTTAATAGTTTCATAGTTGGTAGGGTCGGAAGGGACCTG
>NW_017728994.1:58923065-58928739 GCF_001723915.1 Gavialis gangeticus | reverse complement strand
TCCTCTTAAAGACCCCCAGGGTAGGAGCCTGCACCACTTCTCTTGGAAGCTGGTTCCAGATCCTAGCCACCCTGACTGTGAAGTAGCGCCTCCTGATATCTAGCCTAAATCTACCCTCTAAACAAAGTTTCATGTAAGTAGGTTAAGTTAGTAAGGGTCTTTTGGGATGAAATATTCTATGTAAGGATACAGTCTTAATGTATAGTACCATCATGTGCCCACTTAGGGAGTGAACCATAAAGACAGCTCTGACACCTTCAACTTAGGCATCAGGATGTTGATTCAGGGATGGACTGATGGACAAGAACTTTTCACTTTTTACCAGTTGAAATACAGCCCTCCCATAGTTAACAGTAGTAGCTGAATGCTTTTTTGCTGGGTGGCAGGATGAGGCGAGCGGTGTTCGCCAGGAGCAGTACTGGCAGTCTAGAGTCCAGTTCACAGAAAGTGCAACTACACAGGCGTCTGCTTTGCTGACTGTCTCAGGAGGCAAAGGGCTGAGCAGACTACAGAGAGTTGAACCTGCTGCTTTTTCCAGTTCTGGGTAGAGACACCCCTATAGCCTGTAGTATACTTGACCCCTGGATAAAGAGAAAACTGTAGTCTCCACTGCAGTGAACACACCTTGTTAAGCGCACATATACAACATTAAAACAAGCATATGTAATCTCCTTGACTGAAATTTTCTGGGAGGTCCCTAAGCTCTAAGCCCCTGCATGTGGCCTCAGTAAAACATGCTATAACCTGGTGCTGTAGCCTGCCTTGACAGTTTATGTCTTAGTGCCTACCATGGAATTACATCTCACAACATGGGCCTTCCTGTGAAAGCTGCAGCTCTCATGCAAAAGAACAGGAAGCTATAGAGAAATGTGCCCAGGCTAATGGGATTGTATAAACCTTTGCTCATTTATTCCTTGGCTTCTCTCTGCTAAAATGCACTTCCAGAGGACAGGCTCGATGGACACAAATGGCACCCTTCTCTAAGAAAAGAACCAAACTAGGCCCGCTAACTGGTTTCAGATAGATCACTGGATAGCTGCCAATATTGACCCAGATTAGATGAAACCAGAAACCTAGAGAGAGATGGCCATGTACCTTACTAACAATCCCATGGGCTAGCCCGTCTGCTAGAATATGATACTTCCAGAAAAGCAAGAAACCCGCTGCAAGCGAATCTTTTGAAAGGTACTTTCAGAAGGATCTTAGTCCAGAAGTTTTACAAGTTGTGTCAAACCCTTGGACATTTGCAATATTAAGATTCATCTGTTTATTGTTCTTCATTACCCTGATGATTTTAATAAATACATGGTTAGCTTGGATATAACCTTTCCTTCATTTCCACTGAAGATTTGTGAGATCAAACAAAACAGGATTCTTTGCTGTGAACATAATTTTGCATAATCTGCTAATTATTTGCATAATCTGATTATTATGGGCTCATAATTTTTTTAAAAATATGGTGCATAATTGTTAACAATTTAAAACATCCAATATCTGCATGCTTGTGAGGAGTGAGTGGTCCAGAAACAGTTGCAGAAAACAGTTATGTTGCACAGGATTTTTTACTGACTTCAGATATGAGACATAAAGTAGAGGTTAGACAGTTAGGCCTCCTCTGCATGTTACAGGTAACACACAATTAACTGCTTAATTGTGCAATTACCTTGAAACCAGCTACACATGCAAAGTAGCTGTCACACCATAAAAAGCTCCTACCAAGCTATAAAGTTAGACCTCAAAAATGTGTACTAATTTTATAGCTGGTTGCTACTGAGCTTCAATTTGCATGTGTATCAGGATCTCCCCTGCAGCAGGGAGCCTCGGCTCCCAGCCACAAGGGTACAGCCCCCAAGCTCTCAGGGTCATGGCTGCTGTGATGCTAGAGGCTCCAGGATGTGTGAAACTCCTGGGGCTCCTGGTCCTGATTGTGCTTCACCTGCAGCCAGGACTCAGAATGCCACAGATGACATGAAGCTCGTCCGGGACCCAGGGTCCTGTCAGCTGGGGGCAATCCTAGCTACGTATTGCCCCCGTGGCTGGGAGCCCCCTCATCAAAGGGGGCTCCCTGCTATGGGTACCTGCTTCTTGCCGATGCAGGAGGAGCCCAGGATCAAGCTCCGGCTTTACCAACAGTAAGGCGCAATTGGATATAACGCACAATCCCACAGTTGCACTGCCTGCCTTGCACGTATGACGTGCCAGGAAGCCCAATTGTGTGGATTATGCACTAGATCCTATCATGCCTTTACTTACACGTGTAGCTTATATAGGGCTTTACCTTGCTCCCCTGCAAGTCAGCGGATAAATTCCTATTGCCTTGAACAGTGGAAGAGTGGACCAGTAAAAAATATGGGACGTCAATGATTAGGGCAGACCACAGGCATGGAAATTCTCTGCTCGTTCAAACAGCTCTACTAGCTTCAGCAAGGCTATTTATATGAGGCAACACTGTTTGTGTGTATATAATGGATACAGGTGAGGTGCAATAGTGAAGTCCTGATACGCTTAAGTCAGCAGGGCCAGGATTTCATGCCTTATATTTAGCTGAAGATTTCAGTTCTACTCCCTTTCAAGTAAATGACCAAAATATCATTGACTTTAGTGAGGCCTGTGTATGCATATAGTGACATTTCACAGCCTGCCGCTAGGCTCAAATGACCAACTTTGTACTGTACGTATCCTTTTAATAGTTTGTGAAAAACTGATAGAGCAAGTAAAGAACAACTTAGTTAAAAGACATCTGCTAATAGAGCTTACTGGCCTGGTTTTAAATTTTGCTCCACAGTTAAATCCATTGAAACATAGATATTATAGGAAATAAAATGCTGGCAAGTGGTGTGGTATGATAGTAACTTCACTTTCAAGGATAAAAATGCCATAATAATTTAGTAGCTCAGAGTACAAGCCATTTACTCGAATGCCTTGCTGGAAAAGCATATGGAAAAATTCACAGTAGGTTCTATTATTCTTATATTGTTATAGACATAACTGATCCATGTGCTTATACTTAAGGTCATCCAACATTTTGCATTATAAGCCCTTTAGTCTTAGTAAGTTTGCGCTTATAACTTTGCCAAAACTTTAAACATTTGGCCTGCAATTTTCAATGCTAGCTGTTTGTTTCTTGCTACTTTTTTTTTTTTTTTTTTTTACCTTTTCAGGATTATCAGAATTTTGTTGTTGTACAATAAGCTTTTTTTTTAATTCCTTCAACACAGAGCCTTATCTCCTCCTATAAAGTGAGCAGTGTTATTCTGAATGGCATTTTGTTTTCTGAAAATAAGCTGAAATTCCTCGCAATTTTGGTCAGTGCAGCCCCTGTCCTGAAATGGCTTGTACCTGGAGTTCTTTTGCCACATTAGGACCTAATGCTCTATGGAGAGACAAAGCTTTACATTTATTTTCTGTCTCCTTTGAAAAGCTGTATTGTTTGGAGCCAGGAATGCAAGATTCTGCAATTAATACAAATCACGGCTGTTCAAGACTATGTTATTTTTACAAAGCAATCTTTAATTCATGTTGTGATTTAAGAAAACTCAGCACTAGGCACAGTCATGTAGACACAGACACAGCAAAAATACGGTAGGATTCAAATCAGTTACTATAGCTGTAGTTGTCTGTGTATTATATCCAGTAGTCACTCATAGAAATGGGCGTTTTTTACTTTATACATTACCTTATTTCAATAAATCCATTTATTTCCTTATACTAAGTAGAAAAATGCCATTTTATAGATTACATAGATTTTTAGGGTCAGAAAGGACCTCGGTAGATCATCGAATCCAACCCCGTGCCCTGGGCAGGAAAGAGCGCTGGGGTCAGATGACCCCAGCCAGGTGCATGTCTAGCCTGCTCTTAAAGACCTCCAAGGTAGGAGAGAGCACCACCACCCCTGGAAGCCCATTCCAGATTTTGGCAACCCACGCCGTAAAGAAATTTTTCCTAATGTCCAATCTAAATCTGGTCTCAATCTAAATCTTCAGATAATTAAATTATCTGAAGTCCTTTTTTAAAGGTATGACTGGGTTTACAAGTATAACCACCATATACTTTGGTGTGTTTGTGTGCCTGTGTCTGAGTACATACATGTGTGCACACATGACCAACTATATGTTTAGTATATGGTAAATAGATATAAAAATCGTTAACATTTTAGTTAGTTAAATCAAAGGCTCAGGTAGCAGGTTCTGTTGACAAATGTCTGTGGTGATATACTGTATATTTTTTCCTCTTAGCATATCTGAGTGAAGCTGCTTAAGCAAAAGGTAGTACAATCAGTTGTTCAAACATGGCATAGGGCAGGAGAAAGCTCCCAAGCTGACACCATTGCTCAAGACCCTGACATAGCTTGGTGTTCAAACATCCCTGTGAAGTCTTTCCTCTTGAGTGTGGAACCAGAAGACAGCCCCTCTTCTGCTGATGCTGGAGTGTGTTTTCCACATTCATTACTCCCCTTTTCATTTGCAGTGTAAATCATACCCTTTAAGTACCCTACTTGTTCATTGAAAGGTGAATTATCACTCAAGTCCTTTGACTCTGGGGTTAAATCTTAGCCCCAGTAAACCCAGGGGGATCAGGATTTCCCTGAGGAGGTGTCTTCACCTACACCTACAATGTAGAAGTGGGGGGCGGATATAGATTTGTTGGGGGCTGCAGTGGGGTGGGGTAAGGGAGCATGTGGGTGTGTGTGTGGATGTGGGGTGTGGGTAGGAGGCTTGGGGGGTTGTGTGTGCAGGGGAGGGTGGCTGGGGTGTGTGAGGGAGTATGGATGTGGGGGTCTGTGTGTATGGCAGCGTGAGGGAGGTGTGGGTACATGTGTATGGTGGGGTGTGTGTGTGGGACTCTCCCTACGAGCATACATACTCCCTCCCTCCCTCCCTCCCTCCCTCCCTCACTGCACACACGCACACACACTCACTCTGCCCCTTCTTCACACACACACACAACTCCCTCCTGCTCCTGACCCTGGGGTACTGACGTGGGCCCCGCATTCCTGCCACCCACCCACCAGTGCTGGCCCCAGTGGACCAGCATGGGCCCCACCCTCCCACCTGGCTGTTGCTGCACTCCCGTGCGCTTCCCCCCACCATCTGCCGGCACTTTTACTGCTTTCCTGCCCACTACTGCTGCGCTTTAGCAGCATGTGGTTCCCAGCTGCATGGCCGTGACTGCAGAACTCAGCAGGAGCTGGGCCAGCCCAGCCCTGAGGACTGGGGCAATGGCCCATGATCTTCCCCTGTCTCCCCCCACCTCCTTCTTATCTGAATTTCCCTGTCTGGTGAAGGGAGGCAGGAACAGCCCCATGGTCCCAGGCCAGAAGCCTTGGCGAAGCACATGCTTCTGGCTGGGAGTGAGGGTGGGAGTGCCTGGGGGTGGGGCAAGTCCGAGTGGGCCTCACTGCTGGATTGCTTGGTCCTGCTGCCGGCTTTCCCTGGGCCCTGCTGCCCCTGGCTCGTGTCATCTTTGACAGGCAGCCAGGGGCAGATAAATATTAATTTTCTAAAATTTTTAGGAGCCCTGTGGTCTAGATAAAATGACCTGGTGAGCTGGATCTGGCCTATGGGTCGTATTTTGCCCACCCCTGATATAACTAGCATATACAGGCATACCTCGGAGATATTGCGGGTTCGGTTCCAGACCACCGCAATAAAGCAAATATCGCAATAAAGTGAGT
>NW_017728994.1:58899995-58918065 GCF_001723915.1 Gavialis gangeticus | reverse complement strand
TAGAAGTGGGGGGCGGATATAGATTTGTTGGGGGCTGCAGTGGGGTGGGGTAAGGGAGCATGTGGGTGTGTGTGTGGATGTGGGGTGTGGGTAGGAGGCTTGGGGGGTTGTGTGTGCAGGGGAGGGTGGCTGGGGTGTGTGAGGGAGTATGGATGTGGGGGTCTGTGTGTATGGCAGCGTGAGGGAGGTGTGGGTACATGTGTATGGTGGGGTGTGTGTGTGGGACTCTCCCTACGAGCATACATACTCCCTCCCTCCCTCCCTCCCTCCCTCCCTCACTGCACACACGCACACACACTCACTCTGCCCCTTCTTCACACACACACACAACTCCCTCCTGCTCCTGACCCTGGGGTACTGACGTGGGCCCCGCATTCCTGCCACCCACCCACCAGTGCTGGCCCCAGTGGACCAGCATGGGCCCCACCCTCCCACCTGGCTGTTGCTGCACTCCCGTGCGCTTCCCCCCACCATCTGCCGGCACTTTTACTGCTTTCCTGCCCACTACTGCTGCGCTTTAGCAGCATGTGGTTCCCAGCTGCATGGCCGTGACTGCAGAACTCAGCAGGAGCTGGGCCAGCCCAGCCCTGAGGACTGGGGCAATGGCCCATGATCTTCCCCTGTCTCCCCCCACCTCCTTCTTATCTGAATTTCCCTGTCTGGTGAAGGGAGGCAGGAACAGCCCCATGGTCCCAGGCCAGAAGCCTTGGCGAAGCACATGCTTCTGGCTGGGAGTGAGGGTGGGAGTGCCTGGGGGTGGGGCAAGTCCGAGTGGGCCTCACTGCTGGATTGCTTGGTCCTGCTGCCGGCTTTCCCTGGGCCCTGCTGCCCCTGGCTCGTGTCATCTTTGACAGGCAGCCAGGGGCAGATAAATATTAATTTTCTAAAATTTTTAGGAGCCCTGTGGTCTAGATAAAATGACCTGGTGAGCTGGATCTGGCCTATGGGTCGTATTTTGCCCACCCCTGATATAACTAGCATATACAGGCATACCTCGGAGATATTGCGGGTTCGGTTCCAGACCACCGCAATAAAGCAAATATCGCAATAAAGTGAGTCACACGAATTTTTTGGTTTCCCAGTGCATATAAAAGTTATGTTTACACTATACTGTAGTCTATTAAGTGTGCAATAGCATTATGTCTAAAAAAACAATGTACATACCTTAATTAAAAGAATACTTTATTGCTAAAAAATGCTAACCATCATCTGAGCCTTCAGCGAGTCGTAATCTTTTTGCTGGTGGAGGGTCTTGCCTCAATTTGTAAAAAACGCAATATCTGCGAAGTGCAATAAAACGAGGTATGCCTGTATGTCACTGCCTTGATGTTGATAATGAATCACTAGGATAATGGGTTTTAATAATACAATTCCAGACATCTGGATTTTTGAATTACCTGGATGTTCAGTTTTTTTTTTTTAAAAAAGCCTCAAATAGCCTTAGCCAGAGAGATCTTGAACCAGCAAAAGTTATTCTCTCTGTGCTTTTTAGTATTCTATTTTCTTCGCTGCCCTGCTTAATGCAAAAATATTTGCTTGAGGCAAATCCATAAAAAGACCATATTAGGAACATTGTGTAATATCCCCTAAAAATAGGAAGCAGGAATCAAGTATTATATGAATTCATTTGACTCAAATAAATGAGGACTGAAAAAGGAATCAAAACTGTAACCAGTTACTGTAGCACCATAAAAGGTTAGATATTTAGAAAACACTAGGTACGTCAGCCATTTTGGCTCATGTATTGGATTCCCTTCTGGACTCACTGAAAATCTAATTATTTGAAAAATGTTTGAAGACTTTTGTATCTGGTTGAACAGAGATGAGTTACCAGTCTGGTATTTCTGAAAGGTGACTTTCTTCCTTCCCACCCAATGAAATCTTGAATTTCAGGTAAGAGTTGAGCAGTTTGGACAAGTATTGTCCAAGACATGCCAGAAGAATGACCAAAAAGGAGGGTTATTGTTTAATTAGGCTCCTGCTTTATTAACTTAACTCACCTGGGAGTTATCCAGCAATAATCCTGTAGTGCAGTCATCATCTTTCCAGATGCATTTTCACTGCCTGCTGTCAGCCCTCTAATCGTATGTATTCATTATGGGCCTAGATGGTGCACAAGTGTTGATAGTGGGGGTGGGTACAACTTCATGCTGCTGCCAAGGCCTGGCTCTGGCCAGCTCAGTCCCATGCCCTGCTGTCAGTGCAAAAATCTGGGGGGTATGTGTTCTCTTCCCCCGGTCCTCTCCACACATCGCCTAATTGTGGGGAAACAGGGTTGTTGCCTTAGTGTACAAGATGTTAGGTGCCCTTGTTTCTTTCCCTAGCTTTTTTAGGGTATGCCTTTCCTTGCATCCATTTTCATCATTGGGTTATTTAGAGCAGTGTTTCTCAACCTTTTTTGTACCAGGACCCATTTATAAACATCAGTGGCCATTCCTGACTTACAGCCCCCTGGCCCTGCCAGTGCCCTTCACTCCCAACCAGCTGCCCCATGCCCCCAGGCCCCAACCTGGCAATGTGTGGGGCTCGGGTTGGGTATGTGGGGCATGGAGGGGATGTGCCTCCCCAGATTTGTGTGAGCATGGGGCTGCAGCCTGGCTGAACCAGCATGGGCAGGAGCTGCCGCCTCTGTGGCCCAGTGGGTGGGTCCCAGCATGAGATGGTGGAGCGGGACAGTGAGACTAGTTGCTGCTGCTGCTGTGATCCCCTCACCAGCTGCTGCTAGCAGCATGAGGAGTAACGGGGAGGGGTGGAAATTCACACTGCCCCCAACTTCTCCCACTGCCAGCTGCTTGCATACTGGGTGACAGCTCTACCCCACCTCCATGGCCCAGCTGCCAGCAACTAGTCTCGCTGACCCACTCAACCCTCCCGTGCTGGGACCCATCAGCTGGGCCGCAGAAGCAGCTCCTGCCTGTGCTTGTCTGGCCGGGCTGCAGCCCTGTGCCCACACAAATCTGGGGGGCACATGCCCCATAATCCCCCACCCCACACACCCACCTCCCCAGCCCCAGAGACTTACCTGCCTGCATAATTCGGGGGGGCGGGGACATGGCCCCTGACATGTCTTCTATGTCCCCCCCTGCCCTCCCAACACATCGTCTCTGCCCCCCCATAGACTTACCTGTGGAGAGCTGTGGAAGCTGCTCTCTACCCTACCTGGCTGCCACACACGTGTGCAAGAGCACATAGACATGGTGCCCCCTGTGTCCGCACCCCCCTAGCCCCAAGCAGCCCCTTGCAGGCTGGAACGCTGCTAGCCTGCAAGGAGAAACCCATGCTTTCCTGTGTTTTTCTGATTGCTTGCAACCCTTCGAAATATTCTCGTGACCCACTTTTGGGTCGCAACCCAAAGAGTTGAGAAGCAATAATTTCACGATCCTGTTTGGAGTAAGTACCTATACTGGATATCTGTCATCTGTTGTGCTGTAATAGCTTAAGCCATACCTCTTGAACTACTGATTGGCTTTTAGAACTGGAGGGGGGAAAATGGATTAAAAAAAAAAGTCCAACCCTTGCCAGTCTGTTGCCAAGGGAATATTCCTCCCCAGTCCCAAAAATGGGTTGACAAGTGTCATGTCCATAGTAGGGCACAAAAACTCAGAACTACTCTGGTCTCATGAGTGAGGTGGCGGAAGCAGTTGGGAAGGGTGGGGCAAAAATATACCCCTTTTCCTTGTCCCATGAGGACAGACTGCTTATTGAGCTCTTCCAACCAGCTCTCCTTCCTGCCCATCTCCCAACCTGAAGAAAGAAGGGGTCCCTTAACAGATCTTTTATCCCCTTTTAACCAAGACCTCTTTCCTTTGTGGTTGTGGGAGTTGCTTTCCTTCTGACACTAGCCTAGACAAATATCATTTCTTATTGAAAAGAAAAAGCGTGGTTCTCCTTTACAGAGGAGAAAGAAGAATTTGCAGGTAATCTGCATGGCCTGTGAAGCTAGCACATTCGGAGTTGTCCAAACTGTGCTTGAGAAGTTGGAAACCAGTCAGCCCTTTCAGGAGTGCTCAAGCCCCCAGCTGTGGTAGGAGTGCAATGGGGAAGAATGCAAGCAAACCTTTAGAGAGGAGCTTTTAAGTGGCCAGGAATTACAAGTGACAGGGACTCTAAATTAGGAAATTTCTTAGATTTCATAGATGTCATAGACATTAGGGCTGGAAGGGACCTCAGAAGATCGAGTCCAGCCCCCAAACCCAAAGGGCAGGAAGTCAGCAGGGGTCATAGGATCCCAGCAAGATAGACATCCAAATGTGTCTTGAAGGCGTTCAAAGTAGGTGGTTGAACTACCTCCGGCGGCAGGCTATTCCAAACCTTGGGGGCTCGGACAGTAAAGGTCTTCCTTATGTCCAGCCTGAAATGGTCATCGAGGAGCTTGTGACCATTCGATCTTGTCATCACTTGGGGTGCTCTGGTGAACAGACGTTCCCCCAGATCCTGGTGAGCACCCCTGATAAACTTGTAGGTGGCCACCAGATCACCCCTGAGCCTGCGCTTTTCCAGGCTGAAGAGCCCCATGGTGCTCAGCCTCTCATCGTAAGGTCTGCTTGAAAGGAACTTAGTTGACTAGCTTATGCTGGTTTAAGAAACTGTTCGCTTTAATAAGTGACAGCCCAGAGACCTAACTACTCCTGTGTATGTGTATTTCCACGTTACTTGTTGGAGTACAAGGTGAAAGTTGGGGTTTGTTTTGTATCTGCCAGCCGAAATGTGTAATTAGATCTTTTTACTATGTGGCATATTTAGTTCTAAGTTCTAGCAGCTGACACCAGAAGTGTTTTGGTAATACTGGCCATTGAAATGTATTGCTGCACAAACTGGGATGATAGAAATATAGAGTTTTAGGCAAAAGGACCGCAGATAATTCCATGCTCCAAGCTTGCAGCTCTAGGGCTGAATCAGCAAAAGATGATCTGGCTTTGTCATGGTGAGAAGCTGCAGAGCTTATTGTTTTTACTGTTTAAATAGCATTGCACCCTTACCGTGTGGAGCAGAATTCAGAATTATTTTATGCTGAATTGGATCCTTTATTTTAATAGGCTGTGTCTCTGACATGCACTTTGCTTGTTTTCCCTGTTGAAAGTAATTTATATTGCAGCGAGGTATTGTACTGCTGTGCTAATAAGAAAATACTATTGACAATTGTGATAGATGCAGCCAGCACTTAGTGAGTGCAGAAGAGTTAAACTGATTGCATTTTTACAGTCTGTGTATTTCTCTGCTTATTGTTTGTGCCCTGCTGTTAAGAAAACAGGCTGGTTGCATAGTAAATCCTTGTAATCAACACAAGGAAAAAAACAACAACCCCCCCCCCATGTAACATAATTTGTTATGCATGTTTTGGGAGTGTGGCCGACCCAAAGGAGTTGGGAGGAGGCAAAGAATTTCTGCCTTTTTTCTGGTCATTTTAATGGGATGACCCTGTCCTCCCTTCGCGTTCTTGGCTATTAACAGTATTAAACAAGGCTTTTAAAAAAGAGGGGGAGAAAAAAGCATGTAATAAGTATCTGTCATAGTGGTATTTCTAGTGGCTGAACCAATGAGATTCCTTAAATACATATGTCTCATGAAACCTCAAGAGTACAGCTATCAAGGAGGCACTGGTCTGGAGGATCAGATGCTCATTCTTTGCTTCTTAGCATTCAGGTCTAATTCCTTCCCAAATGAAAGCTCACTTCACTTTGGAATTGACAGCTCACCCACTGCGAATAATGTATGCTTGCTATATTCGGTATGAATTATTTGCTGGGCTGCAAGCCATAAATAATGTACATCCCATCGTGGCTCCTGGTAACATTCTATTAACCACGCTTAATGCATTTATTAAACCTGTGGTGCTGTGATTTGGGGGAAGTCTGACTTTTTAATTGCAAGGTATGTAGTTGCCAACATGTTACTGAATTTTCCTGGGAAACGAGCCATGGTTCCATGGACTGCAAGAGATGGGGAAGTGTGGCTTTGGTGGGTTGTGTGGGTTTGGGGCAGTAGCAGAAGGCTTTTATCTGGTCTGGAAGATTTTATATAGGTCACTGAGTGGGAGGCTGGAGCAGGCTTTAGATGAGAGGGTAAGAGGGTGTTTGATTGATTGATACATCGGGAACAGCCCATTTGGAAAAGACACTGGTCTGGGGGGAAAACGGAGCGATTCAGTAGTCCCACCCTGAGACAGGGGCTTGAGACAAGCTAAAAGAGAAGCCTGTTTAGCCGTACCTAGACTGATCTGTGAAAGCATGTCTGGTTCTCTTTCCTCTCCAGAAAGAACAGCTGGGATTAAGCCATTGCTGCTTGTTTTCAGAGGGAAGGGTTTCTAAACCAGCCCCAAATCCCCAGACACTGGTTTGCAAACAGCTCCTTATGGGAGATGCTTAAAGCTTGCCAGCTCCTAAGTCAAAACAGGGCTTATGAGATGTGCAACGTATTGAAAAACTCATTGCACAGAGTTTGAGCGTGTCCTTGTTCTTAAGGATTAGCCACTGCTTTTTACCACAGTAACTTGGCTCTCTAAATGCAAGAGACACATTTTTACAAAGCATAAGAGGGTAAATTAGTGCAGGACTGATGCAGAAATAGCAGAGTCAGCTTCTTTGGAGGACCTCTCGGTTCAGAGTACAGTCAAGTAGGCTAAGCATTCCCTGCAAAGCCACTTATCATTCAACCCATCTCTTACTGCTGGATTGGTGGGTTTAGAAATTCCATTTAAACGAAGTTACTGCTTGTTTTTGCAGTAAGAAAAGGAGGACAGTAATTTGGCTTTCCAAGCTCAGTTGCTGTATTACCTCTAAGTCTTAATTTTACTTTCAGCAGCATGTCTCAGCTAAGTAAAGCATTAGCCCATGGTTTTTTTTACCCAGTAACAAAGTTCTCGAGCCTGAGAAGTACTATTTTTTAACTAGCTATTTTAACCTTTCTTTTACACCGATTTTTTTTTAATGAGTCCAGCTCTTTCTCATTGTGGCCAGAGAGAAAACTCACACACTTCCGTGTGGCAGGATTGAAATACATTGTGTGTGCTGTGTACTGCTTCGGTTTTGCTGTCATCAGAAAAGGTTTCTTTTAATGCCGTAAGGACAACTCTTGTGGCTTGTATATCAGGTACGAAATTACACTGACCTGAAGAAGCTGGGGCTTACAGTAGATGGGATCTGTAGTAGCCTGCATGGTATACAGATATACATCTCTCTTCCTGCAGATGCTCATGTCGGGATGCAGAGATTCCCTCGTTCAGAAGCTTGAGCCCTCCCCTCTCCCCAGTCTTCTAATCCTTTATCTATAAAACTGTAAAGTATTGGATAACTTTATAAGATACACAAGAAATCCCCTGGTCCCTCGTTTCTGAATCGTACATACCCATAGGGATGTGTATCCACTAAGGCGGTCAGGCATCTAAGCCCTGAGCTGTCTCCCCAAAAAGCGTTCTCTTCCCATGAGCCACAACTACAGCAGTTTTAGGTCCCTTTGGCCTGGGAATGGGACCGGAAGGATTTTCCCCTTAAGTTGTCATTACTGGACATAAGCTTTCTTCTGCACAGTTTCCACCCACCCTCCCCCAACCCCACCATTACTTGTGATTTAATGATGCACTGTTATATTATAGTAGTGCAGCCTATGCCAGCATTTCCATTATAACCCCTTTTTACAGGTTTATAACTCAGCAGTAAAAATGTACTCTTTCAATTTGAAACTTGGCATATAATGTCTCATCCTGGAAACTAATCTTTTTTTTCCAGCAATTCTCCCCCTTCAACATAAGGAAGGTGCATTGTTTTATTTTGAAATGACGGAAATTAACCCTTATGTCTTGATGGCAGAAAAAAAACACTTGATTGTTAAAATGACTTGAAAATTGGGAGGGAGAAGGAATTTCTCCAACAGACTGTAAATAAATGTTGCTGATGATAAAATGGTTCCCATTAAACAAACAGACATAGATAAATATCTCTTGTCAACTTAAAACAAGGGAACGCTAATCAGAAGTACTGAAACCTTTTGTTGTTTATGTAGGTTTCCATTTCGTACACCTTGCTGTCGAATTTACTTAAAAAACAGTTGTCTGAAATGCAGATATATTTGCTGTGTTTTAGTCACAGCTATCTGCTTCACTTGTGTTATTTTTCAAGTTAAACAGAGTGAAGAAGGGACTGAGTCTACAACAAAAACTGATAGCATTGTTCTCTCTTCCTCATTTGGATGGATACATTTAGTCCTAAGTTGAACAACAATTTAGTTCTTGGCATGAAGCAGAACCTAATTGGAAATAGTAGTATTGTAGGTTGTGTAGACGTCTATAACCCAAACCTGGAGCATCCTGTTAAGAAGTACATTGCAAACAATAGGCAGAAACTTGTGTGGGCTTCAAAATGCAACATATAGCCAGGAGCGACCAAAGAAAACTTTTTGCGGTGTGTACTACAAGAACCACAGTTCCAGGCCTTCTTCACAAGCTCTCTTTGCCATTGGATGCAGTGGGAGTGGGTAATGAAAAAGAAAGAGAATTAAGATTCAATTTGGGTTCTTTTTGCCTGTCTGGTTTTCCCTTGTAGCAAGCCAGTGAGAAGTGAAATCAGTACGGCTGTCACCAAAAGAAGAGTCACTTTTAATCTGAGTAAATAGCACCCAAAAGGAAAGGTGCTTGTTAGAGCAAATTCCCTTGTCCAGATTCCTTTTTTTCCATCTAGGCACCTAAGGTTATACTTAGCCTTAATATTCTAGTTTGCTTGTTAGTATTAAAATAATTTGTGTGGTAGACTGGAAGGGTATATAGGAGACAGTTTGTAGAGAGGTATTTATTAATGAACTGTGCTACTGTTTGATCACACACCTCTAAAGCTGACACTATATATATATATGTATGTGTATGTGTGTGTCTGTATATATATATGTATGTGTGTGTGTCTGTATATATATATGTGTGTATATATATATATATATGTATGTATGTATGTGTGTATATATGTACACTCTGTGTATTTTTACAAGATGCGCCTTTGCCCTTAGTTTTTCACTGTTTTTAATCTTGTATTGTCCACAAGATGAAAGGAGTTAATTTTATATCTTAACATGGATATTCACCAATACACAAGAGAGCAACAAGCTTGGTTCTTAATTAGAGGTTCAGATCTTGCATTTTGGATTCCCAGATCAATATTTAGGCTCAAATGCCATTTTCAAATAATAAATGTCAAATTTTCTAATGGAAACTACAGGTGAAGGATTTGGATATCTTAATAAGGCAGCTGCCCTGGAAACTCAGTCTGTTTTTAAAGTGTGTATAAAAGTATATACGGTGTGGTTAAAAAAATGCTACGTATTTATTGGTGGCCTTATTCAGCGTGACATTTCTTCAGGTTTAGACTGAGCTAGCTCCACTGAAATCTGAGCTCCAGGAGCAAAAAAGCGGATACAACCCAGTGGAAGATTGGATCTGTGTTGTTCTGCAAAAACCAAATTACTATTTTGATGGAACTTCCAAAGGGAGAAGAAGCTGTTACAGGATGGGCTCTGGCCAGTGACTCATTTAGGTTTGAAAACCCCAGATTTCAGAGATTTTTCCATTAGAAGATGACTTAAATATATATCTAAACAAGTGGTTTATTGAGTCGTGTTTATGTTTCTGAAATATGCAAAGAAAAAAACAGTGCATGTTGCTCACTAGAGCACTTAAATCGGCCACAAACACTGTGTATTGGAAATGTTTTCAGCACCATGGATATTACTATTGCTATTAGAGGAGAGCAGAAGAACTCTCAGCTGAGCCAGTTCATCCCATCAGCAACAGAAACATTAATCACCTTCTGATGCTAGGTAGTGTGCTGCTGCTTTGTAGGTCTTTCTGTGATGCTGCCATCACAAGCATGGCTTACTTGGGTAATGGGGCAGGGACAGGGCCAATAGTCAGTAACAGATAGAAGATGTTTACCACGACAAGAAATGCCTTAGGGATCCTCGATTCTTTTTATTTTGTAGGCTCCTTTTTTTTTGGAGACCTAAAAATCACCTAAAATGTTCCCTTGTTTAAAAATCAGTAAACCTAATGTAACTGTACTATGCAGTTTGATTTATAGTTACATAGGTTGAGGGAAATTCTTGTTGCAAAGTCTTATAGGCATCTGGAACAGATCCTGTGACTGCAATGCAGTGAAAACCCAGTGTATGCTTTTACCAGTCACTTGAACATCTGAAAGGAAATTCGAAATATTAGTAGAAATAAAACATTTTAAAAGATGTGTTTTTACATAAGTATTAAAAGTGCCGTAGTCAAAACTCGAGATTTCCTAGCAAAAGTGCACACGTCCTAGTTAATATTTCTTGAAGAGCACAATTCTGTACCTCCCCATGAGGACCAAACATGACTTTTTTATGTATACTCTACAGAACTGTGTTTTGTTTAATATATATAACAGAGCGAGAGAGCATACATAGGCATTTATATGACACTGCTCACTGTAAAGGCTGTGCCTCAAAACTCTTAGTCTTATAGACTGCTTCAAAGTTTTATTGCAAATTCTAAGCATGGATTAGAACTGCAAATTGTTTGAAATGGTGCTGTTACATCAAGAAGGCAGTTTTGTTATTTGCTTTTGATTCATAATCATTTATCATAGTGTCATAGAACTACGAAGCCAACCAATCAGGCAGAATTTAGTCAAACAGAACTGTCTGTTGTATTATGTGTATAAGAACATGCACTGAATAATTTTTGCATTTGTCTATAGGTACAGAAGCAAAAATCCAATGCATCTGTCGACACTGACCTCTGTTACGAGGTAAGAATGTGAGACATATTAAAATAGTACTTTATAGTTCGGAGCAGAAATATCACTCTAATATAGCAGCCCCCGACTAACTCCTGAAGTATTTATTTAGACAAAACTACCATCGATCTGATCACGACTGCACCAGGTTCTCAAAATAAAAGGAGCTTTGCCTGAATCAGGAGCTCAGAATTGGGCCCAAGGTAGCCATTACCTTTGTACCATACAGTGGTGATGTAACAACATTTTAATTACCATGTAGTACATGATTTTGCAGGTTACATGGTAATTACTGCTGCATCTTGGAAGTGTAATTAGTTAATAATATGCGGGAACATGTAATCATATGGCATTTACCAAGACCTAGAAATACAGTAGACTTCATTTTATGGCTGACAGTAGACTGATTTAGAGTAAATGAAATACCACTCCCGTAATAGATCCAGAGGCAGATTGACAGCCCCTGGAGACGAGAAGCCTTCCCCTATGCTTTTCCACCAGGCAGTCTGAACTCTTACCCGTAGGGGACCACCCCCAGAGGTGAGAGATTAGTTCAGTTTCCATGCCTATCAGGCTGCAGCCTTTCTACTGAGACTCTGGGCAGTCCCATTAGTGGAACTGTGATGGTGTTTTTACTGTGTGGAAAGCTGGGGCAGAATCCTGTTTCATTCGGCATGCTCACTTGGCAGTTACCCAAACTACATAGCTATGATTCTTGGCACTAATGCAGTGTTTGTGACCCTATTCCACATACAATGTGGATGCACAAGTGTCTACGTGGATACTGCCCCCTGGCCAAGCAGGTGTGTGGCTCCACGCATATATATACCTGAGTGTAAGTCATGCAATTAAATCCAGCAAAAGCCAGGGAGAAGTGCCTTTCCTACGTAGTAGTCCAGTAGCCTAGTGGTTAGGGCACTCCCCCAGGAAGCAACAGACCCAAATTCAAAGCCCCCTTGCCCCTGGGAGGAGGTTTGAACCAGTATTTCTCCCACTTGCTAGCACAGTGCTCCAGCCACTAGCTCGCAGAGTAGTCATTAAGAAAACCCTTCTCAAGCTCTTGGTCTTTGGCTAAAAGAAGTGGAGAAGCATCTGCTCTACTGGGAACAAAGACCCAGGCCCATCTTCTTTCCAGAGCAGTATCCATCTCTTTATGCCAATCACCCTCTAGCTTATACTCCTTCTCCTGGCCCCACAAAGCACCATCTCTTGGCTTTAGGGGGCAGCTTCAAAAGAAGGACTGGAGAGGGGCCTAGACAACCTCTGGCCTGGTGGGTAGGGTGCTATGCTATGATGTTGGAGAGATCCAGGTTTAAGCCCTTTCTAGTTTAGGCAGGTCTAGAACATGGTCTCTTGTTTCCTGGGCAAGTGCCCTAATGACTAGGCTACTGAACTAAAACATGAGAGTGCCCTATTGCTGCCACTGTTTTGTGACTTAGGTCCACCCAAATATGCGTGTACCTGTCCAGGCAGCACACAGCCTGCTGAGCATGTGCAGTAGTTGCACACGTGTGTCCATACTCAACACAGAATAAGACTGCAAACTGCACAAGTGCCAAAAACGGCAGTTGCATGGCAGGGTGGCTGTCATTTGGAGGACGACCAAACAACAACTCCACTGTTAAAGCCACTAAATAAATGTCAGACGGTCAAAGCTTTTTGGCCCTACTGGTCTGGTCCAGATGATGAGAGCTCCATGTTGCAGTCTCAGCTCTTTAGATCACACTTTAATTTTTAATTTTCTGCTGGACATAAGTAAAGTCCAATAGCATGGTACACGAACTTCTGTAAAGACTGAGAGGCCTGTTTTCCTTCAGTAGGCCCTAAAATACACTGCATTTGTTTTTAATTGTATAGCTGTAAAGGTATATGTTGCCTCTTAATATGTCGCAGTTATTAAGGAAGACTGTCTAAGTTTAGTTAGCTAGTTAGGAACCGATAAACTGACTGATTGCAAGTAAGGAGAACTGTGGAGACTTACCCCAGTGTTCTTCCTGGGGCTGTGGGGAGAATGCAGTACCGTACAAACTGAGACCCCCCCCTCTGAGCAGATATCATGTCTGAGGTATGCCTGCCACATCCATCCACGATGGCTTTTTGGCCCACCCTGTCCCTCCTGCTTTGAGAAGGCTAGTTCCCCTCTCCCTTGCCCCCATACTGGTTTGACTGACAGTAATACCTATGGTATTGCTTAGCCATTTACTGGGGTCAAGCAGAGGAGTACTACTGCTCGTATGCTCCCCCCTTCTTGTGCCTACCCATTCCTTGCCAGATCTATACTCTGTCAAGTCCACTTTTGTTCTCGAGGTGCACATGAAGGCTGCCTATAGTATGTCACTGCAGCACCACTGGAGGAGGAAAAGCATAACTAGGGCAAAAATGACAAAAGGAGGGAAATAGATGGTGGCAGGGCTGATGGGCCCAAGCATAAAGCTACTGTGATGGTGGTCCCACCGGCTCTTGCAATCCCAGCAGTGCTTTGTTTTTAATCAGTCTTTTCTGTTGACTGCAGAAGATGGGCCCCATTACAAGCGTAGCATCTGCTCTGTAGAAATGAATTTCCACGTTGAATACAGATCTCTTTCAAATGCTGCTTTCTCTCAGAAGAGTAGCCCTTCCAGATGGGCCCACGCTCAGTGTGTCATCTTTTTTTATTTACTCTTATTTCTTTGGCCTAACTATGCTGATGGCATCCCCTAAAAGTGCCGTGGGTGTTACAACTGGAGCCCATGTTTATAGTGCTGTCTTTTTCATATTCTGTTTTATGCCCCTCATATATTTAAATTGAGGACGGGGAAATACATGACGCTAGAGGGCAAGGGGCTGACAAACAAAAGCTGAATGTTATGAAGCCCGTCTAAATATTTTACAGTATAATGAAAATGCTTAGCAGTGACCCAGGAAAGTGTCTTGTCTTTTGCAGAACGCTATTGGGAAAGACAGCACAGCAGGAGTCTCCACCAGTCACATATCTGCAGAGAATTCATTCGCCCTCCCTAGAAGCTTCAATCTAAGCACACTGCTTATTCTGATGGCAATCGCACTCTCTCTCTGCTTGTTCTTAAGTTCATCAGAAACCTTGTAGCTGCGTAACTAAAGGACACGTTTAAAAAAAAAAAAATCTGTTCCCTGTCCTCTGTTGTTTATCTGAAATTCCAGTTCTACGAGCTAAGTTGAGGCACTCTGCTCAAACAGTTTCCTTCAACTGGAATTGTTTCAAAAAGCTTCTGGTGAGATTTAGAGGCTCGGTGAAATACGCGAGGCAGTGCTACATTCCAAACCCAAAAGGCTTTTGGGCATGCGGTGTTTTAAAGAGACGGTATGTAAATTTGCCTGTAAAGCAACCTGTTTGGATTATTTTTAAGTATTATTATTATTTTGATTCTGGCCTTTCCCTGCGAAGGAAGATGGCGGTTTTCTTAAGATACTATTTATCTCATTTAATGGTTTTGGTTTCCAAATGAAATGAACTTCAGACTAACAAGGATGCCAGGCTTTTCTCACATGGTGAATGTGCTCCCAGAGCGTGGACTTTCTGACACTTCTTCCTTCGATAGATTGCTACCGATGTTTAACTCTTTCAGTGTATTAGCATTCTCCTTCTTAAATGTTTATGTACTGTAAGTGGTTCTGCATTCCCTGCTGAGAAGCCATTATGAGTCGCAGACAGGTATAATGTATGTCTTTCAGTTAAAATCTCATAAAACAGAGTGTGGTATAAAACTTTCTAACAGTACTTTTATCTTTTAATTGAAATCATTTAGCCTTAATAAGGGGGAAGATTAACAAGAAGCAACTATTGTGAACGCATCGTAACGCTAAACTTCTTTAAATCTGCGGATGAACATAGACATTTTGCGAAAGGGTTTCAACTGTACAACTGTTGGTCTCCTACGCTTCTATTGTAATAATATAGTCCAG
Source organism: Gavialis gangeticus (assembly GCF_001723915.1). NCBI lineage: Eukaryota > Metazoa > Chordata > Crocodylia > Gavialidae > Gavialis > Gavialis gangeticus. The sequence continues at coordinate 58,903,396 of NW_017728994.1, read as the reverse complement.
GTACCTTATTGTTGGTTTAATAAATGACATATGATTTATTTCCTCTACTAAAACAGCATTATCTGCTTATATTTGCATAGTAATATCCATTTTAAAAGTCAAAGGAGCTTTATGCCTTCGTTCTCTCATGACACGTTAGAATCTGAAAAGAGGAAGTAAAATAGTGGCGTAGAGTTTAAATTGGTTTTCATTTTTTACCTTGTTGAAGTCAACATAAAGGGTCATTCCCCCAGTTATAGGGCAGAATCACCCAAAGCTCATCCGTGAGAGTAGCTTTTACTCTCGCTCGTAGTTCTGTTGCAGCTCATGGAACTGCTGACACGAATAACAATTTGCAAGATCGGGCCCATAAAATTGTTCAACTAGTTTTAATGGTAATATTGCCTGGGTTTTAATCACTCTGGTTTCAATCATTAACACCAATAGCCTATGAGTGATCATGAATATTGTCTGCCATATCTGGAAGGGATTCTTTAAAGCTTCAAATGTCATCAAATAGGCAGCATTTTTCCCCAAGGGCTGTCTTTATACCTAGCTGTGATGGCATGGTGACTGTTACAAGGAGTTATGTTGAAATGATCAACAGTAAGCTGTTTTTGGTTGTATTGAAAGTAGGAGAGAACTTTGCCAGGAAAAGAGATCATCACATTGGATTTATGCCTTTGCCTTGAAACATACATAATGTGCTCAGGCTTGGTTTGAAATGTCTAGATAAGTGTTTGCAATAGGAATATAAACTGCAGCTTGCTGAATTATAAACTAGAACGATGCTTAGGAGTGTGCAAAATGTACATCTCACTAGCAAATTATTAAACTATTGACCTATCCATCTTTGGGAATTGTTATTATTGCCAAAAGTAACTAAGAAATTCAAAAATTCACTTTTGTAGTCTAAAATGGGGTCCTGTAATACAAGACTCCAAGCATTCTCTAAATGAATTCTGCGACACTGCGTTCCACTAAACTTAACAAATTCGACACTATTACTCCGTAATTCTGTACAGATAAGAAACTACAAATTACTTTCAAAGGCATCAGAGCTGCTTTTGGAGAAGAAATGCACAGTGTATCATTACTAGCAAACTCCCTTGTGGTTGCTGTTGCTTTTCTTGTAAGACCTAATCAAATTATTGAAAAATAGTGGCAGCAAGAAAAGATTACTAGATCCATGATAAAAAAAAATAATAACTTTTATGTCCAAAAGATTTGGAAATATGATGTATTGAAATGCTAATGACTACAGAATTATAATTAGAAAGCCTGACAATACCCAATTAAAAATATTTTAGAAACAAATCCATAAACATTGAAATGATTAAACCCATCTTTGATCAACAAAGTTTTCCCTAAAATATTATTTGTACTGAGCACATTAAATATGTCAAGTAATATCTGGAATTTTAATAATCTTACTAGTTCAATGCACACCTTTTTAAAGTTTTTCTACATTTGTTTAAATTAAATAATAACCACTAATTATCTCTCCATTATACTGATTATTACTGAGACAGTATGATCCAGAATAAAAGTTGTCGATCACTTATATTGTAAACAATAGAATAACTAGCTTCTGATAACTAACTTCTGATTGTTTGGTACCTGACTGAAGAGTTACTTTTCATCATACAATTGTTGTAAGGACAGCCATGCCTATCATTCACCAAAAAAAAAGCACACCATTTTTCTGCATAAAATTGAAAACATACTGAACTCTTAATTTAAAAATAAATTGCTTATTAAACAGATCAGGAGATAAAATTATGAGCCTGATACTTAATGAGGTTTTTCCAGACGTCATCATGCAAATGCCAGGAGATTTGCAGAAGTTGGCTGTGGCATGGATGATGGTGACCTTGTCAACACAGTCATTTGCTACAGTAGTGAAGTAAGCAAATTGTTTCATTTTTTTTTCCCTGCTCCCAGCTGCTGCGACTGCATGGATTGAGTCCTAGGCAAACAAGCTGGGACCAGATTTCACATATTTATTCAGTGTGCTTCTGTTACCAGTAGGCAAGCGACCATCCACATAAAGGATGTACCTATTGATGACGGAGGCTTTAATCTGGACGGCTTTTTTTAAGCCAGCTATTTATGTCAAGTAAATCACATAATGAAGCAGGCAGAGTCAATGGTCCTGGATGCGAATTTCCACTTTTCATAGTGAATAATCACCCTTTAAGTTTTTTTTTAAAGATAGCACATTAAAGACCTAATGCACAACATGCAGAGATACAGAGTCAAGATTTTGCACTATTTAACATACGTCTGAATTTCCCAAGCTCTTGCAAAGGGAAAGTACAGGGACACTGATGAAGGGAGATCTTTTTCAGTTACTAAGAACCAAGAGAGGGGAAGAGAGACGGCGTCTGCAGTCAGAGTGAAAGTCACCAATGGATGGAGGTCCTGCCCGGGTCCCACTGCACCACTAAATCTCCTTTGCCAGGTCCCCTGAAATTGTATTAAAGTCAGTGGGCGTTGACGGTGTTCAGGACCTTGCAAAAATGGATCCCTGGGGCTCCACTGACGCACGGGCCCCCTTTCCTCAAGCAATTTCACTCATAAATATCACTTGGAAGAGGCAGGAGGAGCAGGAGTTCTTAATCAGCTGCAAAACATTTCATTGCCTCCGTCTAGAAACTTATTTCCAGGTTTTTTGGGGGGGGGGCGTTATTTATTAAATGACCTCCTGATAAGACTGAGCCTTTGGACATTCCTAATTTGAGGAACATTATAGTCTGAACCATTGAACTAACAGCACGAACAACTGCAATGCTTAATAGGAAATAAGGGGAAAGCAGAAAGAAAACAAACGCTTGCAAATCTCATTCCTACCTTCACTTACGTTCAGTCTCCCACACTCCCCTGTTCCTTCAGGAGTTAGGACTATTACACAGACATCCTAATGAGACACTGTCAAGATTGTGAGGCGTGAGCATCAGGAAGTAGAGCATGACCTACCCAAATGGGAGAAGCAGCGGCACACCAGAGCGATAGATGAGTGCAGAGACTGTTGGATGAAAGGTAAGACCACCTCCAGGGAGGAATGGCAGCTACAACACTGCGGGAGAAGATGACATTCCTCCGGGAAGTCGTGTGCCTTGTGCTGACAGCTGGGCTTCGTTATTGCTGAAACAGAATAAACTGCTAGAGAAGAGCTGGCCTGGGCCACGGATTATTATTCGAAGGAACAGCTCTTTTGAATTGGGTAGCAAAAACACGACAATGAGCGTACTTAATCAAGGGTTTCACATTTCCTTGTCAAAAGTTACCTGTGCTAATTGTTCAGTTTTTTGGCTATTTATACGTTGCAACTTCTTTTTTTAAACATCAGTACTGAACAATACACATTTAATTACAAAACCCCTCAAACTAAAAAAAAAAAAAAAAAAGAAAAAAAAAAA
>NW_017728994.1:58884712-58894995 GCF_001723915.1 Gavialis gangeticus | reverse complement strand
ATGAGCGTACTTAATCAAGGGTTTCACATTTCCTTGTCAAAAGTTACCTGTGCTAATTGTTCAGTTTTTTGGCTATTTATACGTTGCAACTTCTTTTTTTAAACATCAGTACTGAACAATACACATTTAATTACAAAACCCCTCAAACTAAAAAAAAAAAAAAAAAAGGAAAAAAAAAAGGAAACTGGATCCTATATCCTAAGCCACATTGCTTGGCTGAGAGCCTAAACCCTATTACATATTTCAGCCCGTTGAGGTGTTTCAGATCCCAATTCACTCTCCGTGATATTAGATCCAAGTATTTGCTTCTGATGAATTTGGCAGGAAAATTAACCCAGCGACCTGTCAAAGATTTCTTATTTTTAAATATTTACTTTCTCTTAACAGCTCAGTTCCTGCTCAGATATTTCAATTAGCAGCCATTATAACCTCTCCTTTGACGCTGGAAGGTCATTTGTTTCCTTCCCAACCACATTGTGCTTTCCTTATCAGGTTTGCCTCAACAGTTTTCTCCATTTTATCCTCCTTTTCTCTGAAACAAACCAGATGAGCAAGGTGCTCTGTGTCGCTCGTGAAGCCTTCGTGACAGTTCCTCCTTTGCTTGCCTTGAGAATCTGTGAATTAAGAGTTTTCTGTCCAATTTTCTTGGTCCTGTTTTTAATTATAGCTGATCAGTATAGAAATTGTGAAATTTGGTTTCGTCTGCATGCAGGATGGAAGTGCCGACATGTCCCTTTCTCAGGAAATGAACCATTTCCTTTATATCATTTCTCAATTAAATGGCTACAACGTTGTGAAATCAGCATTTCCCAACAGGACAGTATAAGCCAATTCTAGTTTTAAGTAAGCTTGGGCTTTTCAAGCACATTCTTGAGGTTCGTGTAGTATCTGGGCAAGAGCTTCAAAATTCAGCCTCGAGCTAGTCTCGAGCTTAAAAGGGAAAAGTACAAAAGGGGTCAACTAATGTCTCAACAGTGTTTCGTCTCAGTATGGATTGTAGCGGGTCTTGTCATGTGTTGCCGTTCAGCCAAGGTTTTAGGCCCTGCAGTTCCCTGAGCACGTTTGACCAGAGCAGCTGCAGCTTCTGCTGTTTTCCTTTGGCAAGTGCCAACAGCTGAATTTTGTCATACAGCCACTTGGACTTAATTACTGCTTAGATTAGAGCAGCCAAACTGGATACCCACTTCAGCAAGGTTTTGCCTCCAGTTTTCCCTCATCTTTCCCCCCCATGTTGCATTCTAATCTCCTAGAAAGGGAATTTCCTAGAATTAGAGAAAAAGTGGGTCACGTCTGTAATTGTGACTGGGTTTCTACCAGAATGCTGTAGTCAACTGTTCCTGCTCGGCTTTCGTGCTGAGCACCAAGTACTCCCTGGTCTTACACAAGTAAGTGGGAATTGAGGGGATTCAGCACCTAACCAAGTCAGGTCCTATTTTTCTTCAGGCCTGTCCAAGCTGGTGGATTTAGGAGCCGACATGGTGAATTAACATAGGTAATTAGAGGCGGCATCTTGGTGCTGCGTTCGTATCCGTGCTTCTTGGCTTGTGGGAAGCGATGTCTGAATCTGGGCACCAATACCACCGTGGTATGCATGGCTCTGTGATGACGTGTGCTAGACAGCTGAAGGAGACCGCCAAAGATCTGCTGTTCAAGGTATAATACCATGTTTTCCCTTTTGTTCATCCACTATTATATAAAAACTTCTCGGTTAAATTCCTTCCTTACTCTTAATTTCCTCATACATTGGGGACCTCTGCCTAATATTCTGGGCTTCAGTGTCTGGCGCAAAGGGATTTGATAATAGGATGCAGACCTGTTCAAGTCTCTGTTACTGGTTTAAGTCCATCCTAGGTTAATGGACTCAGTCCAGTTCCTATTGGGCAGTTTGCTCATGTTACCTAAGACCTCATTGCTCTGGGGGTGGTTGGGTTTAACAAATGACACCTGGAGCAGGTTATATAGCAGGTACAGACATTTCAGCCATGGTTATCTAGCAGGGAAGAGGTGCAGGGTATTGCCACTACCTGTGCTGTTTATTGTACAGGCACAAACTGGGCTGTCAAAGCAAGTGCTGAATTCACTTACAGCAAAACACTAGGCTCTCTCTTAGAGACTCAAACGGAGAAATAAGTCCATCCAAGCTTGCACGCTCACTGCCATTCACCCGTTATGGTCACAATATACAGCAAGCGTAAGAAACCGATTTTTGCCCACCATGCTTACCCTTCATTGGGAGCCTTAAAAGATATCTACTGAGCCATTAGGAAATGTAAACTTTGTCAGGCACAGAAGCCAGAAAACCTGATGAAACCAAGGTAATTTTCAAACTATCAAAATGTCATGCTCTTCTCCCGAATGTGTGCATGAGAAAGGGGAAGGAGCGAGGCAGCAGACAGACTGAAGACACAAAAGCGATGGGTGACGGACGCAGCATTTGCCTGACTAGCAAAGCCTGCAGCCTTTAAAGTGCTCAGAAACAAAAGAGACTGTCCTGGAAACAGGTTGGTAGCTAGAAAGAGAGAAATCTTGCTCATTTTATGCATGTTTATAGCCCTTTGAGACTGGTGGCTTTTTGAAACGGGTAAGTCTGCTCCCATGAGTATCACAAGCTGAGAGACACAGACGCTTTTCACTCCACTGTTAGTTGGCTAGATTTAGTAATCCTTCTGCTAGAGGCTGCACCCCAAATCCTTAACAATTCGTGAAGATAGTACATGGTGCAAGGACAGGAGACGCAATGCAGACGCCAATGGGTGGGTGAAGCGCTGGCATTCAGGGATGCAGAAACCACTTTTATCTGATCTACAGTCTGTTTAGCAGCCTAGAGAAGAGTATTCATGGGTAACAATGGAAGGAAAACAGTTTTTAAACACCAAATTACCATCGTATTAGCTGGAGAATTCACTGTAGAGATCAGGCATATGCACAAGGCTTGTTAGCTCTTCTCTGTGCTTCGCACTGTTTCTGGATAAGTAAGACGCAGGCTACAGCCAAACAGTGAAAGAAAGTATGTTAGAGCACCAGGATACATTCAGTGCTTAATTTTTTGACAATTACTTCTCTCTTCCCTCACCTCCGTCAAGAGTTATCGCCACAGAATTTGCTTAATGGGGTTTATATGATGTTATGTGTATCATCGCTTAGTATTGAAATGATTAGCTGTGATTAATCTGGCTCATGCTGGGAAACTGTGTGAGTGTTTCTTTTTTCCTGAGGGTATGTCTCAGTTTGTGTTATATTTGTATAATGCAAGTTGACAAGAACTACAGCAGAGAGAAAATGGAACGAGAAGTTTGGATTAAATGTATTTTTATTATATCAGGATGATAAAGGGATTAATTGCGGATGGGAGGCTGGATACTGGCAGCCATCGGAGCTAGAAGACTTGACATTTGCTGTGAATGTAGACTATGAATTGAGGGCATCCCGTGCTAGTATTTTCCAGCTTTTTCCCCCCTCCCAAACTAGCCAGCTATCACATGCTTCCACTTTTGGAGGAAGTTCTTATACAAATATTTACCTTGTTATCTTGTGTAAATTCTATGTTGTCTTATGGATTTCTGTACATCTCACTGCGGGTTATTACGTGTCAGGTCTTTGCACAGTCATTCTGGCAGGTACTTTGTTGTTTAAAAAAAAAAAAAGAACAAAAACACAAAAAGCCACTATTGACTTGTTTCTGTTGACTTAGTTTCAGACTAAGGACTTCGCTGTTTGGACTTCCAGGCTTTGGAAGTAACTTTGTGATGTTTGGAATTTTTTGTCAGCATAATGCTCATGCACTAGTATTGTACATATCCAAAAGAAAATCCCACCAATAAACATTGTTCTCTTTTTTTTAACGAAAAGTCTACTTTTGTGGTTTTTCCCTGGTCATTTGTTTTGTCTTGGCGCACTCCAGCAAGGGGCTATTTTGATTCTCTGTGAGTCAAGTTTTTAAGCCCAGTAAAGGCTTAATTTGGTTCCTCTTGTTTTACGTTTGATTCTGGTCTGGGAGACTAAATAATAAATGCCTTGCCCTTTAAAAACAATTGTTCATTTGCTGGCTTTGTCTTCCTTGGTGGTACTGGTATATTGTAGCCTACAAAACTGCAATGAGCAGGATATATCAGATGGAAACGATTGAGAGACAGGAACAACAGTGGCCATCTGTCCCTGGTCTGTCTCTCTCTCTCTCATACACAGACAATATCAGGCCAGTAAAAAGCACAATTTTGTATTTTGACTCAAGAAGAGCAGAAGCAAGAAAACTGTCTTCCAAGATAAAGAGCTCTGAAACAGGCTAATAGCTGTCAGTCCAAAACTAAAACCAAAGAGAAGAAACTACTCTAAAATAGAGAAAAGGAAGGTGGAAATTCAGATATTTAGGACACTTGAAGCACATGTTCTTGATGCAGTTACAGAGGTTTCTGGGAAGCAGTAACGTTATTGCAACGCTCATCCATTTTCAAACTTCACAGCAATTTAACAACATGTGGTAAGTCTCTAAGTTCATTGCCCAGCTTAAGCACTGAAGCACAACAGCTGTCACTTCTTACCATTGTTGAATTTGCAGCCAGGAGGGACCACTCAATTCTCTGGTATGACCTCCTGTACATCCAAGGTCCTTAAATTTCCCAGCTCCCCTTGAACTGAGCCCATCAGAGAGACAACCAGCCTTGATCTGGAGATGATGGAAAATCTGCCGCTCCCCTTGGTGGTCTGCGGCACTGGTTCATTACCCTCATGGTTGGAAAGGTGCAACTTAGCTCTCAGGAGAATTCACTGGGGTCATTGAGTCTTGCTATGTTTCTCTCCCGAAGAATGCAGATCCTATAACACTTGCTTGGTCGGTTCTCTCCATTGCACAACATAATCCAGTCACTTCTCAAACTCTTTTTTGAGAAGCTGACCAGATTGAGCGCTAAAGTTACCTCTACACCAGCGTGGCAGTGTGTCCTAGCTGGGACAGGACACACCTCACGGACCCACTCTTGTTCCTTGTGTCCCAAAGCCAGAAAAAGCAGCGACAAGACTGTTCTGGGGTTATCCCCAGCTTCCTTCCTCACGTGGCTCTCTGGGGCAATGTCAAAGGACACCACAGAATAGGTGTCCATGACAGCATATTGGTGGGTTTGGAAAGTGTGAGCAGGAGCAGGTAGCTGGGCGGTGGTGGGGATACCTGGGCCAATGCACACTGTTGGCACAGTGTAGGGCTCCTAATTCAAAGTTTTCTCCAGGCCTCAAGTAACTTTTGTGGTTCTTTCCTGCATCTTCTTCAAGTTACCCACGTCCTTTTAAAAATACAGATGCCAGAACTACACATTGGATTCACCGGTGCTATGGCAATATCACGGCTCATCTCTTACCCAGCCAACAACGGCCATAGCCCTTCCCATTAGTCCACAGAGTTTTGTTCGACCCTTTGGACCTTACAGATCACACACGGGATGTTCAATTGAGAGCAAGCTAGTAATTAAAGCTCAGTCATTCCTGGGCAAAGATGGAAAGCTTGGCACTGCCAGGTAGGCAAAAGAATAGAGGGGGAAATGACAGAAGACTATTCCAACTTGGAAAGGGGGCCTTTTTCATTCTTTTCTATGGATACTTGGCTTCCTGTCATTCTGTTAAACTGGTTAGGGATTCTTTTTAGATGCCTTTGATATAGCTTTGCAGCTGCACACCCTCCCTCAATGCGGACAGACGGAAATAATGCACACACTCCTACAATCTTCCTTTTAGAAGATGCTTTTCAACGACCCCTACAGAATGCCCAACCCAAGCTGCCAACTAGGTAACGGTTGGCTCTTACCTAGTTTCTGTGTTTGGCAAGGCAAGCCTTTCTGCATTACAGACAGTTTCATGTCTGGTTCTGTTTTGCATTCAGTGAGATGAGTGCTATTTCCTGAAGCAATCTTTGGTGAAAATAAATGCAATTATTTTGGCAATATGCATGCTGACTTGGACCCGAATACAAAGTACAGCCCTCCCCAGCATGGCCATGAATTGTGAACTAAATTACACAGCAGCAGCCGGGAATAAAGCAGAAAAGGGGGGAAACTGTTAATCTACTCTTATTGCACAGAGCTTCTTTTTTGAAAGGACACTACAGGATCTGTTGCTTTGAGGCAGGAAGCATAATTCAAAAAAAAAAACAAAAAACCAACCCTTTAATAAAATGTATTTATGCTTTGCTTTGTACCATTACCAAATAAAGGCCAGTAGTCAATGGCCTTTCATGTAACTGGCATACAATCTTCTGAACAGCTATTATCAAAAAATACCATAAGTGAGGTTGAGTAACCAGAAGGTATTTATTCACAGGTTTGCAAGTATAGCACTTTACTGTTGCTTTCAGAAGGGAATTAAAAAAGATGCTAAAGTGTTTGAGATGAAAAACTATGCCACAGCGTGAGAAGAAGGGAACACCGTCTCCAAGTCAATGCTAGCGTCATGTTGTGTGCTTGGTTGTAAATATATCAGTAGCCTCATTTCACTCTGATATTGACTCATTCGGTGGGTGCTGGGATTAGCCAAGCACCATAAATAAGACCCTGTTTGCCTCTGTCTCCTGAAATGATCTGCATAGATATCCTGTCTGATTTCTATGTGCTTTAACTATTGAAAAATGCAGTGTCTTAAGCTTTTACTATTAATAAAAAATTAGATGCCCTAAGTATTCATTTTGGGTTACTAGGAATAGATTTTGCCATAACCTTTTATCATGAAGATAATGAACCTTTATTAATTTCAAAAGAACTGAAGGCAGAAGTCTCCTATCAGATCCATCCAGTGAATCCTGAGACCAATATGCAGATCTTACCTGCATGGAAACCCCATAGATTGCTATGAGCCTGTGGGGAGAACAGCAATTTGGAGCTGACACTCACTGCCATCTCCAAAAGCCTTTATCATTTAAAAAGGATGTTGCTTTCTTAAATCTACAGGATCAAGTTCTCTCATTTAACCATCTGGAGTGGGATTCAGGAGTACAGACTTGTCCCACAGCCTTCCTCCAGTACAGAATTAGACCGGAGTTTTAGAATGAGTCTCGTCAGTAGTACAAAATGGAAAAATATACGCAGCAATGAACTGGAAGGCTTTTTCTCTAATACAGATAATACCATTTTCATGTAACAGCACTTTGGCACTAGCATAAATTACATTGCTGTATTTTTAGGTATCTAATTATACAATGAAAAGACTTTCTCAGCGCATCTTCCCTTTTGCCTTCAAATGCCATCAGTTGTTAGGCGCCCTGTGGGCATCCAAAGCATCCAGGTGCTAGTAAATGGAGCCTGATCTTCCAGGTATACCTCTGGAAACAGAAACAGTTGTCCTGTCCTGCCAATGTATCTGACGGGTGATTAGGAAAATGGTAAATGATCTGTGTTGTAGTCTCCTGGATGATATTTTACTTTGACATCAAAAAGCTTCATCTCTATGAAAATGATTATATATATATATATAGTGTGTGTGTGTATGCTTACATATATACTTCTATAGTATATGCATATATAGTATATAGAATGTGTGTCTATTTGTGTGTATACTTTTATATATATGTAAGTATACATATGTGTGTGTGTGTGTGTGTGTGTGTGTGTGTGTGTGTGTACACACACACACAGAGTACAAAACAGAGTGTGTACGTGTGTGTGTATATAGATGTATCTAAGCATGCATGCATGTATACACACACACGCACACACTGTTTTTGTGTGTGTGCGTGTGTATACATATAGTGTTTATAGTGTTGTCCCCAGTATGTATTTGTTTTCTGGCACATTAAGTATTGTTTCGCAATTGCCTTCCAAAGTGAGTATATATTTGCATATTTATATAACATAATTATATTGCTCCAATATTGACTATAAATAAGACGCTTCTGTGCTTGAAACATGTCAATGGGTTCATTAAAATGCTGCTAACTACAGGAGAGGGTTAGAGCTGGGGCAGCATTTATCTGCTGTAGAACCTCAAACTTTTACGCTTCCTTTTTTGTGATGACAGACCACCTATATTTGACAATAACCTTATATTTGACATCCCATGATATTAAGCTCACTTGACTTCATGTCTTAAGGTCAAAAGCGTTAATCAGAGCTTCTATCATTAGCTCAGTTTCCTTTTCTATTAAGAGATTATGATCACTTACTATTAATGAGTCGTGAAGTTTTAATAAATTTTTGCTAGTGTGAAATTGCTAAACAGTAATTATAGCACATACTGTATGGATGGTTTGCTCCACAATGCATGTTCTGCCTAAAGTTGGTTAAAAAAAATAAACTACAAAAGAACAGAAAATAATTAACTAGTTACAGCTGTGGATTTGAAGGAGCTTTTTCCAACGTATTTATAGTCAATAAAAAGACAAAGCAGGTCATTTTTTTCCGGTGTTGCTAGAATTGTTGCATCTCTGGACCTTGTGACTTATGCAATTTTTTATCTGAAATGGTACCTACCATGACTGCTTACTAATGAGGAGATGGAAGACAATATCACAGCTATCGTTTTAACTTGGGTAATATTTCTATTGTTTTGGCAATGGAACAACAAGGTTATAAAACATGAGTCAGGACCTTTCAGCTAATATACAAGAGAAATAACACAGCAAGTCTCATTGCCAGAAAAGTAATGTCTGAATACTGGCTTGGATTTTCCTTAGTTAGGCCATTATTCATGGACACAGCTAAACAGCCAATGCCAGACAATATGCGGCAGCCTGGCTAAGGCTTTTATTGGTTAACTGACTTTTTAGCATTCAACAACTGGACCTCCTGAAGAGGTGGAACATAATGTAACTTCTAGCAGGAAAATTGTTAAAAGGTAAGCCAGGGTACCCAAAATATCAGAAGGGAAAATTAAAGAAATGCGATGGCAGTGGGAACAGTTTCTCATTGTACCTTTTCCTGCCAGTTTAATGACAATCAGTGCTTTGTTTGATGAGAAGACTGCATCTGATTACTCCCAGCATGGAAGTACTCCCTGCTACACAGAATCCAAATGGTTTTGAGTCCCCAACTTGAGTAAGAGAATAAAGTGAGTCCAGACTGAACTGGTACCCACCCACCTATTTCTTAGCTGGAAGGTCTTAAAAAATTATGGTAAATCCTTTTAAGGATTTGATTACAAAGAGATTGCATGGAATAGAGGCTTGTAGGGCAGCTTGCTTTAACAGGCCTGGCTACAGAGCACTTTGGATCATTAATGTTGATTTTCAATGCGTCTTGGGACAATGGAGATGTTCCAAAGGGCGAAATGAAAGCTGATATTGTGCTAATGTTTCAAAAAGGCGAATGGGATGACTTCAGTTCCAGGTAAAATAACGAAACCACGGATACATGATTTGGTTAAGAATTAAAGGAAGGTAATATTACTTAATGGCAATCAGATCTTATCAATCTAAAATTAATGTCAATCAGATCTTATCATTGTAACCTGGTATTTTATTTATGACATGAGATTACAAAATTGGTTGATAAAAGTAACACTATCGATGTACCATACTTACGTTTCTATTCGGCACTTGATGTTGTGCAACTTTCTAATGAAGAAGGCAGCATGATATGAACATGTAGCCCACATAAAAACTAGCTAAATAATGAGTTTGTAAATGGAACTATAAGTAGAAAAGCATCATCAAGAAGCTACATTTGACATTTGTGTTATTTCATATATTGACCTGCTGAAAGAAAATATAAAGTCTGTAGATGACCCAAAAGTTAGGTGACAGGTCAGTAACGAAGGGAACAGGTTGTTGATAATGAGTGATCAGGATCACTTAGTAAGATGGATGCAAGTGAATCAGATGTCAGAGTAACCTGACATAAAGTCACCCATCTACAAATAAAGAATATAGGAAGGATGACCAGCTTGGGAAAAAGTCATTTGAAAAAGACCTGGTGTTACTGAACAGGCATTCCCCAATGAATGACTTTTGTATTCAATAGAAGAACAAACAGAAGAATACGGAGCAGGAGCAGAAGGACATTATTGTCACTGCTTTGGCCATCGCCACATCTACTGCTAGAATATTATGTTGCGTACTAGCACGCACAGTTTAAGAAGAAGCATGTTGAAAAACTCAATGCACTGGAACAACTGACGGAGGGTTGTGAACTCTCGATGAGTGAAATTTTTCAAACAAGACAAGATGCTTTCTAACAGATCTGCTTTAGTTCAACCAGGAATTAATTTAGGGACATCCTACAGCTTGTGTGATGCAGGCGGTCAAACACTGGTCTCTTCTGGCTTTATAATTATTAATTCAGGTATCTACTTATGAATTTTTAAAGTGTCTG
>NW_017728994.1:58874404-58879712 GCF_001723915.1 Gavialis gangeticus | reverse complement strand
TTTATAATTATTAATTCAGGTATCTACTTATGAATTTTTAAAGTGTCTGTTATTGCTGTTTTGAGAGTTCTGCTTAGTGGGTAGGAAATATATGCGGTTAAGTTTCTTTGGATACTTAAATGCAAGAATGAAATACCACTCTCCCCATACTTTCAGCCATGTATCAGGTATAGAGAGCGCTCAGAAGAGTAAGGGAAAAAAGTCTGTGAAGTTTATGACAGTTCTGCAGACTCACACTTGGTGTCTGCATGCCATAGGAAGTAAAATTAACATTACATGGTGTGTGAAGGGAAGTTTCTCCAAGTATCCCACTATCAAAGGGACTGTTTCAAGGCCTCCATGATTCCAGTTCTGTGCCCCTCCATTAACAAGTGGAATGGAGGGCTATGACCCTCATTTTCAATTAGAAAAAGCAAATGCCCTGCAGAGCAAAAGACTGAATAATGAAGGAGAGTCACTAGCTTCCAAAAGCTAGAGCAATCTCGGTAGGAAAGAGTAAGACTAAGTATGTACATGCACTTGCACTGTCATGTTATGACAAGGTCATAATGTCACTGGTAATTGGGTGACCAGCTGTCCCTTGGCAAACATCAAGGAGTCATCTTCTTGGACAGTTTATTAAAGAAAAAAAAAAAGACTATTATCATTCCATACTGGAGAAGTTGCAGCCCTCACCAGCAGCTATTGGGATTCCTGCCTTCACTGACTTACACTAATCTAAGCAAGATATTAAAACATAAATTCATATCTCTGTCTTCATTTCACTGGGCTTGACTTTCACTATGTTCATTACTGGGTAATGTGAGGTTATATAATCTAAGCTTTATAACCCTCCGAGGACACGTTGGGTCAAAAAATGAGCCTGAGATTCTAAGGCACAGGAGAAATATTTTTATTTGAAGAAAAAACAAAAGTACAGTGAGACTTATGGTCAGGGAATGGAGTAATGACCTAGTAATTTCACTTTAATTGCATCTGAAATTGATGACCGGTTAATATGTAAAAGCCAGTAATGGCTTTATGTGGATTTGCAAGGCCCACCTGAATGAGCCTTGGGCATATGCACTGCATAGCATTACTGTGGAAGATATGCCTTGTATTTAAGGGGGCCAGTTAACTTACAGTACACAGTAATTCTCATAATCAAATTTGCTGCATAAAGATTAAGCTGTCTGAAGAAGGAATGGATGATAGGATCATTAAGTACCACCTTTTCTCTGGTTTACTGAGCAATGCTTGGACTTTTCAGCTACTGAGTCATGAATTCTGTATATATTAATTCAAACACTAGTTGTTCTCCCACCGGCATAAAAATGACCAGCCCAGAATGACATATTGGGTACAACAGATCCAAATTGCTTAAGGTTTCTCCAGGAACTACTATTTACAGTCTCATTTAAGCCTTCAGGCCTTGCTTTGGCTCTGCCTCATGAGGTTGAAGCTCAAGCCGCTGGCTTAGCTGAGGACAAGATGCTGGAGTTTGTAACTGGAGGGACCTTTCCTTCAAGGGCCCCAAGAAGCTGCTTACTGCCTGCAGCTGAATGTGATCAAGTGTATTACTACCTCACCAAACTTCAAGCCTTGGTAGAAGTGGTCAACAGGGCAGCTACAGGGTTACTAATAACCACAAATACCAAAGCAACAGTACCATGAGAAAGAGCCTGTACCCATAACTGCCTGCAGCAGGTGAGAACTCCATGATCCTGCTCCTTACTCCACACAAATGAGCATCATTGCAAGGCCGAGGTCTACAAAGATGCCCACAGTCAGGTCTACATCACCCCAGTATGCCACTAGGAGACCTTCCATATCCATTTTTGCAGCTGATCCTGGACACGTGTCAATGCCTACTACCTCGGGGCGTTTACTGTTGTGTGCCCAGTGTCGTGCTACATGACTGGTTGTTCCAGACATAGTACATGGAGAATAAATGTGCCCTGCCTGTGACACTTCCTAGATCTGTAGCCACTAAGTGGAGACCACAGCCTTGCATTGGTCGATTGATTCCCTTGCACAATGCACAGAGTAAGGTAACTGAAAGTAGGGGATCCACAGAAGCTGACGCACTGAGTGGGGTGCTAAATTAGCCCTAATCAACAGAAAAATGCCAAGACAATGTATGTCCTAAGCCAAGCCCCCTCTCATAAACTTAGGTACCTTGCTCTGGGCTACAAGGGGTTACCTGGCACCACATGAACTTCACAGTCTGGAACGCTCTTCTGAAATGAAATCACTTGGTCCATCCCTTTCTCACAAAATATAGTCAAGTAGAAGCACTTCAGCAAGCAAGGCCTGGAACGGGCAAGAGCTAGCACAAGAGAAAGGGGTGGAGATGAGGCAAAGACGGGGATAGGGCAGGGAAAGGGCTGGGGTGGTTCAGGGGGAGGTGGAGGCAGTTCTCCCTATCCCCAAATGTCCTATGGCTTGGCAATTCAAGCAGTTGCCTGAGAGGTGAAAATCAAAATCCATCAGGCAGAGCCTCCAACATCCTGTCTGGGGGGCACTAACCGCCCAGCTATGGGATAAAAGGGTGTGCTAATGCTTTCACAAGCCATGGGTTGTGCCAGGCCTGATCTCAAAGATCAACTGCAACCCCCATCCCTGCCCCCAAGAAGTGGGTACTGAAGATAAGACAGGCAGAGAGATGGTTATTTTATGCCCTTAGCTTGGGCTTTGCAGATGAGGCAAGTGCCTAGATGCTCAGGCCTGTCAAGACTTTGGCGCTCTGGTCAGTTCCAGAAGCACAAATTTAGCCACTTTGGGACAAGTACCTTCACATGTCATTTGCCCTTCATTCACTTAGGGAGGTGTCATGTAGAAAGACAGGGAGCTGATGTTCTTGGCACTTGCTTGGGCAACAAGGAGATACTCCCTCCCTCACAAGAGCCTAATGTTTACATCACTTGCCCAGGTAATGGGAAACCCAGGTTTGTAGTCCCATTTTGCCAGTGGCAGTTTGCACCTGCCTCATGGCAAAATGCTTTAGCCATTGTATCATTTTCCAGAGGTCTCTCCCACACTTCCTGGGAAGCCCTGGGTGGCCAAGAGCAGGAGCTACGTGAAACCAGAGTTATGAAAAGTACAAACCAGTATGTGTTTGGGTCAGTGAGACAGATGCTGTCCCAACAGGGAGGAGACCTTGCTCCCAGTGCTGCTTAGATATTTTATATGGTGAATTTTATACCACACTGCCAGGCTGTGCTCTTTGCTGCCTGTGTCCTGCACTGCAGCTCCATGCATGCAGGGGCATTTATCAGCCAAATTATCCACTGCTTCAGGCCGATTTCCGATACAGCCAATTTTCTTTATATCGGTACCGATCCGATATTGGACCAATGTATCAATGCACCTCAACCGAATATGCACAAACAAATGTACCCTGAATGAATCCTGCTGAGTAGCACTGTAATACATGATGCAATAAAAAAAAAATGTCCAAAGCTGAATAGATTAGTAAAATTTCATCCCATTTCTGTGAAAAGGAGGCACTGTAATTTCAGGGAAGTAGGATGACAAACTGGCCTGTAAAATAAAATCACCCACATTCATCCCCAATTTACACCAGTGACTTCTGCTGAGGTGGGATCCATGTACTGCTTAATTAATATATTCTTATAATGCTCAGCAACAAGAAAAAAAATCTAAATTAGATGATTAGATTTATTAGTGTTGCATTAAAAATATGGACTTGCTAAACACACATGCCTATATTCAGGCATGCAAACACACGCATACCTTTATCATTCCATGAGAAGACTGGAGAATTCATAGCAAGTGGTAAACCAGAGACTGAACATTTTTACTCTTTTTCTTTTCTTTTCTTCTTTTGCCTATCACACCACCCCTTTTCCTGTTCTGCAGCTGGTTTTATAATAGACATTTGAAAAATAAATGTTTTAAAAGATGCTGTAATCAAAAGATTATACTTTATACACCTGGAAAAAAAAACACTCTTGGCATTTCACTTGGGTCCAAATTATAAACAATCATGGCCTTCTGCTTTAAGCCCCAAGTAGTAATTTAAAATCCAAGTCATTTTACACCAATTTAATCCACTGTTCCTCCTCCCTGGTCCCACCACAAATTAACATTTTATTGCATTTAATGTTAACACCAGGCACAAGAATATGAAGGGCTATGGAAGTGGCATAAAGCAGCAAGTAAAAACAGGCACCAGAGGGACAGTGCCTCCTTGCAAAAGGTTACAAATTGTTCTTATAGCTGCAATTCAAATCCAGGTTTGTCCAGTTTTCTATGCAGTAAAAGCTTTCCCTGTAAGGGTAATTGTGGCTATATTTTTCACAATATGTTAACAATTCATGTAGCCACGAGTCAAAGTCTATAACCTACATCATTACAATTGGCGCTGCATTTAGATGAGATAATGTGGGCATGAACAATGTATTTTTCTCTTCTTATCCTAACTCCATTTCACAAAGGAGGCCTGAGCAGCTGAAATACTCTGCAATTGATCCCTCCATTGGAGAATTAAGTATTCATCAACAGCAGCATGAAAAAAAATCAGCTCTTGCCACTGCTTGAGGCAGCCTTTATGCCGGTTCTTCCTGAGTCCATGCATTATAATATTGGGTTTGTTTATTAATGACCCAAAGAAGGTCCAAGCACCTGAGTGTAGGTCCTTTGTATCTGCCCGTCTAGTAAAGTGATGCCTTCTCCATGTAGTCCTTTTACATCCATGCCCACAAGAACAAACCTCTCTTGAAGCCCCTCCAAAAACTGACCCTGACCCTGAATAGATCATGCAGGCCTATTCAGCCCATCAGGACCCACCTGTACTGCACACGGTTGTGCAAGCCCACTGAAGTCAGAGTTGTTAGGGTGTGTGCATCCTCTTTTGGGGAGACCAGCAGATAAAGCTAATAAATCAGTCAGCAAACAGTTTGGGGTGCAAGTCATATACAGCTCAGTGAACAAATCAGATTTTTCCCTTTATGGCTAGTCTCCATGAGCTGTAGCCCCCTTGCAGTGCTCTCAGGCTCAAGATAAAACCCCCAAGTCAAGACCTTCCATCTTAGTGGTGTGCTGCCAGGTACAAATCTCTCAGCAACCCTGTAAACCCCCTGGATCAAGAAAGGTACACTTGTAGGGCAGTCCATGCTAGAAGCAAAGCCAAGCATGCTGAAATGATTACCTTTCAGAGGTCACTTGGGGAAATGGCTAGGCATTTGAGTTTAGGCAGACCTCTAGGAGTGTTAGTAGCTTGCTAGTAACCTCTTTATAGTATTTATATGGCCCCTATAGTGAGGTTATTAATGCATTTACCCTTAGATTTCTCTTGAGAGGTACG
>NW_017728994.1:58859943-58869404 GCF_001723915.1 Gavialis gangeticus | reverse complement strand
TGGCTTGTCTCCATGAGCTGTAGCCCCCTTGCAGTGCTCTCAGGCTCAAGATAAAACCCCCAAGTCAAGACCTTCCATCTTAGTGGTGTGCTGCCAGGTACAAATCTCTCAGCAACCCTGTAAACCCCCTGGATCAAGAAAGGTACACTTGTAGGGCAGTCCATGCTAGAAGCAAAGCCAAGCATGCTGAAATGATTACCTTTCAGAGGTCACTTGGGGAAATGGCTAGGCATTTGAGTTTAGGCAGACCTCTAGGAGTGTTAGTAGCTTGCTAGTAACCTCTTTATAGTATTTATATGGCCCCTATAGTGAGGTTATTAATGCATTTACCCTTAGATTTCTCTTGAGAGGTACGGAAGTGCTATTTTTCTGCAGATTAAGGTCCATGTACTGGAAGCTGAAAGGTCAGTCCAATCGCTCTGGGTACAGTCTACTTCTGAGGACTGAATGCGGACAATCTTCCCACCCTGAAATCCTGCACAGCAGTACAACGATGGGCACATATTAATGCGGAGAGGCAGGACAGTATAACAGGGATCTCTGCAAGCTCTAGAGATTAGCCACCTAGGCTTAGGAGCCAGATGCCTGAATTGGATGCGAGCAAATGCAAGGGTAGGAGAAATTAGTCACAGGTAGCTGTGTTAGTCTGAAGTCAAGCAGAAGGCAGGGTAGATTTGCACCTAACAGACTATCTAAAGTGAGCTGCATCTCACAAAAGCTTATGCTTTTTTTTATTTATTTATTTATTTATCTATTTATTTATTTGTGTGTGTGTGTGTATTATATATATATTAAAAAGCTAGTTTTATATATATATAGTTAGTTAGTCAGTCAGTCTATAAGATGCAAAGATAGACAGACAGACGGTTAGACAGATAGATAGTCTGTCAGTCAAATGCAAATCTATCCTCTCCATTAGAACTGTCTGCCATAATTCTTGGCAGTCTGGAGGTCTTTTTTTTAAAAATAAAGTTGCTAAAGGCTCCTTTATGCTGGTATATGCTAAGTATGTACACTACTATAGATCCTGAGGCTTGTGAAACCCTTACTCCTATAATAGTCTCATTGCATACAATGAAGCCGCTTGCACACATGCTCATCAGCCTAGGGAAGTGTTGCACAACACTGTGTAATAATAGCGCCTTTCAAGTGTGCCATGGAAGGCAGAGAGGATTTAACTGCAGCAAAGATCACTTGCCTGTTTCAGGGATTCAGGTTTTAGCTGTGCTGGTCTACAGGCAAAAGTATTCAGAACGCTTAGTGGAGGTGATATCTTTTATTAGACCAACTAAGTGGTTGCAAAAAAAAAATTCTTTATCTGCAAGCTTTGGGCTCACGCGAGAAATTTTTTTGCAACCACTTTGTTGGTCTAATAAAAGGTATCACCTCTATCAATAGTTCTGAATGCCAGGCTCACTGCCATTTATATTTTCCCAGTTCACATTTGCTCAGTTAATACAGACACAGCCAGCCCCATTAGATGGAGTCTCTCCAGGGCACTGTCTCAAAAAGATGCCCTGAGTGGCTGCACAAATCTGCGATAGAGAGCTAAGACACGTTACAAATACGCCTCTCCTCGCATCGTTTACAAGACAAAGAGCGCAACACAGGGAATACAAACTGAACACGCAGGAACCACTTTAGAAGACTGATAACACTTAGCTCACGTTACAGGCCAGCTTTGCTGCCGAGAGGGGTAAAAGGTTAACTGACTAAAACCCATTACTAGAAAGCCCAGCTTGGCTCGTCACAAGAGTTCACAGGCATATGGCGTGTGAACGCAAGGCTGTACGTGAGTGAGTGCCACTTTCTCCTCGCAGCTTTTAGCATCACAGACCCTCCCTGTCGAATGTCTCTCACTCTCTGGATGAGGTCGTCTACATCCCTTACCATCCATCTGAATAGTCATTTGAAACTCTGCATAACTAGCTCCACACATGGTTATAGGCAAGCCATGACTGATGCCCTTAGGAAAAAAACAATCTCCTACTGCCTGGAGCATCCCAGAGGTTTGAGCCCTTTTAACGTTCAGCGTCGGCATCCAGATTTCTCAGCAGCAGTGAGATGATTTAGCTCTGGGGTTTTTTTTCCTATAGGGGACACTTGCCTTGAGTCCAGCAGCTCATGGCTAGCCACTAATGAAGCAACATGGATGCAAACCCCACTGGTAGATGAAAAGGCCCATGATTTGGCTTGATGGAGCTTACTTTGGCTTCAAGAAGGGGGAGCTAGGGCAAAGCTCAAATGTGCAAAGGCAAATCTGTTGCCAAAAGAAGTCAAAAGCTGCAATGTCAGACCTTTGAGGTTCTCAAGCCTCTGGAAGGCTCTCATCTTTAAGGGAGTTTTTTTCCCCGTTTGGCTGTAGGTTGCAGATGTACCATTCCTCTACCCTGGGTCACAGCCAACCATTAGAATCATTTAACTTCTGTTCAATTAACGAAGCAGTTAATTAAATTTCACCCTTTGACCTCCTAAATTCAAAAGAGTTTAAAGCAGTTTAACTCTCTCAGGAAATGAGGCAATATCAAAACCCAAGTGCAGACCCTTCGTGTGCCATAGATGTGGGGGAATAAATACTGTAAAGTCGGCCAAGACTTTAAACAAGAAGCCTTACTGTTACTGGGAAGAAATTCTTGGGTCAGGTCTTTGAAAAGTTTCTAATGGCTTTGGCTGCCTCAGTTTTTGGGTGTCCCATCTTGAGGCATCTTAAAGGAGCCTGATTTGCAGAGGTCATAGCTTTCTGAAGGGCAGATTTTTCTATATGGCATCTCAAATCAGGCTCCAAATCATCAGTCATTTTTGAAAACCCTGGCCTTGTTCTGTTCTCTTCAGCCTTATGCTTCTCATTCAGCGCTGGCTCTGTCAGTTGAAGACTGCATATTTCATCAATGAGAAGATGACGGCCTAGGATACACACCATTTTTCAAAAGGCTTGCCAATTTCTCCCAAAAAGCATGTATCTAGTAGGTATGATAATTTTTCAAACAGACTGCAGAAGGGACTGTGTTCATGAAGGTCAAATTAGGCTTTGAGGAAAAGCAATGATCACAGAAGGGAAGATCTTTTTTACCCCTGCTAATAAGAGTAAATAGATAATCAGTGTCAATCCCTGTGCAGAATCTATTAGAGACTTACCAGACTGAACTCTGTGTTATACTATACTCCTAAAAGAGGGGGAAAAAAACAATCCCAAAGATGCATGAAGATAATTTTTTTTAAAGGGCCTGTCTTTACTGCTGCAGTTTTTAATATGAAATTGGATAATAGTCTTCCCATGACAGCAATTCATTTCCCCCTCTCCCCATTTCCCTACCCTCTAACCCCCTTCTGAGTCTCCCTATGACATGTATCAAAGGCATCGGGTTTTTTCTTCAGGAAAATGGTGTTTCCTGGCTTGGCCAAATCTGTTGTTACGGGCAGAGGTAGGTTCAAGACCTCATGTGGCTGCCCTCATCCTCCCGAGTCTGGGGGCCGGGTAGGGCATCCGCAGAAGCTGCCGGTGGCGTTGGCAGTGGGGGCGCAGCTGGCGAGCATGTGCAGACGCCACCAGCAGTGTCCGCGGTGGGGCAGCCCTGTCAGGGGGACACATCAAGCTCCCGCAGATGCCACCAGTGGCAGGTATGGCCTTATTGGGGGGGGCACATGCCCTTCGTACACATCACCTATCTCCTCATCTTAACTTGGCAGAGTGTCTTGCAGCAGCTGGAGTGCCTGTTCACTGGCCTGAGCAGAAAAGCAAGAGCCTCTAAGCAGGAACCTCTGGGCTTTTAGCCCCAGCAGGACCACTGGCACACCCCCAGTCAAAATCCCTAGCCTTGGCTATAGCCAACACCCATAGCAATGTTTCTGAGGGAACCGTGCTTCTGAGGAAGATGGAAAAACAAAAAAAACCCCTCACACCTATATAATCTTCCTTTGCTAACTTTAGGTATCTCTGCTTTTACTCCTGCTCACCTCTGGTTGAATGCATCTGGCCAGCCAAGGGTCTGATTGTGTTTCTAGTGACTGTAGCCAATAGCATTGAGGTATAATGTAGCAGACACCTTAGACAGAGCATATGCCTCCCTTGATGCTACTACACATAGTACACAAATGGCTCTCTCTTCATTAGGCATTTGTAAAACACCTGCCAACTTAAGTAACACAAATTTATTCATTACATGTTGCTAGCAAGATGACCTACATTGTATGAATGATATAGATGAGTTGGCTGGGAATGTGATTTGTTTTATCTAGACAAAAAGCCAGCCTCTAACAGAAGTATATGAGCTTAACTAAGCACTTTGGTAGATGATACTATGTTTAGAGCATTGGTGATGCATAGGGGGTGCATATGGGTGCATGTACACCCCCGAGATCAGTTGTGCACCTCCTGGAAACCCAGCCGTGAAACTGGAAGTGCCAGAGGTGATGAGCTGCTGGAGGACACCCCCCCTCCCCCGGTCAGTGATTGGCCACTGGAGAACCCCCTCCTCCCCCAACCAGTCACCCATGGTTTAGAGGAAAGTTGTTGATTTGCCTGTTTATCTTGCATAGGCACAAAGACAAAAACTGTGCACACCACTGCAGAGTCCCAAATGCTGCAGGGACAAAAAGACTTCAGTGGAGCTCAAGAAAGTCGTTCTGAGGGTTTCCTTATTGATACACAGTCTAGTACCCTTGTGCTCATGCAGGTGGCAGGTTCTCTTCTACACTGTGGGCATGCAGAAAATTCAGGTGCAGAAAATATCTGTACAGAAAATTCAAGTGCGTTAAACTGCAGCCCTGCACACATCAGATCATGCACCCATTGGGGGCAAATTTGCTCCCAATGGGAGCAGTTCAGTCCAGGGCTGCTCATGCCATTCTCTGCCCCCCTGCAACAGCCAGGGGTGGCTTCAAGATCCCCTGGGTGCCAGCCTCGGGCTGGCAGGGGGCACAGAGGCTGGTCCTCATCTCTGCAGGGTGGGGGAGAGCTGTTCCGGCTGCTGGGCAGCTGTTTCCCAGCCATGTGGAAATCAGGACCCATCCCAATCTCCACGTGGCTGGCAGAGCTGTCTCAGCTGCCTCCCAGACACATGGAGATCAAAAAGTGGCTGGGAGGCAGCTGCCCAGCAGCCAGGACAGCTCTCCGAGCCATGTGGAGATTGGGACGTGTCCCGATATCCATGTGGCTGGTCCCACCAAGCCAGGACAGCTCGCCCCACCCCTTGGGACCCCCTGCTGCCCAGAAATTTGATCCCGGTCAGCTTCTACACATGCACTTTGATGTATTAGTTTAATGTACTGATTTCTAGTACCTGTACCTACAGGTACTAGAAAATGGAACATTAGGCTAATCCACTGCACACAGTAATTGCTGTGCATGTGCAGATGGCAGTGCTTTATTGTGCATTAGATTAGTCTAATGCACAGTAAAGCATCTCATGTAGAGGCATGCACCCTCTGTCTATCTTTCAGGGACCTAGGAATCAGCCCAGCAGCCCATCTAGTCCTGCGTCCTATTTCAAAGGAACATACATGAAACCTACCAGAGTTACGGAATAACCTGTGCCCCAGAAAAGTTTCCTTTGGACCCTCAATCTTTAGAAACTGGCCAATGGAAACTATTTCTCAGGTTTTGGAGGCAAGGTTATTTCCCCCCTTTTAATGTTTGGAAAGTCCTCAGCACTTCATGGGGGCTTGACTAGCTGCAACTGTCCAGCCAATACTAGTAGCAAGTGCAAGTTCAAGTCAGTATCCTCTCAATACTTGTACAACTGCATGATGTAGTTCAGGCACAGTTTCAGAAATATCTCTTGCTTTTATTTTTCATAAATATTCAATATATTTCTCATTCATTATATGTCTTAGCAGGCCACATAATTAGTCATTATGAGGCCTGCTAAGACATACCAAGCCCGCTCTATGTGCATTAGCTCCCAAAACAGAAGCCATATGGAAGTGTTAGCGTTGTGCTGAGAGACCGTTTACAGCCTTCACTGGTGCACAAAGAAACCAACAGGGTTTCTGGTTCAAGAGTCAGGGCCTGAAGAGTATGCGTGGTGTGTCCAAGCCTTGTGCCATTTAGGCATGCCCCTAAAAGCCAACAAATGCCTCCTACCTCCTCTTCCCCTCCCTGCCCCTCGAATGACTTGGTGCCCTAGTGAAGGGAATCATGCATTCTAGAAGTATTTGATCTGTTCAGGAAGTCTGCCCATAGAAAATACGTACACGCTGATGGGTGAATGCTGAGACAACAGAGGTGAACATGGGGGGGTTGTATTCTGTCCTATTAATGTATTTCAATATACCCCTTACCTCTGCTTTTGCAGCTATACTAAAGAAGGAAGAGCGAGAGAGTGAGAGAGAGAGAAATTTAATACTTTGCTCCTACCTCTTGGTAACTACTGCAGGCAGTAGGTATTCAGGAGTGAATATCCTGGAGCTTTAAAGAATGGTTGATAAAAAATGAGTTGTGTTAAAAGGAAAGAAAAAAACCCTCAGCCTTTTGTCTGCCCAGGGAGCTATTCAGACACTCCTCAGTAGGTACAGAGCAACCCAGCTCAGGAGATGCAAGTCACATTTCTTTAATAGCTGAGGAGGCACGGGGAAGTTTTGAAAATGCCTAAGAGAGTTAGGAGCACAAGTCCCACTCAGTGAATATGCTTGTTAGGACCTTATGAAAATATGGTTCTAGTTGCAGTGAATAGCGGCTGCTGTGTATGGTCAGTCTTCAGAACTGCATGTGATAACAGGCAAATATTTTTTGCCTTTGACTTTTGCTTACATTAAGAGGATTTTTTTTCCCACCTGTAGTGACAGGTTCTGCTCTATCAGGCATTCCCGGTTATTTCAGGGACAGGAACACAGCTCCCTGGACACAACAGGGCAGAGGCAGACCTTGGGCAGAGGAGGAGGCAGAAGAGCTCTTTTGGCCGATCTTCCTGATGCTGACCTCATTACAAATTCCTGCTTTCAGGGTTGCCATAAATTCTCTTTCTGGTACTGCTTCCTCAAATTAAATTGAATTAGACCAAAATAGTTTTAGAGCCTTACTGACAGATATAAGGAATAGTTTGTGGAGGATAGGGGCTGTCCTTTGACTTATAACCTTGTTAGCATAGGTTGTGTACTAATTTACACCCAGCATTGTCCCTGTGGACCTGTTTTGCTGTCACCTGTGTCAGTGGAAATCAAAATATGCTGCATGGTTAGGCACAATGGCATAGCTCTGCATAACAGCGAAAGGAAGGGTGTCCTCCATCTGTCCCCCACCCCCCGGGCGCACGCACGCGCACACGGGCTAGTCCATAGTTTAATTGATGCGCGCGCGCACACACACACACACACACACACACACTTTGGGCAAAGGGCATCTATGTGGCCAATATCTCTCTCCCCGGGAGGGGGGCTATGTTGCTAATATTCCCTGACCTTTGTACTAGGAGGTAAGTCAGGGACCTGTCACAATTGTAGTTCTGCATGCACAAGTACATACATTTGGAAGACTCTGGGGAGCTAAGAACCAGGTCCTAGTCCCACCTTCCATTGCTCTGGCCAACACTAGACAGGTGGAAATTGGCTTTGCCAGCTGGTGGGCCTGCCTCCAAAATGAGAGACTCTACAATACCCCTCCTACTGCTCACTAATGCCCAGCAAAGGGGACAGGAAAAGGGCATACCCCAGCCACATTCGCTCTGTGCTCATCCCTGCCTGTGGAGCTGGTCCTTTGGGGAGGGTTTCTGCTAGCTGTACTTTACACCAGGATGCAGAAGCATATCTGCCTCCATAGCTTCACTCCCTAGTGAAGTGCACCTGTAGCAGAACCACCTTTCCTCCTCTCTACTCCTGTCTGGAAGCAGCTGCCTGGGAATTAGAGATTGCACCACCTTCTCCTCCTCTGCTCCTCTTTGCAATGTGGGCACTTAATTAGTGTCTGGTAAATAATGCAGTACCTTATGTAAAGGAACCTTATTATTTCGGGATGAATCCGTACTCTAAGTGGAGGGAATCGGCACCCTCCTGAATGCACAGGAGCCATTCAGGGCTTTCATCTCACTCATCCATTTCTGTGTAACTAGCTGCAGTTTCCACATGGACCTACTTAGGCAGCAAGGGCTAGTTTCAGTGCCTGACCTAGTAAAAAAGACAAGCGCTATTCCATTTCCTTTCAGGCCTTATCCCTTTTTTATTCCCGTTAATACCTGAATTTATCAAATCAGCCTTCAAATTCTCAGTTTGGAGTTAAAAGGTGGCGAAGTTTTTGAGGAAACTGTAAGTGAAGGAATAATTGAATACTGAGAAACCTTCTGGATGTCTACAAGAGGAGGCATGAGGGGGGGGGTGTGTGTGTGTGTGTACGTGTGTGCGTGCATGTGTGCGTGTGTGTGTGTGTGAGAGAGAGAAACAGAGACAGAGAGAAAGAGAGAGACAGCGAGAAGGAGAATACTCACTGTACTGATAAACTTTAAAATATGATTTACTGTCTGTTGGCAGCAGTCACAGGCATCAAAGCTTCAGATTCAGCGTGGTGTCAAAAAACCATGAAGCTTTAAGACTCGACCAAGCATCGATACCAAGCTGAAGCAGAAGCTTTTACTCTTGAGACTGCCGACTGAATGGATTAAATGTGTGGGGGGGACACGGGGGAACCTCTCACGAGCTGCTCATAGAAAAATAAATAACTAAATGCAGAACATTTACCCAAGTGCTTCTTTATTTATCCTGCTGCACTTCTCACATCAGCATTTAAGCTCTCTGTGTACTTAATGAGGAACAAAGCCAACTGCCTATCCACTAACCCATGAACTAATGATAGCAAATGTATTCAACAGCCACCCAGAAGTTGAGGGAGATTTGTTTTTAGTCCAAGGGAAGAAACAAAGACTTAAAGGCACCTGTGAATCTGGCTGATTCCTCTCATTGCATTGGCTTTAAGCCAGTCATGAGCATAAAAGAACAAATGCTTCCTTCAAGCATGTAACTTTTCCACTCCCATTGAAGATTTGCCTGAAGCTATTATTCATGTCTGATTGTAGTCCCTAGAGATGTCCTTCTCCCCCTGTTCTGCTAGACACTGTCTCTAAGCAGTAGGCCTGTGCGAAGCAGGTAGCATTAGCTTCGGATTCGGCCAATTTGGGGACAGTGATTCGATTTGGTGATTTCAATCACTGTCCCGATTCGATTCGGCCGAATTCAATTTGGAGATTCAGCTGCTGCCGAATCTCCAAATCAGCCAGGCCAGGCCCATTCCTTGCCCCTTTCCCAGCCCGGCAATGGCTGCCCCAACTCCTGGCACTTGTTTAAAAAAAAAAGCCCTAGATCACCAGGTGCTGCTGGGCAGGGGGGTGATCCCCGCTGCCCTCCACTCCCCCATGCTGCATGGGGGCCCCTTCACTCCCCCAGCCCTCCCATGGGTGCCCCACCCAGGCCAGCTCTGGCTCTTTAAGAAAAAATACCCAAAAAATACCCCAGACTCTCTGCTTCTGCCGGCGGGGGGG
>NW_017728994.1:58859597-58859917 GCF_001723915.1 Gavialis gangeticus | reverse complement strand
GGGGGGAGTGATCCCCGCTGCCCCCCCATGTGGGACGCTCTGCACAAGCTCTCCAAAGCCCAGAAGCTGCACCAGGAGTGGTGAGTCCCAGGGCTTTTCTTGTTTTTTTTTTTCTTAAGGGGCTGGAGCTGGCCTGGACAGGGCACCCATGGGGAGGCTGGGGAAGCGAGGGGTTGGTTGGGGGTCTCATGCACGGCCTCCCATGCAGCATGGGGCAGTGGGGTGCAGTGGAGATTGCCCCCCACCTGGCAGCACCCAGTGAGCACCAGGGCTTTTTTCAAAATGCTGAGCTGGGGTGGGTGGAGGTCAAGGCGGGGGCT
>NW_017728994.1:58851326-58854597 GCF_001723915.1 Gavialis gangeticus | reverse complement strand
GGGCAGTCAGGGGGGCTGGCAGGGGTCCCCCCATGGTTCCTGACCCCTTCCCTCAGCCCTAGTACTTATCAGCTCTGAGTCAGCTGCAGCTCCCTGCTGCAGCCACCAGAGCGTGCCCGAATCATCAAAGCTCTCTGAAACTTTTCCACAGATTCGGAGAGCTTTAAATTGATTCTGAACTTTAAATTGGCCCCTTGATTCGATTTGGATTTGGAGATTTGGCCACTGTATCAGGCTGAATCTCCTCCAAATCGAATCACTACCTGAAGCTTCGCACAGCCCTACTAAGCAGCATCCAAGGTGGCTCCTGCCTCAAACAACCAACAATCTGAACAGTCAGGAGGCCAAAAAAATGGAAAAACCAAGCACTAGCATCTCTAGTTCATCAATAGATTAGTTAATGAACTACAGTTTTCCAAACAGTATTCAGGGGAAAAATTCCTATGACTGTAATGGGTGTTTGATGCCTATTACATTTGAAGAGTTGTTCCCAAGTGATTTGCCCAAATTACCTAAAAATCAGGGGCAGGGATGAGACCTGAACTTGGAATTCTTGAATCCCTGTCTTGAGCCTTAAGTGCAAGAGCATTCTTCTTCTTCTCCTTGGAGCCTCCCTCCATGCAAGGGTAGATGTCATTCCCAAGTGAGAGGCTGAGGAACTATGACTGAGGCGTACAGTTCTGAAGCCAGAGGGTGCATCTACACATGCACTTTACTGTGGAGCTGACTAATTAGCTCCGTAGTAAAGCATCACCATTCACATGTGCACCTGTATTAGGGTGTAGTAAATTAATTAATTCTGCTGTAAGATAGTATTGTCTGGGATAAGTACTATCCTACAACAGAGTAGTTACATGCACCAAAATGCACATGTAGACGGTGACTGGGGCTGGCTGGGGCATGAGGGTGCTACAGTGCAGGGGCTGCCTGCCAGCTGGCACCCTTGTGCCCCAGCCAGCCCTTCTGCAGCACATTGAACCGGGGGCAGAGCAGCCCACGGCTGGTAGACTGACCCTACCCTGGACCCCCTGCCAACAGGGGCTGCTCTGCTCTGGCTCAACGTGCTGCAGTCCCAGGCACCCATGTAAACGCTGCACCTAGGAGCAATAAGCTCCAGTAAGAACTGTGCCAGAGTTTATTGCTATGTGCTAACTGCACATGTCGATGCATCCAGAGTGTGGAATGCTTCCTACCACATTTGCATAGTTCGCCAAGTTGGTTTTATTTTGATAGTGTGCCCATTTTTACTTCTACGAGCTATTGAACTTGCACTGATAACCCCTGTATCACCCTCAGCAATCAGATCATATTGGTTTTAAGAGCCTGTAACTAAAGAAAACATTGACTTAGATCAGGGGTTCTCAATCCCGAGGCCACAGTGCAGTGCCAGGCAGCAGCAAGTCGGCTGCCAGTCTGTAGCACGGTTGGCTGCCAGACTGTAAGTGGCCACGGACTGGCAAACCGTGGCCCCCCCAGAGCCGGGCAGAGAGGCTGTGGCTCCTTCCTCAGGGCCTGTAGCAGCACAGTGTTTGGCCCACCCACCTGCCCAGAGGTATCCTTACCTGTCTGCCGGCCAGGAGTTCTGGCCACAGTTGGCTGTGATTGCTGGGCCATGGTCTGCTGGGCTGCAGCCACTTCTGGGCCTTGGTTTGCCAGTCTGCAGCATAAAAACTTTGGGAACCCCTGGCTTAGATTAATGCTGCTTCACAGTATATATGCACATGGAGGATCTGGACCCTGCACTAATATTGGGTTCATAGTGTTGTAGACAGAGAGACAAGGGCTTGTGTATATTTGTGCTCGTAAAGAGGCTGGAGAAATTTTTTGGCGTTAAGGTATCCTGCAGCTATTGTCTCCCCCCCACCCCCTTTCCTCAACTTCCCCTATTTGAACACCTCAGAGGTAAATTCTGCCCCAGGGTACCTGATTTATCAGGAGTAACTCCACTGATTTACTTTGGTGAAAATCAGAACAAAATCTTCCTCTTCGGTATGTAGCTTTGCTGCTGACACAGAACAAGCTAGGAGGAAAAACAAAAGGGGAGATAAACGATTGAATGAACATCCCAGATAAGAGACCTGGCAGCCTGCAGAACTCCATCCCTCCTGGCTCTTATTAACACTAAGACCGTTTAAAAGACACTGCATTGTTATTCCTGTAGCAGGGCAGCAAACCAAGTTTAGTGATGTGGAACAAGTTGCAAATAGACCAAGGATCTGCAGGAGGATTTTAATTGGATAAGAACATACGGGAAGAGGGGGAGGGGGCTAAGATCTTTTTATTAGCCAAAGATGTTTTCTATGCACATCAGCTTTAGAAGGGAAACTTTGCCTTTGTCTCTTTTATTGTAAAATCTACTAAGTACAAACCGTTCAATTTTGCAGTGAAAGAGCGTCTTTTAGGTCATTTGTATTACCCTATTGTGCTTTTATTATTAGCAGAGTTTTGTGCTTAGGAATGGCCCTTGGAAAGACATGCTCTTAAGTGCTTAAAACGTTCCCTGCAATGCTTTCTGCGTTTGCTCCAACCCCACAATCCCAGTCATCAGCTTGATGCTTTATTCAAGTGCTCCCTGCCAGCAGCCACTACCACGGGTGAAATAAACTCCCTCTCAGATTGCAAGCCACAGATGTATGAGGTACTCACAGACAGGCGGGGAAAGGAGGGGGTAAGGGTAGAAGGGTAATTCCTTTCATTTACGAGTGATAAATCTGAGTGACAGGCATGAAAATCTTGACAGGACACCTTGAACGTGTCCCATCACACTCAGGTCTCTAATCTACAAGAAAGGTGGAAGAAACATGAAAATACCAACTTTCTTTCTCAGCAAAACTTGGCTGAGCTCATACGCCGCTTGGGTTCACAGGTCCCAAGCAGGTGAGGAACCAAGAGGCAACACAAATAAGAGTGACACGACTTTTTGATAAGAGGAACAGACAGAGGGTCAGCCATAAACTAGAGAAGAGGAATTTTGACGTTCAGCCAACTATTCTGCTATGCAATTTAATCAGCCTCCCTCCCCATCCTCTTCTTCTTAACCCTGTGAGTGAAATTATTGCTGTTGGAAGGCCTGTCAAGCCTTGTGGGATGGATGGACAGCCCCTTGCACTTGGACGGGATGACTGACAGTAGCTTTTCTCTTGAATGAGGACCACTGCCCTGGAGACTGAAGTTCTCTGTCCGCTTCGTTCATCAGTAACAGTATGGGCTTCCTCAGCTCAGGGCCAACCCATCCTATACTGTGAAACCTGCAGCCACAGCAGGCCCTGCA
>NW_017728994.1:58845563-58850956 GCF_001723915.1 Gavialis gangeticus | reverse complement strand
CCCCCCACCGGCTTCTTCGGCTGCTCGCCCCCCACCCCCCGCCAGCTTCTTTGGGGCAAGGGGCCCCAAAACTATTTCTTGCAGGGGCCCCCAGAAAATTGTGACCCAGCCCCGGGCTTCCTTGACACCTCCCTCTGCTAGAGCAGGTCCGCCCATAATGCTGACGAACCAAAGGATAGTTTACTCTCCATAGCTTGTCTGAAAATGCTGCTGGAGCTACCAGATGTGGTGGTATGTCTCATACTATGGGTACACATAATAAAATCTATTGGAAAAGGAAGCTGGATATTTTGCAATGAAGGGAATCTTGGGCTTTGGAACAAACTCAGCTGAGAGGAGAGTAAGAAAACAGAATAGCGGAAATGTATTAGTAAGAGCTCATCCATAAAGTTAGCTAGGCCGCTACAGTGAATTACTATTGAAACATGCTGCAAACACAAAATGGAGGTCTTAAGGCATTTCTCTGACCTCACCCATCATCAGTCCAAGTGAAATGAGTCGTTAATTTCTCATGTGACTCATGGTTTCCTCGATTTCGGTGTTGTGGACCATGTCTCCCCATAATCTTAGACAACATGCCTTCTTATTTATCTCTGGGCAATGTATTCCCCCTTTTAAAAAGGACTCTGGACATGCAGCTCTTCAGTTAAAATTGCAAGCAACTGATCAATGTTCATGGCTAAATATAATTAAATAAGACATTTCTCCTCTGATTAATTTCAAGTGCACTGTCAAAGATGGTGCAGACAATCATAAATTCCCTGTGCAATAAAAAGAAATGCACCAGGTCTGTTTTTAAGAGAGGGCAATGACTGTTCTGCCCTAGGTTGGAAGGCACACAGATAGCTTGCAACAAAGAAGGTGGCACTCTTCATGATTCACCAATGGAGGACAGTCTTCCACATATTTGTCACATTAACATATTCTCAGATGGCATTTCCCAGAGGGGATATGTGTCTCAAGTTGTTTTTCAAGCTCTTGCACACTGTCTGAACAGAAAGTTATGAAACTGCATTGCTAATTCTTGCAGTGGAGAAGCTTCCTGTCATACGCTACAATGAAAAACCTACCACTTACAGCTACGTAGATTTGTTCTCTCAAACATACGGGACGGCTTGCTCTGTAATAAGCAGAGCTCCCATGCAGTTAAATAACGGGACAATGACAGAGAATGCTTTGCATGATGGACGATCCACATCTCGTTGTGAAAGCCCAGGCCAGCTCACCTCAACCAAACTGGCTAAAGCACTTGCAATTCATAGCAAGTCAGATAGGCGCTCTGACTACTCTGCAGTTTTCCTAATGACACTCCTGCCTTTACACACACACACACACACACACATGCATGCATGTACACGTATGGACACTTGCTCACTCACACACACACACACACGCACTCTTTAATTCTCTCTAAAGGCTGGCTGCAATTTTGCACCAAGTGAAACAGAGAGGTTTTAGTGCTCCCAAACCAAAGACAATAGTCTGTCATTGGGTGATATTCCTGTTGGGACAGAACCCTTAAGGCCATCTACTCCATGCAGAATTGAAATGGTCTCATATTTAGGCTGTTTGCCAGGCTCAGTTGCTCAGAGGAAACATCTCTGTGAACCCTCTTTTGGGGTTAACAGCCTTATCAGAAAGATTTCCTCTTGTACGTATATACCTTCATGCAAGTATCTCCCCACAGTTGTTGTTTTATTTTCTTTTTTGGAAGAGCAACATGGCTCTTTTATTAAAGTCATCCATTTCTGTTCCCAAGGTCAGGATTTCATAATCTGGGAGCAGCTTGCAGGCCTGAGGTGAATTCACAGGGAGTGTGTCTCACAACTAAAGCTGAGCATATATTTTCATGAAAACTGTATGTCAACAGCCACTGTTGCCTTTACTAATTAGGTGGCTTCCAAGAGCAGTGATTAAATATGAATATCATGGGATATTTATTCAGACTTGCTTTACCTCTGTCACTCCTAGAGATCTCTGCTGCAGTAGCTGTAGCAAGTTACTAACGCAGATTGCACTTGTTGCCATCCAGAAATCAACCCATGCTAGCCTATATAAAAAATGACGACTATAATTTCCGACAGCGGGGTAGGAGTCAGGAGAAAGGGAGGGAGTCTTAAGAGCAGGTTTAAAAGCCCATGTGTCAGACCTGTCAGTCATTGAGGTATCGGATTTACTAACAAGCTTTACCAGTGCAGGGGTTTCTAATTTATCACTGTCTTACACATACTGGAAAGCACGCCTGAAATACATGGACAGGGCTATCTTAGGTAAGCCCTGTAAATTAATTTCCATCTTGTTGCATTCCCTAGATCTTTACAATGAAAACACCTGTGAAGATTGTAGTTTACAGCAGGCTGCCTGCCTCGGATCTGCAACTGGCAAATAAGGCAATAGCACCCCCCCAGGAAAAAATGAATTTCTAGTTATTCTGCTTACCCATTTGCCAAAGAATGGTCAAATTTGCATTTGTCTCCAAGTTAACAATTTCTTTTAAATAACAATGCACCCACACGCATGACATGCAGCCTTCCTGGCTCTTGTCAACGTGGTTGCTTTAGGCACCTGTAGTCCTGGGTCTCAGTTGCAATAAGACCTGTTTAGGCTGCTCTGGCTGCCTTATAGTATCTTAAAGTGGGCAGACATGATCCCCGGAGCATCCCTCCTGCCCAAGTGTCTTCCCTGGGTGGAGCAGAGGGAAGGGCGCTCAGAATTAGTCAGAATAGATATGCACTCTGCACCCCAGACAGAAGGAGCATTTTAGAGCGGTGTTTGCTCCAGTAAATTGGCTTTTTACATGCGGTCCTAGCTTCAAGGTTGTGACTCTTTTCATTGTACAGCACCGACAGAGCTTGGTGTTTGACCAGTTCTTCTGCGAACGGAGGAGGAAGCAGCGTGGTCACCCTTGTGTTATTTAATGCTGTTTTTCCTCCGTTTAGCAATTAGCTCGGTCACTGAGCTGTTTTACAGGAGGTGTTGCTGGGCTGAATTGTTCTGCAGCTGCATGGGATCAAAGGGACATGAAGGGAGCCCCATGCATATATCTGCCACAGGTTCCTTTAACATTGTTTTGGCTGATGTTAATAGTTCTGTCTGTGGTCATTAACTCAATTTCTCTCTGAGATTTCCCTCTCCCCCTTTGCAATGCCAGAGACTTTTGTAGCGACCTACAACAAGGGAGATTGGAGAGACGAGACTTTGATGGATTCCAGCCAGGGCTACGGCACCGTTACACAAAGTATTTCTCCAGTGAAAGGAAGGATCTCTCACCATTGCAGCTCTTTGAGAGCATGATCTCATTTTTAGCTTAAAGCATGCACAAAGCTTGTCAGCTTCTCCAGCCTCACATTGGCTTTCTCATCATGACCGCACACTTAAAGCACTTACAAACTTGTCACTTGTCTTAGCAATCTAAATAAGTATGTACACGTATTTATTTTCAAGGTGTTTCCTGCGGGTAGTACAAGGGAACGGTGCAGATGCTGCGAGAAGAGCCTCTCTTCATTTTCGGCGGAGCTGATCTGTCGAGATGGTTGAAAAGACAGGGATGTTTATCAGGACGTATTCACTCGTAATTTGTCGGGAACTTTCGAAATTAGAAATTCGGGGACCCGCTCTATTGAAAGGGCTTTGAGCTTCACCCCTGTAATGCAGGGCTTGACAGTAGGAACTCACAAACTGTTGCAAGCTTTCTGAGGCATCAGTAATAAACGTTACGCAGATCTGGTAGGACAGATCTCCTGATAGCTCAGAGACTTCCAGCATATGGGGCACGGCCTCTTGTGGAGGGGACTTGCAGACACCTTAGGATCGATGCACCTGCTTGCCTCTACAGAATGAGGAGAAACTACTTATAGCTACAGACTGGGGGTGGGGGGGAACCAACCCCAAAATACTGCTGGAGGTGGGGAGCAGAGAAAAGACACAAAAGTGAGACAATAGAAAACACACGGGATTAGCGGATGAATGAAGAAGAGCTGATCTTTGCCCCAGTGGCCACTTGCTGACTATCCTAACCAAACTCCTGCAAACTCCTATTCTTTTTTTTATACATCCTGACATCAAAAACCTGATTCTCATTTATAGTAAAGTCCTTTTGCATCTCTTCGGCCATTCAAGAGACTGTAAAGTTAAACCCACTTTAAAGCTTCTTTACATTGCCTGAGGGGTGTTAAGTGACTTTACCATAAAAGAGAATCAGGGCCCACATTTGCTTTTTTGACCACACTGAGCTGCCCACAGGTCTTTTACCTGCGTGGTTACAGTTAATTTAGAAGCCATTAAACTGTATGAATGGCTGTTCATTGCCTTCCATGTACGTTCCCTTACATTTATTTACAGTGTTATCATCAGCTATCATGACAACCATACAGTTTGGCCTGATCTTTACATAGATTTCGTACCAATGTAACTACATCACATTTAAAGGTGATTTTTTTTCTTCAGTCATTATACTGGTACTATTTTCACTGGATGCAATTATACTGATATAAAAGTACCATAAACCAGCTTACTGCATTCCCCTTTCTGAAGAGAAATATCACAGACTGC
The DNA here is from genome assembly GCF_001723915.1 of Gavialis gangeticus. Classification (NCBI taxonomy): domain Eukaryota; kingdom Metazoa; phylum Chordata; order Crocodylia; family Gavialidae; genus Gavialis; species Gavialis gangeticus. Next base: position 58,846,405 of record NW_017728994.1, on the reverse strand, counting down.
TATAACTACTAGGGCTGTGCGAAATTTCTCCGGCAGTTTTGTTTTGAAGCTGTTTCAACTCATTTCGAGCTTGAAACAACAAAATTGAAACGAAACAAAGAGCTTCAAAACAGCCTTGAAATGAAACGAGGGCCATCAAAACGTTTCAAAACTATCGAAATGTTTTGAGTTTAGAAACTCAAGCTGGGCTTGCCTGCAGGGAAACATAAAGCAAGAAGAGGGAGGGGGAAGAGGGGGAAGGCCTGCTCTCATGTTGACTGTGCAGGTGGCCAGTGACTGTGGTCCTTCCCTGAGGTCCCTTCCAATGCCAGTGCTCTGGCGGAAGGATGGAAAAACAGCATAAAAGGCAGCATTGTTTGAACTGGCCTGCTTTCCATCACCCGTGTTGCGAGTTTTGCTTGTCAGCAGCCTGAGGTGCACTTTCCCAGAAACCCCTGTACCTCTCTCCTTGAAACCTGGCAGGCTTCATGGCCTCAGCAGGGGCTAGCATCCCTGCAGTTTTCACCTTGCTGTGCCTTAATACACACACGTCACCCAAGTTTTGCTTTCAAAAATTTGAGGTGCAGTTTCCCAGAAACCCCTACATCTATGTCCCTCAAGCTTGGCAGGCGTCATGGCCTCAGAAGGAGCTACCATCCTTGTAAGTTCCATCCCACTCAGGCAAAAACTGACAAAGTGATAGGCAGTTTTGTGGTTCCCCATTATAGCCTATGGGCCAAACATCGAAACAGTGTCAAAACAGCGAAACAGTTTCAACAAAACGAAATGGAACGGTAGTTTCAAAATGAAACGAAACTCAAAAAGAAACACTGTCCTGTTGAAACACTGAAAATGAAATGGAG
>NW_017728994.1:58844000-58845552 GCF_001723915.1 Gavialis gangeticus | reverse complement strand
TCATGGCCTCAGCAGGGGCTAGCATCCCTGCAGTTTTCACCTTGCTGTGCCTTAATACACACACGTCACCCAAGTTTTGCTTTCAAAAATTTGAGGTGCAGTTTCCCAGAAACCCCTACATCTATGTCCCTCAAGCTTGGCAGGCGTCATGGCCTCAGAAGGAGCTACCATCCTTGTAAGTTCCATCCAAATCAGGCAAAAACTGACAAAGTGATAGGCAGTTTTGTGGTTCCCCATTATAGCCTATGGGCCAAACATCGAAACAGTGTCAAAACAGCGAAACAGTTTCAACAAAACGAAATGGAACGGTAGTTTCAAAATGAAACGAAACTCAAAAAGAAACACTGTCCTGTTGAAACACTGAAAATGAAATGGAGCTGTTTTGCACAGCCCTAATAACTACCTTTATACTGACATAACTGAATCTACACTGGGATGTTCTATCACTTTAGCCATACGGTAGAATTAAATAGACATAACTATTTGTAGACAAAGCAACTGCAGAAAGTTTATCTGAAGTTCTTCACCGTCTGCCTTACCACTGGTTAAACACAACTATATGTTGAGAATATGTTGGCATAGGTTGAGAATATGGTAGCAACTGGATGTTGCCAGGTCCTGCAAAGGATGTTCACTTCTTCCAGATCATTAAAAAACATATAACCCAATCCTGGTACAGAACCTTGGGCTTTCTCAGCATTTACTTGCTAGGTTGCAAATGGATTTTTTGTATTCCTCCTTTGTTTCTTGAATGTTTTATTCTGCATTTCCATCTGTCAAATCCTTTGTGTTCTTGGTGCAGTTTTTCTTTTTAGAAAGAAGCCCTGAGAACCAGATATGAAAACTTCGTCTCTAAGCAATATGTACATATGGTTCAGGAAGGGGCTGGGACGATGAGAAGGCTATACACCAAGGCTATACTCAAGCTGAAATAAACCTATTCATGATGTAATGAACAAACAAGACCAGTATGACAACTAGATGATGGAGCTTCCTATGAAAGCCGGAGACTGGACTAGACCCAGAGTTCCTTTCTCATCCTACGCTCCTAAAAGTCACCTGTCTCCTTGCATACCAAGATAGAAAAGGCAAAATATTGGTGATATAATTATACTAGACTGAGGCCATAACTAACCAATATATCCTCTTTGATTTTAAGGACTTTTCCAGAAATAGGTGACACTAAAGCTGGTAATTCTGGAAGCTGGTATAAACCAAATTTGATTTAAGCAGCATCCCCTTATCCTTCACCTTGATTTATCTTCCATCCAACCAACTGGCATAATAATCCTTTGCATTTCCAATACAAGGGGTGCGTCCCCACAAGCAGGAACATCTGTTCCCCAACGATGAACAGCAGAGGTACATTGCATGCCGCTGCTGCTTGTCCCCAGGGAATGCCTATGCATGCACACTCTGACGCATGGCACATTGCCCTGGGTGGGGTAGGGGAGGCCTGGTCTGGCTCCAGAAGCCTCACCAGGGGTTCTGGGGACCTCTGAGGGCAGCAGCCATGGTGATCTTGCATCAGGGTGCCTGGCTAGCAGCTGGA
>NW_017728994.1:58826906-58843989 GCF_001723915.1 Gavialis gangeticus | reverse complement strand
GAGTGGCATCAGCTGGCCAGGCTTCAGTTTTGGGCGGTGCACACTACTGCTACGCGTGCCGCCCTACTTTTTTTAGTTGCGGATCTTTTTGACATTGGGATCCCTTGTGTCAAAAAATCTCCCAACCCTGCAAAGTAGCAGCATGGGGAATGCCTGCATGTGCAGTGTTTGCAGTGTGCAGCACTGGAGACGACTCTGCAGTGCTGCATACTGCATGTTCCCGCTCATCTGGACGTACCGGAGGTCTCTAAAGTGAGTCAGCATGTGTGCAATTGCCAAGCCATGTGATAGTATGGTCAGTGACCATGTGCAGTTCCTGTAGTCCATTGTTGAAATTAGCAGGCAGTCATCAACAGTACGTGACATGGTGTGTGTTTTGTCATAGCAATAGTCTGGGTTGTCACCAAGACCCCAGCAGAGGAGGCTGCCCTGTCCAGAACCCATTCAGCAAAGCCCACTGGCAGTGTGGCAGGTTGAAGCCGGGTGGGCAGACTGTAGGATGCATGATAAGGAACTTGTCTGGTGGTGATATTGACCTCCATTCCTTACACCAGACGGTCTCCACCATGCGGTCCTGGTGTGGCAGTTTGGACCACAGTGGGTGTTATGATGATAAACATGCAGCAGGTGGATTTTAAGAGACTGTCCTACAGAGGCAGGCTTGGATTGGTATAGATCTTCTCCAGTAGCTTGCTAGTTGCAACTTCCTGTTGGATATGAGAGGGGAAAATGTTGCTCGGGACTGGGAGCCACGGTAAAGTGCCAGGCAAAGAGTTCCCGGGATGATATGCATTGTTGAATGTAGCTGCACATCAACGAGATTAGTATGTGATGACCAATTCCAGACTGGTGTGCAGTACTCTGCTGCAGTGTATGAGATGGCAAGAGCTCACAACCTTAGGGTTGAGGCTTTTGCATGCCACAATGACCCAGTCCGCTTGTTAAGGAGGTTGTTGTGTGTCTTAACTTTCATTACTGTCCTTTTCAAGTGTTCATGACAGCTCAGTGTCTAGTCTAGCGCCAAGCCCAGATAGATGGGCTGTGCTTTGTGCCTTAGCCATTCAGGTAGATGTTCAGTTCCCGGGCAGCATTGGTGTTGGTCTCTAAAGATCTTTACAGATACTCCTTTAGCACTTGCATCCATAAGTGATTAGCAAGGCCTCCACATTTTGGGGCATAAGAAGAACAGAAACAAATCGCCTTGCTCCCAATCCTATGCCCAGATCATAAGACCAACCTTTCCTAGCTCTGAGGAACTGTCCATTTTTTGGTTTTTTTTCTTAAACACTATAGTGAGAAGATAGCTAAGAAAGGAGCCGGGGAAGCCTTTCACAAAATTACTGCTACGAAGTCACAAGAGGCAGAGAACAGCTCTAGGCATGAAAGTGTTTTCCTTATTCTAATAAGTTCCTTCTTGAGTGTTAGAAGAAAGGGATTTTTTTCTGCTATTCTTTTCTACTACCACGTAACACCCCCTTCCTCATGTTGACCATGTCAATAACAAATTTCAGCCTTTTCTTGAGGATAACTTGTCACAGAGGATATGGATCCTATCGTCTTTCCTTACTCTAAGGACAGATGTCTGCCCTGGCTGGCAGATCTAAAAAAAAAAAGAATTATTTTTCTTTCAGCGATAATAGATGCACTCCCTAGAGAAATCTGACCATGATCAACAGATATCTTCTTTAGAAGATTGACACAAAACTTGAAAAATGGCGCGCATGTCCCTTGGCAGGCATGTCCTCTCTGAAAAGCGGTGACAGAAAACAGGAAATAAATGACTATGCTCTTTGACCATACCATCACTTTATCCTTTGATGGAAAATGCTACTCACCTTTTATCAAACTGATCATGGTGTGAGGAAGGCTCGAGGCAGAGTTAAAACAAAACACAGCTTTATATCGCCAAGTTATCCCTAGCATTACATTTTGTTCTCGTTGCTTGTGATTTCCTAGGAGGAATTTTCTTTCTTTGGCATTTGGCAAACACTGGTTGTTCTTTCCCATGTTACAGCGAGACAGGAATCAACAGCCTCTTGTTTGTAACAACTTCATTTTGTCCCCTCAGCATCAGTCCAGCTCAGGGAAAGGTGATTGCTATTGAGTTGCTGATGCAAGATGCACCAGAGTAGGACAAAACAATAGGCCAAATCCTACTGCACCAATCTTCAGGCATGGATGCTAACCAGAGTCTTGCAGCTTGACTGGGATGGGGCATAGGAGATCTTCTCCTACAGACAGGGGAGATGCATAGGGGGTACATGTGGGTGCACGTGCACCCCCTGAGCGTGGCGGTGCACCCCCTACAAAAAGGTGCCAGCAACAATGTTGGCAGTGCCTGCGAGCAGTTACCACTTGCCACACCCCCCCTCCACCACCGACATTGCTGGTGGCGTCTGAGGGTAGTCAGCGATCCCCGCTGGCCGCTGCCGATGCTGCCGATGGCATCTGCGGGTGGGGTCGGCACTTGCCACCCCCCCCGCCACCCACAGCACCGGTGGTGCCTGTGGGAGCTCCTGCTTACCACTGCCGTGCTCCCGTTGCCACCGTGCCCCCCCAGTCATCGGGGGCACGCACCATTCATGCCTACAGAACACCAATTAGATATAGTGGGGGCAGTTTCCTCTGGGCAGGAGCCCCAAGACCCCTCCATAGGCACCCAACTGCCTGCCAGAGGTAAAATGTGCTTCATGATATAATGGCCTTTTTGTACCTGAAAAGCCACATCAGCTGCTCCTGCCCACACCCGACAACAGTAGAGAAAAAAAAAATGAAGTCTGAAAAAAGGAGACATACCAGCTATTCCATGAAGTCTGTGAGGGACTTGTTATTTCTATTGCTTAATATGGAAGAGGCTTGGTAACTACAGAGATGGGCAGTAGCATAAACCTTAGGATAAACAGACCCCAGGTAATTAACCAGGTCTGAAAAATGTACCCCCATCTCATTAGCATGTGTTTTAATTAATCTCTCTGTGTTCCATTCTTTTGAGGCTTTCCCAACGACACCATATACGTGCACAATACAAGTGGGGATGTGTGGTTGCAGTACGAAGGTTCAATTGGAACTATTTTTAAAAATTAAGTGAATGCCTTATGTTTATTAAAGTGAGGCCAATTTTAATTCTAATGGCTTTATAAAGAGCTGTGTCAAAGCTCAGGCACAGGACAGCATTTTTTAAATACTTTCATTGATATTCTGCCATTAGGAGTGGACAATAACATGATTCTTTACAGCCATAGGCTTTAAACTTGCCATACTAGTAAGATATATACTATGCATATAGGAAACATTTCAGTGCTGCCTTGCATTTTGTCCTGGTGCAAGAAACTTATCCTCATTCAACTAGTGTGTAAAGGATTTTGCCTGGGGTGTGCCAATGCTCCCGCTGGAATTAAAGCCAGAGGTTCTTCTTTGCTAGAGGGTCTTGCCCCTCAGCTCAGGGTCCAACTGATTGCCACCTTTGGGGTCAGGAAGGAATTTTATCCCATGGTCAGACTAATATGGACTGTGGAGGGTTTTGCCTTCCTTTGTAGTGAAGGGTGTACCCCTCTACCTGGGATCTCTTAAACATTTATTGACAAACTTATACAGAAGTAGGACATTGGCTGCCATGGTCCCCCTGGTTTACCTGTGGTAGGTTAGTGTTGTCTTGTGTTAAGTCAGAGTTGATGGTAGTTTTACAAAGAGGTTAGATTATGGATTGTATAAAATGCTTTGGATAAGAGTAATCCAGCCATAGGCAGGAGGCCCTTCCAGCTTGACTTCTGTATGATTCCAAGGCCCAAAGGTGAAAGGGCTGAAACCGGTTTGAGATAAACGTGGTTGAATGTAGTATCAGACTTAACTGATTTGACTCATACTGGTTTATGCAATGTCTGTCCCAGACCCCTTCCTGGTTTAAGATAAACCAGACTCCCCCAGCATCCCAGCATTCTCTCTACGCTGGGCAGGGCTCTCTGCTCCACAGCAGGACTGGCCCCTCCCCTCTGCTCCCTGGCTGCGGCATAGACTGTAGGCTGCTCCTCCCCCACCAACCACTCCCTGCTAAGCAGGAATTTTCCCCTCCCCTCCGCCTTGCTGAGGAGGTGTCAGACCACATGCTGGCTAAAGTCCCTGCTGAATCGAATGGTAGAATCAACAGGCAGAATCAACTGATAGCTGGTAATGTCCCTCTGTTGTTTTCTTAATGGAGTGATATACACTGAATTTGGGGGTGATAAACATTGTTATCAATTCCCTGCTGGGCTAATCAGAGCATCCTGCCTGGGTCTGGCCATGCCCCCCTCAGCTCAGTACTGTGGAAGGGAAGGGATGGCTGCTCTAGCACCCCCCAGCTTCTAGCCTGAGCCACTGCAGGCATATGCCTGCATGTTTGGGATGTCTGTGCAGTTACAAACTAATTCAGCCTAGCCAGGTTAAACCTGCAAAGATTGAATCATTCTGGCTCAGGGGTTTTGAATGTCTGTCCCTAGCCCAAAGGTTCATATACACAGGCAGGAAAGCAGCTCCAAATGCACTGTAATTAAAGTGTATTGGAGCAGGCTTGATTAATCAAGTCTGCTGGAGTGTGGTAATTAGTGCACTCCAGCAGCTTCCACATCTCATGTATCGGCATCCCATTGCTTCAAAATGGCAGCAGGGACACTTTAACTAAAGCTTGCTTGATGACCTTTGCTAAAGCACACCTGCTGCCATTTTGAAGCACGGGGACACTGATAGGCAAGATGTGGAAGCTGCTGAAGTGCACTGTGAGATACTGTGGGTGCTTTAATTAGAGCAGCTCTCAGAACCGCTCTAATTAAAGCGCTTTCTCCCTCCCCACCCCTCAACCCCTAGAGCTTGTATAAAAACACCCAAAGCGTAGTCCATTGTGGGACCTAGTCCAGCAATGTGCTTTCTGCAAGATATCAAGTACCCCCATCACCTGTGGTCTGAGCTGAGGGTGCGCACTGCTGTGCAGGTTGTTCTCCGCACTCCTCAGGACTCAGCCTAATGCACTGGAAGAACAGGTCCATCGCACTATGCTGTTTATGCCAGAGCCTCATCTGTGCATAAATCTTGATTGAGGTGACCTGAATCACTGCACGATGGGAATTATTAAGCTATGTTTTTGCTGATTAGCAGATAAAGTGCCCAGAGTAGTTTGCGAAATTAACATTTCAGAGATTCTTCCAGGCTCACTTGAGCCAAATATTTGCAACAAAACCTGAAGCTATACAAAACTTGCCTGCTTTTGTGATTCATTATTAAACCCAAAGAACAGGATATAGATTATCATAATATTCGCTAACGTTTGCCAACAGGGCAGGCTGAATTAAATGAATGTTTAAATTACATTTTCCACCAGTTTGCTTCTGGTTTCTTTTCCATGCTGTGATGGTGGGTGGCAGAGAGAGTGGCGAAGCTCTAAAAAACAGTGTCTGCTGTCGGTGCCTAGAAAAAAGGAGGCTCTTGGTGCTTTTTTTCCAGGAGGGTTTTTTCAGGGGCTCCAGTTCTTCCCCAGAATTTAGACAAGCCTGGAAAAAGGGGATGTTGAGTGGGACTTATTAGGGAATCAGGCCTTGTAAGTAAGCATCTGGATTACAAACCTAAGCTCCAAGAAGGAGCACACTGTCAAGGGTCCCCAGTTTGCAGGGATTTATAGGGCCTAGGACTGGGACTGAAATGAGCCTAGGACTGAGTTGCATAGGGCAGGGATCAGCAACTTATGGCCCAGGGTCCAGATTCAGCCTGTGAAGGGTTTTATTCAGTGGCAAGTGCATCAGCAGTGAGTGGGTTAGAAGTGCATTGGTGGAATTCATTGGCAAGTGATTGGGGGACTCACTGGCAAGTGAAGTGACAGTGGTGGCCCACTTTAGGACGAAACCCCTTTATTTCAGCCAGCCACTGCTAAAAAGTTGCCCATCTTGGTTAGGGCAACAGCAGCTCGGGGCTCCATTCTTTCATACATCTTTTGACCTGGTGTAAATCTAGCACCTTCCTTCAGTTCACACTGTAAGCATTTCTGGACACTGATCATTATTTCTATCATACTTTTGGTCATTCAGTTATAATCAGAACAGTCACTATAAGAGTTAAGATTTCCCAGAGGAAACTTTTTTTCTTCCCCCTAAGTAATGGCATAGCACAGTTAGGGCATACAAAAATTAATTAAGATATCCCAGATAGCTAACCTCCTATCGCACCATCTTTGTTCTATTTTTACCCACTTTGTAAGGTTTGTAAAAAACAAACAAACAAACAAACAAAAGACTCTCTTTTTAAGCCACCTGCAGTAGCAGGTTCAGGACATATTACACACAGAAGAATCACTGTTGTTGTACCAATTATTGGTGCACCATGGAGCTCTCTTTTTATAATTGACTTCATACATCCTTGTCTTCTGCACTAAGCATGATGCTTCATCAACACACTAATCTTTGCTCTTCTCACAAAGCAAGTGCTATCATTTCCTGATCCAGGCTTAGGAGATTTATTTATGCAGACATGCTCAGCACTGGCGTAACTGATGGTATATAAAAACGTAGGTGAAACGATTGCTTTGAGCCTGCTATTTTCTTGATCTTAAATTTGGAAATGATGGTACCTATTTTTTTTTTGTGGTCATCTGCCCATAAAGAAAGCTGGGCTTTCCAGAGCTCCATTCTCTGATTTATAATAAGGACCAGATAACCTGAATTTATTTGCAATGCAAAGAAAGACTATTCAAATTTCAGATTTTTCACTACATAGGATTACACTGCAGAAGAACAGAATAAAGATTTTATTTGGCAAATAGGAAATTCTCCAAAATGTAGTTCTGTTTGCTCAGAAAGGCTTTGTGGGTTCACATCAAATTCACTGAATAGATTTGTCTGGAAAAATATTTGGGGGGAAGGATGGGAGTAGGGTGTAGAGCAGAAGGAGCCAATTTGGCTATTACCTCTTTACTCAGGAGCTCCGGGATCAAAGCACTCACCCAGGATGTGGATATGTCCTCCTCTTCGAAGGAACATCAACCCGCACCTTTCACATGTAGCATGCCTCTTTGTCCTTCAGCCCCTATGTTTCTAACTCTGAATGCTATCATCGCACACATACCATCCACTCATTGTTAGCAAAAAATGTTTGGGGGTCACATCTGGCCCAGGACTGAGCTCTATGCCAGTGATCTTACTAAATCAGTTTACTTCATTGGCTTGAACGAGCTTGTGACAAGGAGGACAAGAGTGGAAACCCTGGTTCTGCTGAAGTTCCTTGAGCTTTCGTTGGGTCTGGAAAACTCCCTCGAGCTTTAGTTGGGTCTGGATTTCCCCCGGGTTATCGGACGTGCTGCTGCAGTGAGACTGGGTGCCCAGTTATTTTAAAGTGGCATTGAAATGTTTGGAATAGAGCTAGAAGAACCTGCCTGGGGAGCAAACTCCCCTTTCATTAAAACAAGTGAAATTCGCCAAGATTGCCAGGCTCAACGCAGGCTTGATTAAAGCCAATGGGGAATTTACAAATCGAGGCAAGAGCAGAGCGCCGAGGAAAAGAAAAGTGCTAGATCAGTTAAAGTAGCTGAAGAGAAGCTGGAGGGTGTGAGGTTGGTCATTACTGATGCAAGAGACAGGCTGCCTCAAGGAGAGGGGATGTCATGTGGGAATGGCAAGATAAAAATCTGCAGGCATCGGTATCCATGCAACCCCTTCACTCTCAGCACTGGCAGCTATAAAAGAACAGGGACATTGATCTGGATCCCAGTCTGCCACGGAAAATATACGTGTCCTACAGTGTCCTGCTGCAGCCAAGGTAAAAAAAAAAAAAAATCACAGTGCTAGTCTCCGCAACAAAGAGCCTGGAAAGAAAACTAGCTGACCTACAACTAAGGAAATCAACCCCGGTGGGACTACAGAAGGGACAGCAGCGTGCTGAAGCAGTGTAAGCCTTGCTTTGCACCGCTGCAGCAGATTGACCTGAGTAGTTAGCCTTGAAGTCAGTACTTTGATGTGGCTCCAACTATAAGAATTTCCAAAAGAATAATCCTTAGAAAACATGTCATGATGATTGTGGGTCCTCACTCTTACAAGCGAGAGAGATACTGACAATAATAGGAGGATCTAAAATGTCACCTCCTGGCAGATTAGACACCAGATATGTGCCAGTGACCCAGGACAAGATCGCACAGCCTAGCCCCTTTCTAGACTTGTTACTGGTACTTAGATAAACGCTGCATGGATCCACAGCTCTAATCCGCTCCTCCTTGTCCGAGCTTTAAATGCATAGCGTGTGATTCAAGTGTAGGTGGGCCATTGGTGCAATTCTTAGCATCTCTATGACTAAAGCCTGGCTTTGGTGAGCCAAGGTAAGAAATGAATCCTCAAGATCAATCACGCACTACCTTCCTGTCACAGAACTGTACCAGATACTTGGTTGTAGCTGTCAAGGTAGAGAGAGGCTGGACCGAGACCATTTAAGGGTATGTGACAATCTAGCAATACTTCTTCCCCCCTAAGTACAGTGGGTTTGGGCTAGATCAGGAGTGTCAAACACACATCCCCTGGGCTGGATGAGTGGCATGGGATTGGTCTATGGGCTAGATGAATGCTATGAGGTTGGCCTCATGGGCTGGATTGGGCCCACAGGTACCACCTCCAACCCCTACATGCCAGATCCAATGCCCAGTCCAACTGGTCTGCAAGATGCACTGCATATGGTGCCCACCCCAAACCAGCTGAAGCAGGTGCTGCATGTGGCACATGTGCTGGACCAGGCAGCATGGGCACCACGTGCGGCTCGCATCCCTGACTTGCTGGAGGAGGCACCATGTGCGGTGCAGTCCCAGACTGGGCAAAGTGGGTGCTGTGGGTGCTGGATCCAGCAAGCGGGGGTGGGTGTGTATGGGTTGACCCAGGGCAGGCACTGGGGGCCAGATCATGGGCTGCATTTGGCACATGGGCCATATCTTTAACACCCAAGGCTAAAAGATCCACTGAGGTCCCTTTCAGCACTATGTTTCTATGACTCTACCCAAACTATCCTCAGACAATGAACCAGCACTGTTAAATAAAAAGACTTCAAGTATGGTGGGCCTTGCCAAAGAGCAGCAAGGATCCTCTGCTAACAAAGAATAGGAGAAGTTGAGGCACCGGGGGGCCACATTTCCTTTCCATAACTGAGAACACACTGTCCTACGAGACTGCTTACGAAGCCTCAGCTTCATCTTCCCAGGCCTTACCTCTACTACAGAGAGAGCATGTTTTTAACTTGAGTTCATTAACACAAGGTAGACTCCTTGGGACTGCACACTTGTGACAGAAGGGAAAGCAACGTCCTCAAAATACGTTTTTGCAATTATTTTGTGCTTGCAGGTGTAGCTACACAGATGAAAGGCAACAAATCCTCTTTGTCCTGCAGAGCTTAACTGGCTTTGCTCTGTGCTTCCCATCAATCTCTCCTCATGTCTGGCATGGCCAGTTTGTCAGAAGATGCCTCTGATTCCGACGTCTAAATTAAACGGAATAATCTGATGAGGATAAAACATGAAATGAGTCACCTTCTGCATTAGCCCCAGTGCCACTTGCCCTTTGCTCTGCCGCTTTGCTTTCCCAGTCTTCTGCTCAGTGCAGTTCCCAAGATAACATGTGATAGGCCTGATTTAAAGACAGACACTGGATAAAACTCTGCAAGTGGTACAGGTCCTTGGCATGCAGCACACAGAGATACAAGAGCTGACATTTGTGTGAGGGGTGCCACTTACTACAAGGAGCTATAAAAACTATCCCATGGTATTGCTAAAAACTATTTTTTGTTTTCTCCTTGCATCTTCCAACTGGCAGATTGGTATTTATTTTCTGTTAAGCATCGGCATCATGTTCAGCACTGTAGAGAACAAAGAGAAAGGCAGAATCCCCAATTCAAGAAGCTTGTAATTAATACAAGCAAACACCTTCAATCTGTACTGAGTGACCAAGGGGTGCACTGAAGTGCAAGAGTCTCGTTTTTTGTAAAATAGCGATATTGCCAAATTTAGTCAACTACAGTTCCTAAGAAGAAATGCATTTTAGGGATGAATCTACAAATGGTCCCTGTCCTTTCTCCTCTGGCATTAGAGAGACATACACAATACCGCTCTATTCATTTGATTATTTTAAAAATTAAGACAGCCATCACTCCGGTATCCAAGAGTTTAGTCCTCTTGGATTACATGGCTAACACTGCTTCATATACCCAAGGGTATCTCTCCATGAGCTCATCTGCAATTTAAATATTTAGGTGAGAGCCAGATTTTTTAAAGTGCTCTGCACTGACATGCTGAGCTATTCTGAAAACCCAGCTATTTATTTTGGTGCTAAATTGAAACCCAGAACTTTTGAAAACCTGGCTCCCCCTGACGATTCCTTCCATCTAGCAAGGAGCAACGCATAATTATTCTTCAAGGGCTGCTACTACACTAAGTAACACAATTTAAAACAAAATTTCGTGTACCCTGCACCTTAGATAGCAACACTGATCCACAAAACTGCAGCCCTTTCCCAAGCAGCAGGCAAGATGTTCTGGCATGGTAGCTGGTCCTCCAAAAACACAATGACAAAACCACACTACACTTCTGGGCTTTTTAACCTTCCTCCCCACAACCCACAACACAGGCCTGCCAATCCTCTCCACAAACAGGTCCTTTCCAAACTGCCTTGTGTCTTTCCAATCCCATAGATGGACACACCGATACACCTAGGCCAAATTCCAAGCAAAACGCACCTACCCTCAGATGTATGCACTGAAGTGTCATGCATAGCTGCTGATGAGTAAAATTGTCCTGGAGCTCCTAGGATGCCCCCAGTAAGACCTTTTCTTTTTTCGGGCAAGTCTTCTCCAAACCTGAGACACGGCTGTCAAAAAGCAGGTCCTCAAGACACAGCAGCTAAGTCCTCTCTTCATGTTCACCGGTTTTATAAGAGGTCAGCACTTCCCTAGGTTCCACAACAGAAAAATCACTCTGCCACCAACCAGTTTCTCTTGCAGACCCAACCATTTTTGCACAACCAGGGAGGTAGGTCATATCAAGAAGGCCTGCTGGGAGGAAGGACTGGTTGTATGAGAAGGCAGGGCCTTGCCAAGGCAGAATAAGACTCTCTGGGGAAAGTAAGCTCAGCCTCCACTCCTCTCCCAACAGGCATGAATCATGCCTCCTCAAAGTCACAATGGGCTAGGGAAAGACAACCCTGGAAAACAGCCAACCCCATGATAACTTCCACCTGGTATACGACCAGCTTCAGAAGGGTTAACTCACCTTGAGTATTGAGAAGGTAAATCAATCATAAATGTTTTCAGAAATCTGCTTGCCCATTAGTAAATTCCCTGGTGCCAACGTAAAGAAAAATCAAAATCCAGACATTACTTCTTGAGCGAACCTAGTTATGCATATTTAATAAAAGGAAAACTATACTCTACCAAAAATGCGTGTCCATGGAAACAGCATGTCTAGCATTTTTGTTAAAATTACATTAATTTTTACATTTGCGTCTCTTTTCCCTCTATCAGTTTTGATGCAGCGGACTGACTATCAGTCAGGCTTTCAGAAGCCAAAAGAGATCTACAATAGATGCATGCTATTTTCAAGTCCCCTGGACTATCGCAGCGTAACAGAGCTCTGCGATGTGCCACATACTACATGCAGCTCAGGCATCAGGCTTCCTGCAAGGTCCCATCTGCACCAGGCAAACATAGATTGTCACAAGCCATTGATCAGAACGGTTTGGCGCTGTAATGTCTCACATTCACAGCCAGCAGCTGTCCCTGGCATTTTCAAGGAGATGATCAGACTGCAAAGTTCGAACAAGGTCTTACACTCTTGAGCAGAGCGTAGCGGAGGCAAAAGTGATCCGCAAGTGTCAAATCGACTTATGAAGTTAGGTGATCCACTTAACTCCAACCAAGTGTACCATGCCCAGTGTTGGGAAATTACTAAAAAAACTTCTGTTCCCAGCCCCAGTGTTGGACCCTGCGGGGATGGTCACAGGACATGGTAATTCAGGGTGGGCTGCACATGGACTCACCAGAACTGCTCTATTGCAATTAGAAGTAAAATGTGTGCAGCTGAACTAACCTGTTTCAGATACAAGCCAGACAATCAACTGGTAATGCAATGAGCCTGCCATCAAAGGTAAGTCTTCACTGAGTACAGACATAGACAAACTTACCCTTTCAGAAAAGCTGATTTAGGCCTTTCTGATGGACAATGGTAAGATTTATTGTGGGGCTAAATTGCCTTCAAAATCAAAGGCTCTGGGGCAGGTCAGCAGTTCTCAGTGGGATTCCCCTACATAGACAATACTCTCCATCAGCAATAAAGGGCTACATACCTAACCGTGTGTTTCTTCTTGGAAGGTCACTCTGCTGTCAGCCTTTTCTGCCATGCAGCACCCAAACAAGCTGCCAGAGAAATGGGAGTTTCCCAAGTAAATGGGAAAATAGTTCATTTTTTTAAAGAAAACTATTGAATTTACCCATAATTTGTAAATCAACAGCTGCTGTCCAGCAACCAGGCAAACATGCCAGATCCATCACCAGACTTCAGATCATCCCAGTTACTGGGAAAATAGTGAAAACTATGAAACTGGACACTGCTGTGACAGACGACCAGTCCCATCCCACTCCGCAGTTAGAGTCAAAGTTCACCATCAAAAGGCTCACCACATTGATTCACTGACAAAGCTGCCTCTGTGCAAAGCACCTAGCAGGATCGGGGCCTTGGACAAAATTTGGGAGCATTAATGTGAGTTATCACCTAATTACTATTCCTTTTAATGGAGTCTCCATTTTTTAACCCAGTAACTAGGCAATTAATTTGAGTCCTCAATGTATTTTTTTAATAGCACTGATCAATTCCTGCCCTTGGAACCAGACATTTAAACAAGGACCAGCAGTTTCCACCCTGACTCCTCAGGGCCATGCCTCCCTGCGTTTTAAAACAACCCCGCATGCAGTTTTACAACTGCTGCCTTTCATTTTAGTTACTGTTAGGGAAAGACTTCCCAAAGGTTTTAGTTGCCCAATTACCAGACAAACATAACCACACACAGCTGAGCTAATGCAAATGGATTCTCTGCTCCTTCACCCAGCACATTTGTTTCAGGCTTTACTACATCTTCAGAAGCAAGCCCTATTCTTTCTTTGCATCCCTCCCCTTGAACTAGAGTGATACATTTATTTCCTTCCTGCTGTCATGCAGGACACGCACTAGTTCATCCCATTGCTCTGTTTTCCAGCCGTAAGTCGAATTTTCTGGATGTATCAGCCTATCATGCTTTCTGTTTAGCACTGGTAAATGCTACACACTTAGGCCAGGTACAGACGTTGCACTTGTACTGGTATAAGTGATTGGAAACCAGTCTAATCCATAACAGACCAGAAATTCAGCATACATAGACTGTTTAAAAATGGCAGACCCCTATCTAAGATAGGCAGCTTGTGTGCCCCGGCCCCCAACAAAAGGGCAAATATGTGTTTTGTTTGCTACCAACCTAAGCTACACTGCTTACAGAAAACAGCATCACTTAGACTGACTCTGCCTCGGGCTGTTTGAATGTCTGCACCTAGCCTAAGACCCCAGGCCTACAATTATATCCATGTAGGCACAGATCTGCAGAACAGCAAAGCAATGCAGACTCTCATTGAGATCGGTAACACTCGGCACATATGTCATCTCTCCCTCATTGAAGGACAAGGGCCTAAATGCCCTAGCTCAGATCAGGGGAGATAAGTAAACAGTAGATAAGGAAATAGTGGGGGCTCAGTCTTTCAGTCAATTTCTGTTGGCACAAACCCCAGACACGCTGTATATAATGACCTGCAGGTTATGGATGCAGCTAATAAAGTCCCAGAAGAATTACAGCACCGGACAAGAGAGTGTATAACTCATACAGGGCTGTGGAAACAGTTTCGGCTCTGGGAGCAGACAGATCTGAGTTGTATTTCACCTGCATCTTTGAAGCTGCAAGTGACCCTGGAGTGCAGCGTAGTCACAACTGTGAAGTTTGTGCATGGCTATGGTAATACTATCGATTTGAACAAAACCTAGAAAATCATAATTCTGTCTCTCTGTTAAAGCCGCAGATGCGTGTTGCACCATACTGTGCTAGGGTCTCATTAAGAGGGATTCGTTCCTTAATTGCTATTTAATAACTTCATCCATGGACACATGCTGGACAGTGGCCACCCCCATAAAACCTTGCCAGTTGCTAGAGAAAACCAAAGGCCTGATTTGTGGAGGAATCAAACACCCAAAGCACCATGTAACATCAAAGGGAGGGAAGCAGGAAAGAAGGAACTTTATCTCATTATGTGCTGTGCTTAATTTCCAGCAAGCCCTCCTGCAGGTTGTTAGGTTGAAGAGAACCAGGGGCTTTCATCACATGGTGCCTGACTTGAAGTCCAATGAAGTTAATGGAAAGACTCCCATGGCCTCCCCTGCACTTTGGACTGAGCCCCAAACTGCCCAGGGGTGAAGTCAGTGCTCCAAGAGGGGCAGCACAGATGTGCCAGCCGAGAAGTGTAGGGGGGGAGATGCCTATAAGCAACATTTGTGCTCACCTGTGCTGTCTGAAACAGTCCACACCATCATTCAGATAGGGCCTGTCTGGGCTTTCGCAACCCCCCCTGTACTGCTCTAGGGGCCCCAGTGCTGCCCGGACTCTCTGGTGCAGCCCTGCCCCCAGTTACACACCCCAGTACATGGCAAGGAAGTTTGGTGCCTGGGGCACAGATCCAGGGGGTACATGCCTCCCCCATGTTTGCCCGGGAACGCACTCAGCAGTGGGAACCGCCCCCCCCCCCAATGAGCTCTGTCCCATGCCCTGTCCTGGTTGGGCAGTGCCTGTTGGCACCCCTTCGCTTTGGCGCCCGGGACAGTCACCCCACTCACCCCCCCCTTGCTACAGCACTATGCACCGCCTCTATCTGCATCCTCTCCCTTCACTCTGGGTGCGCGATAGACCTTAGCAAACCACTTCCCAGGTGTCGTCTGCAGTGCCTGTGCCGGAGCAATGCTTCTCTGCTGGGCTTTGGGGATTTTAGGGCACTTTTTTCGCTGCTGTGGTTCTTTAACACAGCACATAGGGGATGGAGCATAGATGAGGATCTTACCCAAGGGCCCCACGGTGTGCTCGGAAGGAACCATTCTCCTTGCTGGTGACTACACTGGGTTCTTAATCTTTATTCTCCGTATGGACCCTTCAGTAAAAGCAGGACATTGCACTTAACCAGGATGTTACACGCGTATTTTCTATGGTCTTTATCAGGAATTCCAACATCACCGTTCAGTGCAGATGCCAAGGATAAAATGATCAGTTTACTGTAAAGGAGATGAATGTTTAGGGTTGATCATATCTATCATTTAGTCCCAATAGCTGTTGCGCTTCGTCCTCATGTAATTTTAATTATTATTCACTTATTTTCCTTGCCCCCTGTTTCACTCCCCAGGCCATATTCTTACCTAGCAATTTGTCACGGATACGCATACAGACTATTTTCTTTGCTCAGGGTTGTCGATGGGTTAAGCAGGTTTAATAATGAACGTGTTTATCTTGTTTGCGTGACTTGGGCCTATACGTCCTTATAAAGCAGATAAGTTTATTACCAGGTTAGCTTCAAAACAGAGACAAAATCTGCTTTCTCTTTTGCTAAATCCACAGCCAAATGATTTTTGAGGGGGATGCTTTCATGGGAGATAAAAGACTAAAATCAATGATAGGACTGTCTGAAGACCAAAGTCTCATTTTATCTCCAGAAAAAAATCAGGAATCAGCGATTCCAGTTTCTCTCTATTAAGTTTGGTTCAAAAATGTCACTTGTACTCAGAGCACTGCTGAAAAGGCTATTCATCTGAAAGCGGGCTGCGGTGTAAAGATTCTCACGGATCCATTTGTTCATCAAATTAGATAAGCACGTGTAAGTAGCTTTGTTCACGGCACAGGAGGAGCTTTATATTACGTGAAACCAAAACTTGGATATGTGGCAGGAAAAAAAAATCCTGTTACTGGAGAGCTGCAAGGAAGGTAAAGATAATGCTCGCATATCTTCATATGTCAACCTGTGGTTAAAATAATTTCAAGAGAAAAGGACACAAAATTCCCTCCTCCCAAGCTCCAGAAGGCCTTTGCAAGGGATGTGAAGATGACGTAACCTCGTAAAATGGGGATTTCTCCTTTTATTCAGGGTAAATGGTTTGCTTCTTAGAAGTGACTGGTGGAGTCTACAGTAAAAGCTCTGGGAAGGGTAAATTTGTGATTTCCCCTACATGACTTCAAAGTCTCCACATGGTAAGAGGTTTCCATACTGCTTGATGTTTCAGATTCCAGTTTTCCTCGATTGCCCAATACTATCATTATTTTCTGGAAGTGTCAGCTTCTGTTCAGCGTTCTTTCAAAGTTGAAATATATTTTAACCCTGGGCACTTGCCCACCAAAATAGGTGGCCACTGGACCACGTTTCCTCTAAACCCCTGACGCATGGCAACTGCGTTTGAAGGGATCCTAACAAGAGTTACCATACAAGATGTAGGTGCCTGCAATAGGAAGGAACCAGACTCCACAACTCAGGTGACCTCTGTCAACTGTGTGTCCATGTTTCCAATCAGTTTTCCTTTGCACCAGGCTCCCCGCAGAGTTTGCTGCATGGGGAATTGGATTAGGATTAAGCGTTTTCTTCCTACGTTCTACACCAACTCGTTAAGCACAGATCTGGCTGTTGAAGGAAACTAAGTAGAGTCATGAAATCCTGCTCATTTTCTTTCTGCAGCTATGTGCCTCTTTAAAGAGCTTAGCTCCCAGCTGAGCCAAACAGTTAATCGTGTGCTTAATTCCCCTTGAAGTCTATATGGGACCTACAGTAAAGCACAGGCGTATATGCCTTGCTGAACAGGAATGGGGTCACTTTCACGTTAAAGGCATGCTGAAATACTCTGCTATACTGGGGCCCTCCTAGCGAAGGACCCTAAGCAAGGAAGCAGAGGCATTGAAGAAAACAGTTCCTGGTGATAATTGATAATGCCTATGTTTGACATCCTCCTAGCTACTGCTGTTCAGGTCATTCACTATTTAAAAAAAAAAAAAAAAAAAAGATC
>NW_017728994.1:58816308-58826734 GCF_001723915.1 Gavialis gangeticus | reverse complement strand
AAAAAAAAAAAAAAAAGATCGTTCCTTTAAGCCCCAGTGGAAATGCAAGAGCATAAATCAAGTGACTCGACTGTTTGCTAATGTATATCTTTGATCAGAATGGCAACATTACATCTATTGTAAGGCTGCTGAAAGTGCGCAATGCTCTTTCCCTTGCCAACAAGGGACACAGTCCTGGGCCCCAAAGCATGTCTTTTAGACAAACAAAAAAGTGTTCCTTTTCAGCCAATAAGATTTAAGTTTCTAGGTTGGTTAAGCTCCCAAGTAGTGAGCCAGTAGGATTATTAGCAGCACACCATGCACTATAAGCTACCACAGCCTTGCATCGGTTGCCTCTCATATCCTTTTGACCTCCTCACTCTTACTTTGTGCACATTACTTTTACCTAGGAGTGTTAACCATGAGATTTTACTATCGGCTTCTAAAGGCCTGCAGATATATAGAGAGAAGAACTCCTTCTTCTAACTCTTGCTTTCCTCGAGGCTTAGACATTTATTTCCCATGAATTTCCCCACTTTTAGACTCTGTTTTTGCGGGGGTTGTTTTTTGGTGGGGGATTTTTTGTTGGTTTTTTTTGTTTTTTTGCAAACAGCAAACTTGGCCTTTACATTTGCCATCATTTGTTCTGTTGCAGAGATCTTCCCTGAATCACCCAAGCTGAACAGCTTTTTAAAAAAGCCGTACCTGCTAGACAAAACATGCTGTCTTTCAGCACTTCTCTAGCCTTTTCCATCACTGTGCTCATAGTGGAGTGAGGTGAGGTGTTACCTTGTAAAAAAGAATAACCACTCCATCTGGGAGAAGGTATTTCTTGTCTCTCTTCCCTCATCCAATTGCAGTCTACTACTGTCTCTATCCTGAAGCCACTGTCTCATGTAAAGCCTCTCCGCGTCCATTAAATCTTGCATGAATCTCCCTTTTGTCTCTTCAGCTGCTATTAATGACCACTCCTTACTCATCCCCTTGACATGTCTGTTCTCATTACTTCTTCATCCTTTGACCCTTCTGGGTGTTATTACCTTCTACCTGGTCTGCTTTGGAGGGAGGAAACAATTCATTTGCATGACTGACTATAACGCGTCAGCAGACAGAATCAAACATTTTGTTAGCGCCTTGCTAATTCTCCTCTTCATCTCCTTCGCATGACAAACTTCACCATTACAGAGCAGGTAGGCTGATCTGCAGGAAAATGTCACATTGAAACTTCTTCATTTAATGGCTGCATTTTTCTCTAAGCAGAATATCTTCTAAGTGGAGGAACGGAGTGGGGGGAAGAATCTGGTGAGATTTAAAGGGCAAGTATATTCCAGTCTCTATACAACTAACATCTTCAGTTTTTTAAAGCTCTCACTAGTCACAGATTTGTTCTGTTTTGGGCAGTAAAAAGCAATGAAGTTAGATTCCCTTCTCTTTCACTTTCAAACTCTAAATGCTATAAATGCTAGAAGAGTTGGGTTGCAGATATTATAGGAGATCTATTATTTATTCAAAACATTTCTGTTGGAGATCTTTACAAAAATCAAACAAATATTTTCTATGGGCTTCTGAGTTTGTAAAAGGGTCTTTAAAAAAACAAACCCAAACAAATCAGGTTTCTTTGTCAAATTTGGGAGGTGATATAGCATTCCTCTCATGGATTCAAAGGCCAGAAGGAATCCACGTGGTCATCTAGTTTAAGGTAACTTCTGTTTGAGATACCACATATCTTTTAGAAATGCATACGGTCATTATTAAATACATCAGGGGATGGGGACTCCACCATCTCCAGAGGCAAATTGTAGCAAATTGTCCTCAATGTCAAGAATACATAGCACACATCTGAATAGGTTGACCTTCAGGTTCCAACCTCTGTTCTGCTGTTTTTCTGCTAGACCAAAATTCATCAATAATCAAGTCTCTTCTTTACATAGCCATGACTTAACTTTCTTTTGAATGAAGTAGATTAAGTTTCTTAAGTCTCTTACTGTAAGGCGGTTCTACAGACCTCAAATCATTTTTGGAGTGCCTTTCTGACCCCTTACCAATTTTTCCTCTTTGAAGTGTGGATTCCAGTAGTATTCCAGTAATGATCTTGCAGTCTATGCAGCAGAAATACCTCCTATCTTCTCTCCCTACTTGATATTCTCCTGATTATACATCCAAAGATACCTTTGCCCTTAGCTACTGATTAAAAGTAGGAGCTCATTTTCAAGTGGTTATCTTCCATGACCCCCAGGTTCTTTTCAGTCTTACTACAGTCCAGGTTACTTTCTCCTATCCTGTAACCAAGAGACCTTTTCCTGCATGTACAATTTTGCTTTTGGCTTTTAAGATGCATGATGTTCCAAGGAAGGCACTTTCCAGAGTGAACCCAATCACTGTCTAAATAATATCTCCCTGTTCTGTTTTGCCACTCCACTATTTTTTGTCACCTGAAAATTTTACTGCTGGTGGTTGTATATATATATATTTTTCCAGATCAATGCTAAAGATACTGAATACTTACTTAAAGTCATCATCATTGGCAGCCATTGGTCTCGGGACTGCACCTTTGGTAGGTTACTGGGTACTACCATGGCTTCTTGAGTGGCTAAGGAGTCCGATGCATGATGGGCAGACCCTCCAGCAAGTTGCACTTACCAAATTGGTTGAGCTTTCACTGGCATGCCAAGTACCATTTTGTCTTGCCTTATTTAAAGTACCACTTAAAAATTCCACTAGAAACATGCCCATCAGAGCAGGGTGACTGCCCATTCATGAATACTTTTTGATACCTAGCTCTCTGCTAACCAGATCTTAATCTATTTAATAATCACAGTATCACAATGTACCTATTCCTACTAGAAAATATCTGAACATATCTCTAGGCTTGCCAGGGCAGGTTTTGTAAATGCACACATAATGTTATTTCTTTCTAAAAGGGTCTGAAGAATTAGGTTTCAAGAGCCAGATCTGTGATGTTCTGAATCAGTGGGAGTCTTAATTAACTTGAATCTGTTTTCAACTAGGACCTAAGTATATTGTTAAGTCATAGGGACAGAGTAAAAAATTTTAGAACATAAAGTAAAAAAAAATCAAATTGTTGGACAAAAAGCATAGGACTTGTATCAAACTCATAGCAGTTTTGGTAACTCAGTGATCATAGGCTTGAAAATAGGTATAGAAACGCATTGCCATTGCACAAATAGGAGTCAGGGCTCTTAAAAGTAAACTGGACAAGGATTTGCCTTTACCTACTGAGAAATAAGAAGGATGTTAGTGGTCCATAACAGATAACAGATCTTTTAAATTCCCTTTGTATTGGTGGTTAGATTCTTTATCCCTTGCACCCACAACACCAGCTGAGGTTGACATGTGTTTTGGCTTCAGAGGGATGCATGGGAGACCCCTTGCCATACATCTGTCACTTCAGGATAGCTCCTCATATATATGGTAGACGCACAGCAACCCAATTCTGTCCTTTCTTTTTCTTAGTCAGCACAGTACACAGTAATCTCACATGAGCCTGGATGTAGCATGTTTATTTAGGGTTTTGGCAGAACTGTCACTTCCCTTGCAATATGATGCTTTTTTTGGCTTGCATTCATTATTAAAGAAATATTATTTGTCCTAGGATTAGTCAGCCCCAGTGCAATGCTTTAAAATTAATTTGCAGTGATTTATCTGGGTCATCTATCAGTCTGTTATACTCAACAAACGTGTATATTTATCTAATCTTGTAGTACGAAGGATTCAAATTATCATAGCAATGTGTGACAAAAAACAAGCATTGACTGCCGTTCCTTTCAGTCAGAAATGGAAATGGAATTGGGGGGGGAGGGCGGCAACTTCTTTGTGGGGAGGTGGGTTTTCAAAGTCAGTTGCTGTAAAAAGCATTTTCACTTCTCTGACCTTTGAGCATGAGACACCAATCTTGCACTGGGATGCAAGAATGCGGACTGATGGATTTCCTTTGTCCTGTTTTATTCCTAACTCTCTGGATTTTCCCCTTTCCATGGACATAAAATAGGCTTTCCTCTTTCTGGGTCCAGAATAATTTAAATAAGTTAAATAGGTGGGCTGTACATCTTGCTTGCACTGCTAAGACAGATAAACCTATTACCAAGTTAGCATTACCATAAAGGAAGCTGTTTTTTGAAGGCACTGAGAGTTTGCCTTACTAGATTCCAGTGCTGGATCAGGATCTAACATTTACTTAGGATCTCATAAAGCCATAATAAGTCATAACTCTTCAATATCTCCCTATCTTCCCAGTTTTTATTCCACTTTATAGTTTACAGTAAGCCGCGTGCTGAAGATGGAGCCTTCCATTTGTAATTCATGTCTGAGGGACTGGAACAAAAGCAAGTGCTCTTGCAAAAGGTTTAGATTATAAACATGGGTGGATCTAGGATTTTGGAAAGGGTGGTGTAGATGGTGTAGTGCCTCATCACATACAACACAACACACACTTTTCCCCCAGTTAAATTAGAAGCTTTACTAATATGCTAGGGGGCTAGGACTATATTATTCGGTTTATGGACAAAGCAAAACCAGATATAACTATTGGAACGTGCACTAAGTTGCTAGAGTACACATTAAGAAACTGCAACAAGCTCAGCTTGTTGACAGAAAACACAATAGTCAAACTAGTCAAAAGATATTATGTCATTAGTCCTGTAGTCATTATAGTTAAATGCATGTCTCTTATTCAGACTGAGCATCTTGACAGTGCCCCCAGTACTTCGTTCTCTGGCATTTCTACACCTGAGTTCATATCTCCGCACCTGAGTTAAGGTTTTTAGCTCCAGCAAAACAGTGTGCAGGGTTGTGAAATAGAAGAGAGACATTACCAGGAGTGGTGAACAGAGAGCACAATTGCAGATGAAAGGATAGTTTGATCAATGGAACATCAAAGGCATTTATGGATGTGCTGTGGGAATTGGGGGGGGGGGGAGCTTTAATGAGAGCGGGTCTCATTAAAGCGCCTCGAGCATCACGTGTATCAGCATCCCCACGCTGAAAAATGGTGGTGGGGGCACTTTAACTAAAGCTCATTGAACGAGCTTTAGTTAAAGCACCCCCACTGCCATTTTTCAGTGCGGGGATGCTAATACACATGACGCTGCTCCAGCAGACTCGATTAATTAAATCAATTAATTAAAACCCCAATAAAACCCCAAGACCTTTAAAAATGAGAGAGGGTCATTAACAAATGTGGAACAGAGAGAGATTAGCAGGAATTAGAGTAGATAATGAGCCATCAAGTCAATTGAGTCCCTCACAGTTGCCTGAATAGAAAGGCCTCTGCCTCTTCCAGGCAGTTGATTTTAAAGTTTAGGTGGAGCAGGAATTTTAAAGGAGGGGGAGGAGGGTGCAACTGTACTACTGTACCCCTCTTAGACCTGGCCCCAATTATAAGGAAAGACATTTGGAAAAGCAGCAACATGTGCAAAGGGGAATCAATTTAAATACTGTGGGTCAAATTCTGCTGGCAGATAAATTGGAAAAACCCCTACTGACTACAGCAAAACTGACAGCAGAAATTAGCTATTTGCTATGTACTGTAGGTCTAAGAAGTATTCATCACACACACACACTTAAATGTGGCTTCTCCACATTTTTATGTTAAATCTGAAAGACTGACTCATCAATAGCACAATAGTCACTTGTGTGTTCTTTCAACTTTGCATGTTTTCACCATGTTAAATATTTTTTCTAGAGTTATTGTACACTTTAAGAAGTCTAGGATATACAAACTTTGAATGCAGTAGAACTGGTCCAAGTTTAGAGTTTTATAAAGCTCAGCTAATTATACCAAATGAGGCAAAAGATGTTGCTACCTTATTAATAATTTGCAGGTACTAGAGCTTGGAAATCCAAAAAAAAAAAAAAAATCGGCCACAGGAAGCAGAACAGGTATGAAAACAAAGTGAACAAAGTCACATGAAATGAATTTTATAAAAGGGAAAACAAACTCACGCTTTCATTAGCCTTGCAGCTGACAAAGTGCATTATCATGTTGTTGCCCGAACAGTGTAAAGGGCGTTCAAACCAGATACAATTGAAAATCAGAAAAAAATCGCACTTCCGTGGAGCCCTGACAATGTGATCTCATCATGCTAGGACTCGAAATTGCAAGTGTCACTTCAGATAAGATCAGAGGAAGTTTCCTGTCCCAATGATGTGACATTATCAGGTTTGAGATTGCAGCAAAGGCACACGCACAGTTTTGTGAACTAACAAGGCAGATTGAGAACACACTGGTTGGCAGGGTATTTTAGATTCCTAGATTGCTGTGAGCTGGGCATAATTAGAGCTCATTTTTTGCACATGGGAGAGCCATGCTAAAGAGTAAAAGAGCAGGGCACTCACTGCAGAAGGGAGAATGTTGATCTGTTAATTAACATGAGTTCAAACATCTGAACCATGCTTTACAGTGTATATGGACAGCTTTGGAGTCAGAGTGGACCTCCCTTATGATAAAATCCTGAAGAAATAAACAGGGATTTTGCCAATGGGTATGTAAAAAGATTACTGTAAACACCTGTAGCATTTGGTAGAGGATTATATCTGAGTTGAAGATTTCTGAAGCCCGGTTTAAAATCCCATAGAAAAGCAATCAATCGCTGTTAAGGTCTTTCAGGCTTTTCCTTAAGAGCTACTGTTGAGAAGTTCTGGCATTACTATTCTGCTGACTTCCACTGCAAAATAACAGAACGAACATAATAGCTCGGATTCTCTGCTAAGTGAAGCAGAGAAAGGGGGCTGAAGGGGGACTGTTTATGACTCTTTAATGCTCTAACTAGGTTTGTACCTTCAGCTGGGAACAATCTTCAAAGAGCAGATCGGCAGAGGAGATTTGGCATCATCATTTGTAAGAACCACGCTGCAGTGGCAGGATCTACAGACTTCAATGAGGCACCTAGGCTCTCTGTGATCTCCATGGGGAGGCTTAAGCAGCTATGAATGGGAGTCAAAAAACCCAACGTGTTGAGAAGTCGAAGTTGTCCATTAAGAACTACCAAGAACTGAGGCATCTAACTGCAGCCTGGAGTGAGGTACCTCTCTCTGTCCCAAACTCAAAGCCAGGCAGTGGGTCAGGTTTAGGTGGGGGTAGGAACAGCATAGCCCCGAGGCTGGAGGGAGTGGCTGGCTAGCCTTTCCCAGTCCCATGCTGTGCTGTGAATGCCTGCAGGCATTTGCTAGTTTGGATTAACCCTGTTGTAGATAAGGTTAACCTTTTCTTGATCTAAGTAAATGCGCTTCCTGAAGTCTACTAACTTAGCTGGGGTGCGTTTTTTGGCCAATTTAAACCCTGAGCACATCTGTGTGAGTAGGCATTTAGGTTAGGCTGACCTTAAGGTAATACTGGTACATCCCCGGGGGCTCCAGCCAGAGCCCCATGCCACTAAACCCCCCTTGATGTGCCCTGTCCCAATGCTCCTTCACACCCTGAAGTACTCAGCTTAGACACAGGAGACTAAAGTCCAAATCTGCACTCTGCTTCACTTGGAAACAGGATCTGAACCCAGGTCTACTAAAGTAGGCCTGCACTTTAGCAGACCTGGGCCATTTGACCGAGGAGCTACAAACATAGCCTGGGATGGGTTTCTTTCTGAAATAAGTCTCTGGAATGAGTCTTTCATTCAAGCTCTTTGCATGAGCAATTAAAGGATCACCAGATCGTTGAAAATGACTCCCCCACACAAGTGTCCTAACCATCAGGCTATTGTATCATTCTCCTCTTTATTTTGTCTCACCCACCGAATACTTAATTTCTTATACAAAATAGAGAAACTTCAACTGGGGGGTTTCAGACCCCTCTACTTCAGAATATTTTATATCCTGGTGGATAGTACAGTGGCCTGTGAGGTGGGAATGCTGGGTCCAAAAAAGAAAAAGGATTTAAATCTGGTCTTCCCGCGTGCCATCTGAATACTCAAAACACCACTGGGTGTAACAGAGGGCACCTCTCCTTGACTGTGTTTTGTCCAAGACCTCAGGACATGCCGACTGGATCAGAATAGCTAATGGATCAGACTGGGCTGCACAAGTGATGTAGGTGTGGGATAGGCCAATTTACAAGTGCCCATAGGGCTTTGCTATGAACTAGTCAGAACCTAGCGGCTCAGCACTGTCAGGATGTGAGTGATAGTGTCTGCATGCCCAGGACCCTCATCAGTTAGGCAGATATGGAGCAGAGTTTTAGAAGGTCTAAATTTTAGACTTGGGGACCTTGGCAGGATCTAGCACTATCAGCTGCCTGGGGAGACAGAAGCGTGCCCCGACTACACTCCCTCCAGTCCCACTGAGACAGGTATTCTTGATCCAGACTGTCTCTAGCATTGTGAAGAGTCTTCGCCTTGTACTGTAGCTAGATGCACATGGATATGAAATGCTGTTTTGCCAAACGTATGCATGCTGTACATGCTCAAAAGCATGCAGTTTCATGTGATGCCTCCTGCCACATGGGAAATATCAAGTACACATGCAGAAGGATGTTGTATATCCATTGGGCCACACACACCTTTGGTTCTGGGCGTGCATACTGCAGGACACTGAAAAAATTCATAAAGTGTCATGAAACAGTATTTTCCTCCGTTACTCTACAAGGTGTTCACATTATGGCAGTTGCTGAACGTTGTTCCACAAAACAAGGACGACAGCAATTTACTGGGCATTTGAGGAACAACAGTAAAGTTATTTCAATAGCTTAGGTCCATTTCAGCCTCCCACTTCTTGCAAACACTTTTCCTTCACTTGAAGGGAAAAATACAGTGTGTTCTTCATCTTAATAAACTTTCTTTTGATGATTAACACAGTGTTTTATGAGACCTGAAAGAACAAAGTTAAATGAACAGGAAGTGAAAACTTATGATGGATGTGTCCCTCACAGCATTTAGATCTTTTCCACTTGATTAAAAATTCCTAGTTCCTCTTCACTGAATTGTTTAGAGTTTTTTAGCAGCCTCTGTCCTGATTAAAACAAATTAGCATCAAAGATCCCCAGCTGAATGAAGAATCATTAATTGAGAAACATGCAACGCTCCTTAATTACCTTAGAACAGTCAGAGAACAAATAATCTTAGGTTTCAAAGGGGTTTGCACGCACTGTGCACTGTGGGCTCATTCTCTGTGTCTGCTGGAATAAAAGCAGACTTGCTTATACCGTTGAGGGGTATCAATGCAAGCCTCAGTAAACACATTGTAGATTGTTTATCTAAAGAGAAAAAAATGCAAGGTAATGGCTGACTGGAAGAGATAGATGATTCAGTTTATTATGTTGATCATAGCTTTCAATTTACTTTGCATATGCCAACATTGACTGAGAAATAATGAGAGTTGTTCCTTTATTGATACAAATTTAAATACTTCTAAGTAAAATCCTCCAGCTATTTGAGCACCTAACAAAATGTCAGACACATGCGTAGGGAGAATGTGACTTTCCAGCTTTAAATGCAACCAGGGAGAAGACTAAAAAAGGTGGCAAAAATTCCACAAAAACAACAGCTCAGAAAGAAAACACAAAACAGGCTCCTATCCCTAACTGGATTCTTTATAATATAGCTCCACACACAATTTATTTTCCTAGAATGTGGTTCAGTTTGCACATGCCAGTGCAAGTCATCTACACCTTTACCAAAAAAAGGAATGAACGTTGTTTTCAAGAGCACCCACCCAATACTAGTAAAAGTATTGAAGGCTGCATAGGCATTTGGCTGGGGTCATCTGACCCCAGCACTCTTTCCTGCCTAGGCAGGGGGTCGGACTCGACGATCTGTTGAGGTCCCTTCTGACCCTAGCATCTACGAACCTATGAATCTATCTTAATATTAGAGCTGTGCAAAATTTCGGCAGCTGTTTCATTTTCGAGGCGTTTTGGCCCATTTTGGTGCCTGAAACACTGAAGCCAAAATGAAACAGAAGGGTCCGAAACATCTCTGAAACAAAATAAAACCATCCAAAGCATTTCAGAAAAGTTTTGGATGTTTCAGATGCTTCAGAACTGGGCTTGCAGGGAAACAGAAACTAAGAAGAGGGCAGGGGAAGAGGGATGGAAGGACTGCTCTGATATTGACATCTGTAGCTGGTCAGTGTCTGTGATCTGTCCCCGAGGTCCCTTCCAATCCCAGTGCTCTGGGGGAGGGAAGGCAGCCTGCTGTCATCCTGCATGAAGACCCGGGGCCTGTGCCCACCAGGAGGAGTCTGCCACAGCTCTGCAGTCCGCCTGGGGGACACAGGCCTCTGGATCTGTGTGTGGGATGACAGCAGGCTGCCACTGCCAGCTGGTGCTAGCACCCGAGTTTGCTTGGTGCAGCACAGCAGGGGGAGCTGTGGGAGAAGCCCCCATGGCTATCCTGCCTGGCTGAATCCCCCACCCAATCTTGCACTTAAAAAAAAAAAAGCCCCACACTCACTGGCTGCAGCAGGGGCTGTGGGGCCATGTAGCAGAGCCCCACCCCCC
>NW_017728994.1:58811075-58816269 GCF_001723915.1 Gavialis gangeticus | reverse complement strand
CCCCACCCCTGATGGCCCCCCCCCGCCTGGCCTTAGCATCCCAGCACTTAAAAAAAGAAAAAAGCTCTGCACTCACTGGATCTGACAATGGTGATCAGGGTGCTGCACACTGTTTGGGAGCTGGAGCTGTTGGCGCTGAGTGGTGCCAGGCTCCGGCTGACACACAGAGTTACCCCAGACAGCGCATGGTGCCCTGCCAAGCCACGCTGTATCCGTGCCATGGGGCAGCTGCTGCGTGGGTGCCAGGCGGGGGGGCAGTCCCTGCTGCTCCCTACTGCCCTGCACTGCAGCGGCGTCTCTTTCACGAACCCTCAGAGGCCCTGATCACCGCTGACAGAGCCAGTGAGTGCAGGGCTTTTTTTTTTTTTAGTGCCAGGACTAGGCTGGAGCTGGCTGGGTGGGGGATAGGGCCGGGCAGGGCAACCATGAGGGCTTCTCCCATGGGTCCCCCCATCTGGGGAGAGGCAAGCACAATCAGAGGAGCTGCAGGAGAACCTGAAGCCACCCAGCTGTGCCTGCCTCTCCCCTGCCGATTCAAATCTCCGAAAGAGCGTCAAAACCCCGAAACAGATTCAGCTGAATCAAAACAGAGCAGTGATCCAAAACACCGAAACAAATCACTGCCCTCCAACACAGCCAAATCTGAAATCAAAATGAAACATGGCCATTTTCCACAATCCTACTTAATATATGTACATGTGTTTAACCAGCTCCTATAAGACATGCAAAAATAGAAGTCATTCAGTTTTCACTTTGAATACATCCATGTGTGAAAGGTCTGCCACTTGTATCTGTTTCAGGACCAATCCAGCAAGTGGCATTCATTAGATCATGGGTTCTGTCTGCACTGCTTAAGCAGTCCCATGCAAAGACACTTGAGCTAGCTTGGGTCCTGGACAAGTGTAGGTGCTTTAGTGAGATGCAGGGTTTATTAGCTTGGGGGAGGTGCTGCACTTACATGACTATATTGCTTCCAGTATTCAAGCTAACTCATCTAGTATCTCTGAGCAGTGCTGCATATAAATGCCCATAAGCCAGGTACAGACATTGCACTTTTACTGTTATAAGTGATCAGAAGCTGGTTTACACCTGTAGTAGAAGTCTGGCACACAGACTGGTTTAAAAATGGTGGAACCCTGTCTCAGATTTGCCTCCCCCGCTCCCCCCGCCAAAGGGCGAATGTGCGTTCTGTGCACTACCGATTTAAACTATGCTGCTTACAGAAAACCGCAGAACTTAGATGGATTCTGCCTTGGACTGTTTGAGTGTCTGTAATGCAAAACCCTTACAGGATCTGATGCAGCTTATGTAAAAGCTGGGATAGCCTGATGAATGAAATAGAAGGCACAATAGATAAATAAAAACTTCATAGAAAAGGCCTCAGGGAAGACTGATCCAATAAAGGTAGAAGTCAGGTGGTACAGCCTGGCCTCTGGGGTGAAATCCAGAACCGCTAGGCAGCTAGACTGCCTATACATGTGCTCATTCACATTCTAATTAGAATGGTCCAGCATTGTCTCACCATCATGTGTATTAAGCCCCCATGCATTTTAGAATAACCATGGGGGCACTTTATTTAAACTTTGTTGAATGAACTTTAGATAAACCGTCCCATGGCCATTTTAAAATCCTCCAGGGCTAAATACACACGATGGTGAGCCATTTTAATTAGAGCAGCTGTCTGGGATCTGCTCTAATTAAAAAGCCCCCCTGCTACCCCCCACGCCTGAGCACGTGTATAGGCAGCCTTTGACTTTACAGTGCTAGGCAGGTCAGAATGCAACCCAGACCAATACCAGCCACAACACTGAGCAGTCCAACAGAAATACTGAGGTAATGTGTGAGTCTACTTCCAGCAGTTCTGCAGGGAGATGCCTTCATCCACTTTAGATTAAGCAAGAACCTGCTTCTAAACGAAGCACCTACAACCTTTACAAGAACTCAGCAAGCCCCACCCTTTTCTTTAAAGGACAGCTGGTGGTTATGGTGCTCCATTGCAGAAGAGAAGTCAAGATTCCCTGGTCAAAGAGAGAGCAAAAGAGGGAGCATGGCTCAATAGTTTTGTGGTTGGGGCACTCAGCTGGGAGTGGGAGGAGTCCAGGTTTGTGCACCCAACACTCTCCCTCTATTTTATACTAAACAGTTATTTAAACAATCCTAATGACTCCAAATAGCCCATAGTTTAATGGTTACAGCAGTCTCCTGTAGGGGAGGAGGAGGATGGGATTTGAATCTCCTCTGGTTGAGGATGGTTTCTTGATCTCCCACTGGTTGGGCAAGTGCTCCAACACCATTACATGATATTTAAATATTTCCTAAAAGTGGGCAGTAGTGGCACTGCTCCTACTACTTCTTTTTACCAAGAAAGTGGCATCTACAACTGCATTTTGGGAGAAGCCCAATTCTGCCAGTGTGTGTTAGCTATGTTTTGAATGCCTATCAGATCAAGTCCCTCATGGAGTTTAGGCATAAAAATACCTACTTCCTGGATCCCAACCATAGTTAAAGGCTGGACTGCTCAACTGTCATGGCTGGAGAAGTTTTGGGCACACACAACTTTAGTCATCTGCAAAATCAGTGTCTGAGGTGCCTCCAGGGTTATGCGGCAGCTAACCAGGGAATTTGGAGACTGTTTCAGACATAGCTGCCTCAGTTCCACTTCAGTCACATCACAGGCTCCTTAATCCTTTATTGTGTTTAGCCCCTGGTCCTGTGTGTTTTAAGGGTGGAATATTACAAATGGGCAACACAAGTTTCATTAGACATATTTGAAGAGTTTTCTCAGTAATATAAATTGACAAATTCAGCTAGGCATATGTGACCCAAAGTGACTAGGGCATCTGTTTGCAATATAATTTTAGTGTCCTATTCAGCAAACACAAACACCAATCTTTTGTTTGCTGGGCGAGCAGTCTCAAAATGTCAATGGATTGAAAAAGCCTATTCACAGAAGTAATTACTATAGTCAGTAAGGTTTCCAAGGTTGAGACCTAACACTGGACTGTAATTGAGCTGGATTTATCTTAGAAAGTCTCTATCATTTACAGCTAAGTGAGGTTAAAAAAGGCCCGAACAAGATGTACTAATCGTAATGTAAGTATCTTGCCAACTTCTATTATGGATATTTTAATTTACTGTATAAAGATTTTGAGACAACGATAAAAGGGTACACTAAGTGCTAATAGATCCCCACAATGAAGAAGTTTATGGCATTTCCAAAATGTCTTAGTACAATTATGAGCTTGTGCATTTCTATTGTTTTCTATCAAATTTAAATCAAACTATATATTTTTGGGCAGTAGTGGCAAAACTATTTGGCAGGTGTTCCACCACGGTAAATCCTGGCCTCCCCCCTCGTGCCACTCTCATCTCCATCCCCACCGTGGAAATCACTAAGGACTTTGCTGATCCAGGACACAGCTCAGATAGCATGATTATAGGCCGTCACACACACCTTCATTTAATTTAAAAAGACACATCTCTCTGAGCATGAGTATGCTGTTTAGGTAAATGATGAATCCATTGCATGTGAAGTGAAGTTTCACCTGAATGTGATACAATAAGGACTCAAAGCTAGGATTTCATACTGCTCACTGATTATATTTTATTTTTGGTGCAGGGAAGTTATTTTGTTGTTGAAATGAAAATGTTTTAGGCAGGGTGGATGCAGTTACTGGCGTCCTTCTAGCTGGCCTTCACTTTTAAACAGTAACTGTAAATCAAACAGCCTGATCTCTCCAGAAGGCAAAATTACTGCTGCCAACTTGCAGTGTCACAGAAAAATAAATAATATTTTGCACTTCTGCAGTCCATTCCATCAAAACATGTCAAAATGCTTTGCAAACGTTAACCAGCAAAACCTCAAAAGCCTTTCAGGTTGGCAATTTTTATCACAACATGAGTCACAGGAGTCCGAGGTAGAAAAAGGCTAACACACAATTTCTCAACATTAGCCTCAAAGTTTGTGTGCTTCTGGTTTTGGTGGGTCAGCTTCACCACTGCTTCTTCCTTGTACTGTGCCCAGGCGAGAAGACAGAGATCAAATTCTGGACCTGCCCACAGAGGGCTTAAATCTGCTTTAAATTTTTCTAGATCGATTTTAACCAGATTCTTCTAGCTGCCTAGGAGCCACAGAATAAGCTATGTCTTCTCCAATCTTCTTTTAATCCTTTCTTTCCTATATACTGATATGGCCCCTATGCTAGGGTCTGTATAGGAGAGGCTGTCAAGCTGTTAGGTTGGCAGGGAACTCCTCAGGCTAGAATTGTTTGGTGGAGAGAGATGTCTTTGCAGCTCTTCTACCGCATCCTTAAAATAGCACGAGGCTCGATTTGCAGCTTCCATTGTTTTTAACTGTAAAGAATTTTTTTTGCAAAAATCTTGTTGGTCTCTAATAAAAGATATCACCTCTGTCCACAAGCCCTGATTGCTGTAGGTGCTTGACACCTCCAGCATATCAGGCCTTACTGTATTCAAAGGTAACACAGGACTGTTTGTGAAGACTATGCCAATGGTTTCTTAAACTGGCTTTTGGAAAACTGAACTATACAAAACTAAAGGTCACTTAAAAAACCCCCCAATCTGAACCATAAATGACGTGTGCAACAAACAGCTACATGATAAAATGAAAGGTTATCCCTGGTGTAATACCAACAACACGAGTAGATTTACATCAAGAAAAAAACTGGCTCACAGGGGGAGGGAGAGAAAGAGAGAGTCTTGCTTTGATAGAGCTGGTTGCACTAGAGTGGAAAGTCAACTGTTTAAAGTGTTAGTCAAATAAATGAGATAAGAGACAGCTATGCAGCAATGTCAGTAGGGCGAATGCATCTAAAGCAGGGGTTTACAATTTCCCAGATTTCAATTTCTCAAAGCAAAGCAGTCAAAAGGAAACACTGCCAGCCTTTCTTTCTGACATATCACAGCTACCTCTCCATCCCAACACAGAATTGTAAATGAGAGAATAACTATGTTGCTTCTTAGAGCTCCCACAAGGCCCTGCTCACTTGCTCATACATTCTGACCATGCACATTAATAAACCTCCGATGATACCACCCCGCACCCAGGAAGCTCTCCTGTGCATGAGAGCCCAAAGTTGAAAGTGCTTC
Source organism: Gavialis gangeticus (assembly GCF_001723915.1). Classification (NCBI taxonomy): domain Eukaryota; kingdom Metazoa; phylum Chordata; order Crocodylia; family Gavialidae; genus Gavialis; species Gavialis gangeticus. The sequence continues at coordinate 58,811,160 of NW_017728994.1, read as the reverse complement.
TAGCATGACCCATCCTGTTTTCAGTACTCACCCAGTGCTGTAGGTAGCAAACAGAGGAGGTAAGCCACTAGCAATGCAATAACTC
>NW_017728994.1:58803760-58806075 GCF_001723915.1 Gavialis gangeticus | reverse complement strand
CCAGTGCTGTAGGTGGCAAACAGAGGAGGTAAGCCACTAGCAATGCAATAACTCCATGCTCCTGACTTATGGCCCTTCTGTACCGCCACGTCCAGTGTGCATTGCCTATAATTAGAACCATGCAGAGGAGTGACAAGTAATAGGGACACTCAGTACCACAGCAAGGAAGTTTGGTGCCTGGGGCAAGCCTGCAGCAGCAACCTGCCCTTGTCCCGTGCACAGATCTGGGTGGGCACTCCCGCACCCATGCTTGTCTGGGCGTGCACGCAGCAACAGGAGATGCTCTCCCTTCTTCCCTGTGCCCCCCCAAATGCAGCCCTGTCCTACACCCCCCCTCAGTTGGCAGTGCCTGTTGGCACCCCTTCACTCTGGTGCCTGGTGTGGTTGCCCGGCTCGCCCCCCACCTTGCTACAGTACTGGGGACACTGGTTTCTTCTAGGGCTCTGTTCAAGGAAAAATTACAAGGATGTTCCTTGTGTACCGCTCCATTGAAGTAAAATAGACGGGGAAGGTTGTGCCATGCGAGTTGGGCTAGTTGAAAGTGACCCTCACAGCTGCCCCCCAAAATATGTAGAAACCTCTTAAGTACGGCAACAATGTAGTATTTGTTTCTTCTTTAGGGAGTGCATGAACTTGATGGGGTGGAAGTACTTGACCCTGAGAACAAAGCTGGCAGCAACTTTGGTCCTGGTTCTGGGTTGGGCTTTAAGCATAAAGGTTAACACCCTTATACAGCAAAGAGCACGGTTGTTTAGAAACTCTCAAATAAATCTTAGAAAAACACAAATGGTAATCCTGAGAAAAGGCTCCACGAATGGAAAAAGGATGGGAAATGGGAACATGGGACACTCTGAGTGCATATAGGTCAGGAATTTCCCAAAATGTGAGTATCACATGGTTCTTTCAGACCCCTTCTATGCATTACCATTTATGCCATGATTAATATGTGTGTTAATCAGGCAATCAGCTGATTGTCTGCTGGGACAGCGCTGGGTCCAGGACATGGAACTGATTCCAATTCTTAAGGCATACAGCCCTTGCTGCACGTTCATCTCAATTGCTGTCTTACAATCTTTAACAAATCATCTCTCATTCTGCTCTTAGCGTTCTTACCTAATAGTCTCTTCAGTAGCTATCTTTACCATATGTTGGACAGCCTACTACTCAGATCCACATCCTCTACATCCTTCATACAATATAGTTCCCCAAAGTTTCTGACCTGTTCTTAACAGGTACGTGATAGTCCTGTCCATATTTTGAACAGGACTTGAGCATTTGAAGCTCATTTCAATGAGCTTCAACTATAGCTCATTTCTTTTGTTTGGTAATTTATGCAGCAAGGCTCTCTACCATTGTTCTAATAATACAGTGATCTGACTCACAACTGGCTTGCCTAAGACTTCCAATGTCCTAAAATATATAATTGTCTTGAATCAATAAGAATGTGGTCGGTCTGATTGATAGTAACCCCATTTCTATATACTAATTAACTTTTTTATGAAGAAATAGACTATTCTTTACAACCACATATTTTAGCAAAACTAATAAATTCTGTTGCCATTCAATCTAATTCTCTGTGTTTGGTTCCCATGCATTTCTTTCCCAGTTTCAGCATTTAAATATGTCAGGACAATTTTTGTCCCCTATGTCTCAAGGCTATCATATATTCACTGGGGTTCTTCATAAAACCTATCTTTTACGTTATCTTCCATTTCTTTAGTGGGAGCATATGCAGCGATGAGGTCAATACTGTCTCACCTTCCTTTTATCCTTAGATAGTACATTTATTCTTTGATGACTTTCAAGCCCATAACTGCTATTACTGCAGTGTCAGTAACCATTAAGCCCATTCCTGTTTTGTGCCTTATAGTCTCTTCTTCACAAAACAGTGTGTAGATTTGCTAACTTTGTGGCCCCCAGCACATATTAATTTAATGGTGTGGTAGGATCGGATCTCTGATCACAACAATCATGCCTCCTGCCATGCCACACATACATGACAGGAAGTGTGATTTTGGGATCCCATTCACACCACTACTACTTGCCAGGAATTGTAATCCTGGGCTTCTCTTGCATTGGCAAGTCGAAAGCTGGGTGCCTAGAGCCCTACATGTAGGACTGACAACCAACTGATTGTTGGCCCCTGGCTTGGACAGCCTGGGTGGACAGCGGAGGAATATAATGAAGTCCAAAAGGAATTCAAAAAGGTTGATCAGCTAAAGCAAAAGGCAGAATTACTAGTGTGAGTGCATTCTTCAAGGCTATCAGTATAGGGAGGATAAGTGATTGGAAACTGATTGAAATCTTTAATACAA
>NW_017728994.1:58797204-58798760 GCF_001723915.1 Gavialis gangeticus | reverse complement strand
AAAGGAGATTGGGGGTATGCAAATCTGTTAAGAGGATGAAAATGGAAACCTTTTAGTTACAAAGAACACATGAGAGAAGGATGGAGGGAGTACTTTAATGAGCTCCTTCATGGCAAGAAAGGTAGATGTGAACAAGCAACCATTTTTCAGACAGCTAAGCCATTTGTGGAACAAGTATATTTTGAAGAGACCTAAGACACAATGAGAATGCTCAGGCAGGACAAAGCACGCGGTGTTGACAATATTCCTGTTAAGTTGTTAAAAGCAGGATGGGGGAAGTCCATTGATAAGGAGGCTGAAAAAAATGCTGAAGGAATGTAAAGCAATGGACATAGCTTCCAGAAACACAGATCCCCTGTGGATCAAATATTTTAAATTAATCAACTACCAAGAAAAGATAGGCATATGATCTAAATGCATCAAATAAATCAAATAATAATATAGCACAAAAGAGCCTTTGAGCCTGAATGAGAACCTTTGGAATCCGTGATAAAATTATCAAGGTGGAACTGTTCTGCATTAGTGGCTCAAAAGGTAGAGTACAATCAGGAAGTGAAATCTCGGTCCCATTTTACTTCTGTGCAGTATTAAAGACGGGAGGTGTACTGTCTGTCCCTGAAACGCTAATGTGCCCAGGGAAAAAATGGTTCAGTTCTGCAGAAATTTTCTTGATGGGGTGAATATCATTGGAGCGCACCAACTTTTGGGATGTTCTGATGCCCCACCTATTACAGAAGAGACAGATATGGTTCAAAGGATAGTTGGAGATTTGAAGGAAATGCAAGAAAGAACAACTTAGGAACAATAATGATGATAAAACTAAATGCAGATCTTGGACAAGATTAACCAGCAGGTGACAACTGGAGATACCAATGTGTTGGAAAGTTTAAATATCTAGGGCCATTAATTATGAATTATAACTTGGTAAGGAAGGAAATTAAAACAGAGATGCAGAGCAGGAGTACCAGTTACTCTATTCTGCAGAGAATTTTTACCACTAGCTGCTGCTTACAAAGATGAAGCTGCATAAATACAAGAGCAGTGTATTTTGTTTCACATGCATTTAAGACCTAGGCACTTACTAAGAAGAAAGACAACTAAATACCGTGGGAAAGAAAGTACTGAGGCAAAACTTGAAGCCAAACAAGTGAATGTAGCATAGTGAAGAAGATCTAATAAGCAACTGTGGTAGGTCAATGAAGAACCACGGCTAGTCAAGGCTAAATAATCCCAGTGATTTCAGAAAACATGGTGTGTAGCTTGGAGGATGTAAGACAGACCAACTAAGTGTTGCTTGGAAAGACAGTCTGATTTGGCAGGAGCTTCTGGCCAGAAGAGAAAATGGAGGGCTAACATTAAGCAAGACCTAAGGACTCTTAATGTGGGACAGGAAAAATATCAATGGGAAAAACATTCCCTTACCAGAAACAGTTATGAGCAAATAGTGAGAACAGCCAGTATCTCAGTAGTATAAAGAGCCAGGGAGTAGCTTCATTTAATATCTGGCAAATACTCATTTTTGATATAGAGCCTTTTTTTTTTTTTTTTTTTAACTG
>NW_017728994.1:58790948-58797081 GCF_001723915.1 Gavialis gangeticus | reverse complement strand
TTTTTTTTTTTTTTTTTTAACTGTGCCTTAGTAAGTGGCCTATGCAAAAAAAAATGTACAATGCAAATCACTTAATACTAATGAAATAACCAGTGTACTATTAATATTTTACAAATATGATTATAATGATATAATATTGGTGCTAATGACATAATTAAAATAGTACTTAGCACATACACAGTGACTGATATCTTCAGAGAGCTGAAGAGCTTTGAACTCTGTCCAAACAGTAACTAATTAATCCTCCGTATACCTTTGTCAATAAAGGAGGTACATATTACCGTCTCCACTTTTTCAGATGAGACAAACTGACCTCTCAGAGGCTGTATTGTCAGTCATTGGCACAACCAAAACTTTCTCAGCTAATTCATCCATCCAGCTTTTCGCACCACCCCCATCATTGGTAGATGAACAGTTAGGGGTCTTGTGGTTCCCTGGAACCAGTAATAGATCTTATGTACAAGGGCAAATTTATAGGGAAGAGAGTGTTTAGGCTGAGTCATGTTACAGAAAACATCCATAATAGCACGTTGATAAATACCAGCGGACTGGAACCAGTGATGTTAGTGCTATGTGGAGTAAAACCCACATTAATTAGTAACCAAAAGGGTTTTAACGGTTGGAGATGGTAAGTGGTTTGCATTTCACCATTTGCTCTCAGCTCCACATCCTGTTCTGTCTGACAGGGTGTGAAAACTCACACTGCTGGAGCTGCCAGATGATTGCTTCCCTTGCTTCAGACAGATGTAGCACAGCCAACTTCACTGGGCTCCCCCTTCCTGATGACTCAGGCAGAAAAGCAACACCCGAGCATGTACACTTGTTCCGACAGGAGTTGCTGCATCCCCCTGTAGGAGAAAGAGAAAAATCTGCGTGGCACAAACATGACATGCGGCATGCACAGTCTTTAGAAGACAAGAGAAAGATCTGGACCTGCAGTAGGAGACCAGAGGAATCAAGATGCATCAAAAGCCCGAGAGTGCACTGGAGGAGGGAGGAGCGCCATCTTACCACTTTTGCACTGTCAGTTTAAGGAAGCTACAGCTTTGGACACATGTTCCTTCTTCAAAAATGGAGCGCTATAGCAGTATACACGCATTCAGAGCCCCCGGCAGAGCGCTACCAAGGAATGTACCCCAGCACGGACACTATATGGGCTGGTTGTTGACTCCCCCAGTTCCCAGGGGAGCCTGTCAGTGAACCTCAGCACTGACGGCCTGTCCCACAGGCAGCCTTCATTGCCCCACTGAACCCCAAGGGGGATGAGTGGCTCTGCAGCTCTGCTCCTGCTGGCTGCCAGGGAGCTAATCACTTTTGGTTTCTGTCCCTCCCACCCAGAAGCACTCTGGGATGCTGGGGGACCAAGGGACCACCTGTAGCACTACATGTAACTGTCCACACATGCTAGAAAACAGTGCTATGCAGAAGCGACTGTTTGAAATAGAAACTTTTTGTGGCGGATCCACCATCTTTGTGGTGCTATAGCCTGAACACGTGCACACTAGTTTTTTTCTAGTGCTAAAAGTGTATATATTAGACTTACAAAGGTAATATGTGTCCAAGGCTTGGCAGTGCACAGCAGATAAGACATCATCAGTGCTCTCCATTTCTTATCTAAGAAAGAGCTGGCAAAAGCAAAACCTTAATAAAATTTAAAAAGCGCCACGGTGATACAACTGTAACTTGGACTGTATATAGTGATGTGGCTGCTGCCAGACGTGCAGGTAAGGGTGGCATGCGATCTCATGTGTAATCCACAATCGTGCCTTGTCATGCCACTGGGTGCACCTGGCCACATCTGCATGGCAGGAAGCAGGACTGTGGGATCCAGCATCAGATCCCATTATACCTTATTGCTGGTGTAGGGAGATCCTGGGATCCTGGGCTCCCTCTGTACCGGCAAGTAGCAAGCTCCTGCAGCTGGGAGCTCTGTTGGTAGATTTGGGCTCCCAGCCTCTGCGGTGCACCATGTGCCCTCATGGCCAACAGCCCACATCTGGCAAGGCTCACAGCCATGGGAGCATATGGTGCACCTCCCACACATGGTGGTCATCTGTAGACTTCCAGCTGTGGAAGTGCATGGTGTGCCTGCATCTGGGGGCCCCGTCAGCTGTGTGGTCCCAGCTGCAGGAGTGTGTGGTGCACCCCCATGGTTGGGAGCCTTGTAAGCTGCAGGCATCTAGCTGTGGGAGCACAAGGTGAACCCCCACCCAGCTGATGGGGCTCCCAGCCACTGGGCACACTTGGCTATGCATTCAATTAACGGCATCATAGGAACCAACCACAAAGTTATGACACATTTTTGGTGGAATAACTTTGGTTTATTCTGAGTTTCATAATGTCATTAATTGCTTTAATGTACAGCGGGTTACAGCTTAAGACATGGTTACCTGGTTAATCACATCTTAAGTGTAACATGTGGCAGGGGCCAGTATGCAAACCAGCAACCCTCCTGTATGCTTTCTGTTTAAATTAGTTTCCTGTAGTGTTAGCCCTAGTCTTAGTTTAGCATTGAAAAGAAGGTGTTTCAACAAAACAGTTACAGCACATAAAGATGTGAAGGTATGCCTGTTTACAACCACTCAGATTTGGATATTTTAGATATGGCTTACAGAACATCTGTACACTTCAAATAAGTAGCATGCATCTCTCTAGGCAAAACCACGAAAGATGTAAATAGAATAATGAAACATTCATAAAACATGTGCGCACATCCCCCTTCCTGGTTCATTCATGAGGAGAAAGGCACTCAAGGTTTCACCCCTTCTGAGGTGGTACCCCATCAGATACACACACAGTAAGTGACTGAGTTAGCTCCCCAGCAGTGTTCACTGTAACATATAAATATGCCCGACAGGTGAGAAAGTACGTTCTGATCTGGGTTACCTGTCGAACCCTGTGTAGTATTGCAGAAGTATTTTTTTCCTTTGTGTTTTAACTTGTTTTTCCTAATTTGGAATTCCAGGCTCAGCTCCCTCATTTTGGAATGAAACACGGTCTGGAAATATCTAAAAAAGACCTTAACCAAAGTTAGTAGCAAGTTTTCCATTGACAGGAGAAATACTGATCGAAGTGAAGTCAAGTGCCGAAGTCAGTATTTAGTGAGACGGACAACAAAACATGTACTTTTCCATGAAGATTCCTTACATCAGACATATCTGAAATATTGGATCATAATGCATACAACATAAATACCATTTCCATGAATTTAAAAAGGGCAACCATTTTTTTTTCATAAAAAAGAAACTGAAACCATATACTGTATAGTCATGGATGATATAATGGTATAACAAAGATATAATACGAGGCCTGTTTTTGACTGCTTTATTCTTGTTACTGGTACATAGTAGTCATACAAAAAAGTAGTCTAGTTGAGGATAATGTGTGAAAATCTGGCCCCATGCCAGTCAACGGTAGTTTCTCTATTGACTTGAATGGAAGCAGGGTTTCACACAGACTACTCAGCTGAATACCCTTTAATCAGTGCAACCAAAGGCAGCAGAATCAGGTGGATGAAAAACCAAATAAGCAAAACCTAATAAGTTGGAGAGACTTCCTTGTCTTTGTGTTTCTAAGGGCAATATGTACTTGTAAGAAGTGTCCAAATAGCTCTAGGTTCAGGTCTTTTCCTATAGATAGCAACTGAAGGAAGAATCAGTCTATCCCATCAGAAAAATGCGACATCCTAGAGGCTGAAGAGTGAAAGTTCATTTTTTTTTTACATCAGTGTCATGTAATCTTGATAGGATGACTCATATGACAAGAAAAAAGAGAGTATAATACCTTTAACAGAAACTTTACCTTTATTGTCAGGAAACCCTTTGGGTGGTTTTCATAAAAGTGGTAATGAAATTAGGTACATAATGATTTTGCAATTTAAATGAATACCATCAAATCTGCTAGGGCTAAAGCCTGAACAACTGTTAACATGGCCACAAACTAAAATTCTTACCATCAGGATTCCAGTCCTACATTTGAAATTGTTTTGGAAAGATATCATTGCTGCTGCTTTTATATGTAACAGGCTCTCTATCAAAGGTCAAAACGTTGAACATCCTGCTACCTGGAGAAAGGCCAGCTGGGAAACTTTGCAATCAGAGGTGAATCTGAACTTTCCCAGTTAAAGACATCTGTTTCTCTTAGGAAGCATCTTTAAATTGCCTTATGATATTAGTTAGGTATCATATTCATTGAAGCAATGTGCAGATAAACACTCATTTTTTGTAAGTACACTAGCAGTTCGTTAATTTACAAGGAACTACAGTTAACAGACCTCATATGTTAACGTGTTACTTATTTACATGTTCTATTTAAGTAACTTAATGAAAGAATGTAAAAATATACATAGAGGGAAACGGAGAAGAAAACATGCTATTGTCTGCAACGTCTGTTATATCGATCTTTTACAGTGAGTCTTGGCTGTAATTCTTCCCTCAGGAGTATTAATGATTGGTTTAGAGAAAAAATATGGAGTCCTGATGGTCAGAGTTTCATTCATGAGCCACTATATAAATTAAGGGCTAGCTTGATATTTTTAGTGCAACATAAAATGACAGTTTTGATTAAAAAGGTTCATTCAACATTTTCTGAATCTTATCAAGAGCTCAAAGAGTGTTGTGGGAGCAGAGCAGTGAACAATACCGGCTTCATCAAAAAGCCAAGGAAAAAAACTGTCACTGGTGTACACTGGCCATCATTAAGGAAGAGATCAGTATTTGCCAACAATTGGCATAAAATGGTATTTGAGATACCACAGTATTTTTGTACATGTAAAATACAGACTATTCATGGTTAGTCAGAAACTGAAGTTTCAGAAGAGAATGTTGACTGTTTAATTGTAACCACTAAATTACTCTTTATGTCTTTTGATTTATTTTAATTTTTTTTTAGTAATTTGGACCCCAATGGCCGCAGCCAGACGAGCACGGCCATGCAGTATGTGGCGCTGCACACGTCTTGGATGCCACATACCACATGTTCAGTTGTTCTCTGCACTGTGAGGGCAGAAAAAGCAAGTGGAAACCCATTAAAAAAAAAGAAAAAAAAGAGTGGAGTGACGCACGTGGTGGCAGCATGCCTAACCCGAAGCCAGAGCCACACCCCGCTGCTGGCCAGACTCCATGTGGCAGGATCACTGCTGCTGCAGCCCCAGGAGGCCCCCCAGGGCCCCAGGTAAGGCTGTTGGGCCCAGACCAGTGCTGGCCCCAGCCTCCCCTACACCACCCGGGTTAACTTGCTGTGTACCAGAGTGTGCGTGGCACAGGTGTTCCTCGGGGACAACTAGCAGCAGTGCACCTTGCTCTGCCACTAGTTGTCCCCAGGAAAGCAAATGTCCATGCATTAATGGATATGGCCAATAGGTGCATCGACACACGCAATTAGCACATAGCAATACATTCTGGTGCAGTCCAGAGTTTATTGCTCCTGGGCACAGCATTTACACATGCGCCACAGTACAGCAGCAGCTTGAGTTGGGGCAGAACAGTCCTGGCTGGCACGGAACCCAGGGGGTCAGCCTGCCAGCCAGGAGCTGCTCTGGCATGACTTATCGTGCTGCAGGGGGGGTGGCTGGGGCATGAGGGTACTACAGTGCAGGGGCTGCCTGCTGGCTAGCCCCACACCATAGCACCCTCACACCCCAGCCAGCTCCAGTCACTGGCTACACAAGCATTTCAGTTCACATAACGACTCCACTGAAGGATAGTACTTGTCCCGGACAGTACTATCCTACGGCAGAGTTAGTTTACTGCGCCCTAATATGAGCACACATGTAGACAGCAACCCTTTACTGCGGAGCTAATTAGTCTACTCTGCAGTTAAGTGCACATGTAGATGTGCCCAAGGAGTCTGAGACAAGAAAGAGCAAGAAGTGTTAGAAAATGTACTCCAAAATTGAATGAAAATGTTGAATGGTCCCAGGACATGGGTACTTTACTTGAACAATAAAAATGATATTTTTTTAACTTGCCCCTTAAAAAATATCTGATTGATATCTGCCCATCTCAAGTGCTGAAATAAACAAACAATAAACACTTTTAAAACTTACATTTGCTTTTCAAGTCATCTCAAAGTTCAACAGAGTCCAGTCAGAGTAACCATTCTGCAGAATACATGTCCTGTGTACAGTGGGTCT
>NW_017728994.1:58782532-58785948 GCF_001723915.1 Gavialis gangeticus | reverse complement strand
GAAGAAAGAGCAAGAAGTGTTAGAAAACGTACTCCAAAATTGAATGAAAATGTTGAATGGTCCCAGGACATGAGTACTTTACTTGAACAATAAAAATGATATTTTTTTAACTTGCCCCTTAAAAAATATCTGATTGATATCTGCCCATCTCAAGTGCTGAAATAAACAAACAATAAACACTTTTAAAACTTACATTTGCTTTTCAAGTCATCTCAAAGTTCAACAGAGTCCAGTCAGAGTAACCATTCTGCAGAATACATGTCCTGTGTACAGTGGGTCTCAGGTACACATATACATATAACATATAGTGAATATTTCTCATATGTAATATTTAGAATGAGACTATAGAATTTGAAAAATTTTCCAGTAAATTGGCTTATTTCTTTTTATCCTGTTTGTAATGGCTTAGTCACCACACACACCAGTTCTACTGGCTCACTTTACCTTGAGCAGATCAACATTAAAACTGATACAAGGGGTTATTTGAAAAATAAACAGGGTTTTTTGCATGTAATAGCTTCTCAACAGAAGCTTTAGAAATGGATTTCTTAGGTTTTCAGAAATTAGGGCATGAGGTCAGAATGGCCAATAAAAGGATAATTTGGTGATGGCATTAGATTAGAATAATAATCTTATTTTAAGATATGAAAAGATTGAAACAATCATGCCAGCATAATGAATAATTATACCATAATTCATAAATGCATAATTTATCAAAACGATATAGCAGTCATGGTTAGATGCAACCTAATAATCCTGTATAAGATGTAACTACATACTGTACAACCATTCCTTTTTATATGTATTTTTTACATTCAGTCCTCATCCAAATTAAATAGAGTAGTTCTAGGTATGAATGGCATTACAAAATAAACACAATCAACTCACAACAGGGCTTTATTACTGCTACTGCACCATCATGGCATGCAAGTAACTATGTAATCAATTGTAAACATTAAAATGTCATCACCTTCCCAAAGAAAAAGAAAAAAAAATACAGATATAGTAGTAAAACATCAATTATCTTTAAATATCTTTCATATTTACCAAAACTCTATGATATACTAGAGGCATTTATACCTCTCCGGCTCTCCCCTACATTAGCACCTTGGCAAACTTGGAGTTGATAACCTGCACTTCCAAGTAAGACCTACCAAAACTCTTGAGTTTGTACCAACTGCCATTGACATTTAATGCATAAATGAGAATAGGACTCATCTGCTACCTCTCCCTTATTAGTCTCTCTTGATTTTGCTACGTTTCAGCATTATGGCTAAATGAAAAGACAGCGAAGAGGGCTGTAAGAGGCTGTTTGCTGGAGTGCTTACTGTGGTAACAAGCCCCTCAGAGCTTGTTAGATGAACAGACAGTCAAAGGATGCTGTCCTGTTAGGGTTTTTTTTTTTTGTTTTTTTTTTTGCTGCTGAATGCTGATTTGGTCAGGTCTCATACTAAATGAATTATCTGAAAACCACTCTGGGAACCAAGCTGGTTTTGTGCTGGTTTGTTTTTTGGGTTTGTCTTGGGAGGAGTTTTTTGGTATTCAAGAAAATTCTTTCAATAGGATCAAATTGTAGAGCATGTGAAACTCTACAGTTAGAAGAGAAGTCCACAATTTATTAGAGAAGGGTCAATGTGCTGGTTGGGGTGCAGTTCTGCTAGGAGGTGAAAGGAAACAATTTATAGTCATTTTAGGATGTTACAATAGGAAACAGGAGTAGGTAGACTACTGTACAACAACTGCGAGTGAAACTCTCCCTCAGTTTGCAATCTTGGAGATAGCTTTTGGAAAAACAAGGAACTTGATTGCAAAACAGGCTTTTCGATTTTCAGTCAGTTCTGGTAATGAGTTAGTCGGTTGGCAAGCAAAACCAACGCTTAGACCATATATCTCATTCAGACGTCTAATAAATCTCATGAAGTGGAATAGTACTGTCCACACATCATTCGACTGTAGCCCAGACTCGACTTCAGGGCCTTTAGGAAGGTAAAAAACTATGATATGTTCAACTCAAGTTTTTTCATATGGTATGATCACTGAAATATATGCACATTAATTTTTGCAATAACTATTCATTCAAAATCTTCCTTCACATTTGGGAAATGATAAAATAACACCTAAATTCACAACAACCTTTTCAGTTCTTTCTGAAAGAATGTCTTAATGCTGATCAAAAGGAGAAAAAACTGTACAATTCTTAACATGATGTTAAGCTATAAAAATGTCCTTCAACGTCCCAGGGTTAAGCTTAATTTTCAATTATACAATTTCTTTCTTCATTACAAAATAACATAGTCTCTCCTAGCTGTAGTCAAGACTTTCCCCCCTCTGATTTGCTCAGGATCAAGCGAGCTGTTTAGTTTATTTTATATTTTGATGATATCAGAATCTGTTGCTTCATCTAAAGCTGATCAGTATACTCATATTCGTCATAAGGTTGTTCTGCTTTGGGGCATAGTAGGTTGCAAGTGTGAATATAACAGAGCACATATTTACCTATCACCATTATCCATAGATTTGCCTCCATAAAAACTGAGGCTGTAGTATAGCTTTCAATGGAAGCCATTTAAAAAGAAAACATTACAGAATATACAAGTGCAGTTTCTAGATCTCAGACACAAGTTCCTTGACGTGTTGAGAGGTGATGTTTTCGATTTCTGACTCCTGAACTCTTATCTTTACAGTCTGCAGGCTTCTGTTGTGAAATGTCTATCAGGGCACTTGCAATTGCAAGACCTGGAAGATAAATAAAGAAAAAAAGAGAATTTAATGCTCAATTGTGAGAAGACTTCTACGGCGCTGTGGTGGATCCTTATATGTCTAGTCTTTTATATTTTTCCAACAAATAATTGGCTGTATTTTTAAGTGAGATAGGAGGCTACCAAACATTTGGTTGTTTTATAAAATATTTTTCTCATAATTGGAAACAAAAGAGGAGAGATGAGGTGGCCAGACAGAGAGGCCATCAGACTGGGAATCAGGAGAGTTTGGTTCCATCCCGACTCTTGCTGAAGTACCGTGAACGTGAGCAAACCACTTTGCCTCCCTGTGTCTGTTTCTTTTTCCAACCTTTGTCTGGATTGTTTATGGAGCCATGAAACTCTTCGCATCTCTCACTGTGCATTTCCATCATGCACTGCAAAATAAAGCTCATATCTGTGTTTGTATTAGACTGGGTACTGGTTACTGTACTATACACAGCAACAAGAGATGGAACTGGGACTAGCTACCTGGATCAAGGACAACAAGAAGTCCTTTTTTAAATACATAGGGGGTAAAAAGAAGGTACCGGGTAACATGGGGCCTCTACAAGACACGCTAGGAAATCTGGTCATCACACCAGATGACAAAGCTAACCTATTTAACAATTTCTTTGCCTCTATTTTCCTGAGCAGGGACCCGGTCACCCCCCCCCC
>NW_017728994.1:58757010-58782213 GCF_001723915.1 Gavialis gangeticus | reverse complement strand
ACATCAGGAGGCGCTACATCACTGTCAGGGCAGCTAGGATCTGGAACCAGCTTCCAAGAGAAGTGGTGCTGGCTCCTACTCTGGTGGTCTTTAAGAGGAGGCTAGATGAACACCTTGCTGAGGTCATTTGACCCCAGTACTCTTTCCTGCCATGGCAGGGGGTCGGACTTGATGATCTGCTCAGGTCCCTTCCAACCCTACCAACTATGAAACTATGAAACAAAGAGTGATGTGGTCATTTTTTCCAATAGTGGGAGCCTGGTGAAAATCAGGTAAAGCCATGATGTTAAATTCTGCCTTGAGTTATCCTTCTGGAAATTGTCAACATTTCTTGTTTATAGAAGCAACATACTATAAGGAGCTACAAATATGTCTATACAATTTCCATCTGGTCATAATAATATAATAAAAGGAAAACCTAAAAGGAAAAGATTAGGCTACTGGAGTACATTTCAATTTAAAACACAAACAGAATTATCTTAATATATTAACAGGATATCAGACGTGGTAATGCAGTAGTATGAAGAAATAAAACACTGTTTTATATTTTACTGCATATACCCAAATATAAGATGCACCCCCCCCCCTCCACTGTCAGCATAGGGAAAATAGCTTGTCATCTTATATTTGCATACAAAGAAACCTCATTAAATACAATGACTATCATGAAACTGCTGCCAAAACTAGCAAGTGTTCAGTAATGGAAAGCAACTCTTCTTCAGCAGTCCCTAGCAGTCAAGGATGATTGTCTTCCGTCACTATGTCTTATTTGTGGGCCTGAAGATGGCTGACAAGGCTGATTTGGGATTGAGAGACTCTGTTGCAATTCTGGCATGTGTTTCCATGCAGGGGAGTAGTTCTAGAGTTTTGATTCAGTCTGCAACACACTGTTTCTGCCCCTCCCGCTTTTCAATCTCCTGTTGCTGTCATAATGTTTCAAAGTACTGAGACCTTCGCAGTAGCAAGTGGTTCTGGATGACAGTCTCCCATAAGTTGATGTCAATATTGAATTTTTTTCAAGTTGGCTTTAAGGATACCCTTGAAGTGCTTTCTCTGCCCTCCTCTTGAGCCACATGCCTTGACTGAGCTGACAGAAAAAAAAATGCTTTCAGAGTCTGGAGTTGGACACCTGGATGACATAACTAGCCCAGCAAAGCTGATGTTGGATGATTGTTGCCTCGATGCTCACGGTGTTTGCTTGCAAGAGGCTGCTTGAGGTGTCATCCAGTCTCAGCTATGTACAGTAAGGTGGGGATCACAATTACTGGTTTATGATCTTTGAACACCCATTTCCTCAGGTGTCTGAAGGCTGTACTTGCACATTTGAGGCAATGTTGGATTTCTTCATCCATGTCAGCTTTCTGCGAGAGATGTTGCCTGTGGTATGGGAAATACTCAATGTTCTCCAGAGTCTCACCATGAATCTGAATTACTACAGCTGGGGATTGCTCATTAACAGCTTGTTGATGGGGGATCTAAGTCTTCCTAATGTTAAGCATAAGTCCCATTTTTTGCATGCCTCAATAAAGACATTGATGATTGCCTGAAGGTCTGCTTCCGAGTGAGCACAGACTACAGCATCATCAGTATACTGAAGCTTGATGACTGAGGTGTTGTGGTCTTGCTTTTGGCTTGGAGTCAGCTGAGATTAAACAGTTTACCATCCAATTCAGTAGTCTATTCCGACTGGAAGCTTGCAGTGGTCCTATGTTAGGGCCGTGTCAAGCTTCAGTCGCTGATTTGATTTGGCGGAGATTCGGCCCGATTCAGTGGCTGTATCTCTGAATCTGAATTGAATCAAGAGACCCTTTAATCTCTTCAAATCAAATCAGAACGCTTCAAATTGATTCGGAGCTATTTGGAGAGATTCAGTGATTTGGACATAGACACAGCTTTAAATTTTTCTACATACCTCAAGGTACCGGGGGCTCATGAATGCTGAGATGCTGGGGCGCATGGAGCATCCCACAAGAGTGCAGGGGGCTCCCCAGCGTTCTCAGCAGCAGACCTGGAAGTGGACCAGAAGCACTCATCCACTTCTAGGTCCACCGGGGAGCGCACCGGCTCCCCCTGCCTGCCCCCTGCCTTATTATACTGTCAACCTATACTTGACATGTCACATCACCATCAAAGGATACGTGTGGCTTTTCAGGAGGGAAAGCATTTTCATCTGACAGATTGCCCTGTGCCTCATCTGCATATGCATTTTTGGAAGATCCCAGGACTCATGACAACAACAGCCAATTCCAGTCATGAGTGGGGGCTAATTAGCACATGGATCCTTGTTGGGGTATACATACACATACAGAGCTGTGTTGAGCTATTGGTTTACCATGGCTTGAAATGCTGTTGATTCTGCTGGGGCCTAGCCCACTGAACTATGTGGTAAATCATAAGCCTTTTGGCTTTGGACTGCTATCGTGCATAATCTGTACTATATATAATAGTTATAGAAGTGCTATTTAGAAGTGTGTTTATTGAGAACCTGTGCTAAAACTTGCAGCAATTTCAAAAAAGGTAATATGCATAAAGTTTAGATTAACTAAATTATTATATGCATGTTTGTCTCAATGTCAGTGTTTTCAGACTTGCCCCTCACTCCCATGTGCTCGGGGAGAGCAGAGTCTAACCATAAGGGGGACCATAGGGGAGGCAGAAGAAGGAGTTACAGGGAGAAGAAATTATGAGGGCAGAATGCCACCTGATCCTCCAGATTTATTTTCCTTGCTGTAGCAGTGTGTTGGGACCCAGAAGCCTGTGGGCTTGGGTTTTCCTTCCCTTAGGGCTGACTGGCCCAGGGTGACAAATTCAAGGCCAACCTCCAAAAATTAGATTCTATACCTGGAAAAGTATATAAAATTGATAAATGTTTCATATATGGAATCTAATTATTGGGGGTGTCTTATAATCAGGTTCATCTTGTATTTGAGTAAATATGGTATTAAAGACTTTGATCAGAAAACTTAGTGGAAGCAGGTTTAACTCAGAAAAAAGGACCCAGAATTGGGAAAAGCATTAAGTACAGTTTTAGCAGAACAGATAGAAATTTTGGAAAAACGTATCTACTTTGTTTATGAATTTATCCAAGTATTTTGGCTCATGTCATCATATTGTCTGAATGAAATTATAAATAAGAATGAGGATTAAATGTGAGCTATTTTAATTTTGTATCTCAGAGGTCCTATCACAGAAGCCCTAAAATCAGAGAAATTAGAGATGGAAAAGACCAATGCTAATGCAGAAATATCACCTGTTCACAGGATATGCCTATATAATGCAAGGTAGTGACACACTGGCTCCCAAAGCAGAACTAAGATAGCCAGGTGGCTATCACTGCTTCTGGTGTCGCTGAAAACATACTAGATGGATTACATTTTACATACAAAGATATTTTTTAGATTAAAAAAATTATAGCCCTAAAATAATAACAAATGGTGGAACCCTGTGAAATATATATGTACGATGCACATCTTCCTGATACTGCTTATAGCATTGAGAGCTTAGAATGGATTAAGAGTGCCAAAACACACAAAAACCATGCATTTATTGTGACATGTTCACAAGTGGTGAAGCATAATAGTAATAGCCCATGTAAAACATTAGCACCAAATAGTTCACAAAAATCTGTTTGCAAATTGGGTCCGAAATAGTTGATTTCCAGTTTCACAACTGTAAGAACCAACATAGCAAGAATAAAATATGTACTAGTCATGTCTACATGTTCATCAATGTGCCGTACTTATGGTGCATTAAGTTTAATACTTGTATAGCCAAGTACTAAATCAATGTGCAGTAACTGGCATTACTGTGCAGTAGCACTGGCATGTGCCTTTTAATGACACTACTATTCAGTAGTCTAATAATACTGAGCATGCAGTAGCATATCAGCACTGTTTCTACCATGACATGTTACTGCGTGCATTATTAGGCTACTCTGCATTTTGTGTCTTGTGTAGACATGCCACCTGTGAACAAAAATAGTTCAGCTCATACAACTGTCTCAAAAACTCATGGCTAATCTTTAAAATAGTGTCAATATTTTTTAGTGTGTACTTTTTTAACCTGAATCAGAATCAGACTAATCTTATCTATTACAAAGTCTAATTTTAAGAAAGATTTTTTTGTGCGTTATTTCATTGTGATACACTTAGCCAGTAGGAAACAGAGAAAAATAATAGCTTTTCACTTGCACATGGCCCAAAACCTGCTCAACTTATATAAGGTACGCTGTCAGAAAGAAAACAAGTGGTTCAGATTGCCAGTATCCTATAAATTCTGTGCCAATGCAAAATGAACAGTATCTTTTTCTACCTCACAAAGATATTGCAAAAATTAATTAGTTAATGTGTTACAGTTCTTTGAAAATAGAAAATGCCATATACTATAAAGATGATAACAGTACTTAGCATTTCTGTGTTTCACGATATGTAAGGGTCAAGATTAATTAAGTAATTTTTCTCACATACACATATATATTTTCTGGCATTAGCTAGCAATTCCTAATATTGGACTTTGATAAATGAAATTATAAGATGTCCTTGAGGCACCTTTGTAACATCAACAATATCTGGTGTTACTAAATTGGAGGATAAAATCTAAGTGGCATTTTGATTTTTGCTTATGTGCAGCTCTGTTTTTAACAGCGAGGCTTAGCAAGTATACAAAATGGATTATATATTAGGGAGAAACAGGTCTTCCAATTTTTCTTTTAACAGGACTTTTTTGTTAGTATGCTGCTTGGTGGCATGCTGCTAACCTTACTCTGCATAATACTACTATACAGGAAGACCTATTTTCTTCCAATCCACTGCTGCATGCTGGGACATGTTGGCATGCTGTTAGAGTTCCATTAAAATCAGGTCACTCCAGAGGATCATTTCTCAAAACGTCGCACAGATGATCTGATGAAATTCACTTATTGTGTTCTCTAAGCCCAACACAGTTCCTTGTTATCAAAGCAATGCAATTAACTGGGGGAACAATTCATTATTTCAGACTGGTGGTCTAAAGGAGTTTCATTTGCCAAGTCAAGCTGATGCACACATATTACAGGAAAATATTTACATAAAAAACCAAATGCCGAGTCAATAAAAATGCTGGGGTTTAAATATAATAATGAAATTATCCTTGATTTTATAGGTTCTTTTCCTAAATGTCAGAAGTAAATACATGAAAGATTATTAAAATTGGAAACATACATTCTACAATGGTCAACCTTTGTCACCAAGTTTCACAGCTTGTTTAATTTAATTGTCTTTTTTAGGGATTTCCATTTAAATATATCTATCTCAGTTGATATTAGCCAAACACATACATTTATCTGCAGTAGGATGGTAATCAAAGAGCTATTGAATCAGCTTCCACTGCACTGTGTAAGGGCAAAACCTTTAATGGTCTAATTTCTAGAAATTCAAGTCCAGTTACAGGGCTAGATCTATTCTTTAAGCCCAGCTTGATCTAGCTGTGCAAAACTAGGTCAGGTTATTTTCATAACCTTCGGTGGATACACAATCTATAGCTTGTAGATATGCATGGAAAAATCATTAGGAAGTGAGTTAAGTCAAACAGAAGTAGGAAGTATATATTTCAAAGACAATTTCATTCACAATGAGAAAAAATACAAGAGAAAGCAATATGAACTTACTTATCTTTAGCACAACCATAGACTTTCATGAAGTTATACTGATCTGTTGGAAAGAGGAAGTGGCACCACAAGATTTCAAAGATGCTCAGTTTGTACAATTATAAAAAGACAAATGGGACAGAAGTGACCGAGACAACTATAGAGATATTTCCCTGTTGAACATTGTTGAAACATTTGTCACTCACATCCTGCTCCCTAGGTTACAATCTCTAGGTGAAAGAATCTATCCTGAAAGCCAATGTGGTTTTTGCATAGGACACTCCACCATTGACACGGTATCTTCAGTCAAGCAACTGTAAGAGAAGTGTAGAGAAAAACGAATACCACAAGGGCATTTCTACTGTTCTGAAGAAACTGGATTGCCTCCTCCCATCCCCAAACTGTTGAACATCACTCACTCATCACACCAAGGCATGAAGGCAACTGTAGTGCATGGAAACAGAGAATCAAATGCCTCTGACATCAACAATGGGATGAACAAGGGTGTGTCTCAGCCCCTGTGCTTTTTGACATCTACTTTTCATTCCTGCTTCTTCATGCATTCAGGGACAGCCATGATGGTATTTATCTTTGAACCAGACTAGACAGAGGCTTGTTCAACATCACAAGGTTTAGAAAAAAAACCAAAGTGAAAGAACTGGCTCTGAGAGATTTCCTGTTTGCAGATGACATGGCCCACAATGAACCTTGCCCACAAAATCTCTTGCATAGATTTTCTGGGTCATGCAAGAGCTTCAGGACGACAATTAGTCCCAAAAAGACTGTGATCATGTACCAAGGGGTGGAAGGACCAATACCTGACATCACTGGATATCTTGGTGTTGACAGGTTTTGCTACTTGGGCTTTACAATCAGCAGGAATCTTCACCTTCAGATTGAACTGACTAACAGAACTTGATAAGCAGCTAAGAATTGGAGACTATTACAGGAACACGCATGGTATAATAGCAAACTCTCAGCTAAGATGAAGATGTAAATCTATGAGATGTAAGTGCTGTCATCCCTGCTTTATGGTTCAGAAACATGGACTACATATGCTAGGCACATCAAGAGATTGTACAGCTTTCATGTGAGATGTCTGTGTAAGATCCTGAAAATAAAGTGGGAAAACAAAATACCAAACACAGTGGTACTGGAGCACACAGGGCTGACACACTTGAACACCACTAACAAGAAGAGGAGGTTGTGATGGATCAGCCATTACAAGAGAATGGGAGGAGACCATATCCCCAAGAATATTTTGCATGGTGAGATTCAAGATGGTTCTAGAAAGTGGAGTCACCCTCTATGGCCCTATCATGATGTATGCAAAAATTATATGAAGTTGTTCAACATCAATACAGAAAACTGGGAAGAATGCACAGAATCCTGTCTGATCTGGAAGGAACATCTGGCACTGGGAGCAGCTCAACAGGAACCAGCTTTGATCCAGAGGATGGAAGCAAACTGAGAAAGAAGAAAGCAGAATGTTGTAAACTTGGACTCCAACTCAGACAACATATGGATCTGTGAAACTTGTAACAAGCTGTGTTGCTCTTGAATTGAGCTTGTCAGCCACAAAGCTTCATTAGGCATCAGACTAGACCTCTTAGATGTACACCATGATCCAGAGGATCAACAGTTGCCTACTAGACTTTCCTAATGGGAAGTTAAATGGTAATAGTTGTTTCTCAAGAAGTAACAGCCTAATCATAAAATTACTGGTGTGAGGGTTTTTTTGTTTTTTTTTTTAACAATTATGCAAAACAATTAATAAGTACAGGAATAAAATACAGCACATCAAATGAGATTGCCTTGCAAAGTGCATCCCAATTTATATACACATAGCACTTTAATTTTGCATTTGAACAAAAGCCTCTGAAAAGTCATTCATTTTGAGATGCTCTCCTCCCAGTCTCTGTAAAAGCAGGCAGTACTATATATTTTAATTTTCCAGCACAACAGCTTCATTAGGCGTGAAAGGTTAATTGCAGGTTTAAGTGCAGTTCAGGGAACAGTGCACGGGTCTGTAGTGAATAGCACAGTCTGCTACAGGAAGGCTGAGTGCTATAAACTGTTTGCCCTGCTGAAATGTTTTACTACCTCATTTACTAACTGTCTTCTTTTACTGCTTGTATTTGTAGTTCTTCTAAACCTTTAATAGCTACAGTTTTATTTCACTGTAATCAGATTTAAATGGAAATACCCATGCTGGGATGTTTAAATGTTTTTCCTCTGATTGTATACAGCTACATATGAACTGATGTTAGGCTATACTATCTTTCAGAGTAAAAAAAAATAACATTTTAAAAGTTGGTTTTATATGCTGGCTGGTGAATGTAAACCTTTATTCTTCCTCTACTGTTCGTTTTATTGAGAAATGTTTTGAATTCAGGCTATCTTTGTTAAAACTAAGTGTGTTAGGTGACCTGCTTTGTCTGCTTAGGCAGGTAATTGGGGAACATTATTCCATTTAAATATAAATTACTGGGAGATAACATTCTGGATAGATGTCTTCATTTGGTTACACTCTGGGCATTTTCACTGTCATCAAAAACTAGAACATCCATAATTCTGAGGATACTAAAATAACTACAGTTCAAACAGATCAGTTGGATTTGTTTGATCTCCTAACAGAAATTAAAGAAACTGGGTAAGGAGACTTGAAACAATGACAATAAAATGACAGCTGCCAGGTTGAGAGATTTAAAAGGGAACAGACTGGGTCAATTGTATGCTATTAAACAAACAGCTTCATGTTTCAGCACTTTGCACTATTGTTTCAACTTCATTTGTTGAGGTTTTAAAAACGTACTTACCCTACAAGCTAAGTGTAATACAGGACAAAATGTTGCTGCATTAGTACAAAAGACCCATTACTCAAGAAGTTCCCATCACATAGTCCAAATGCCTGCTAAAGTTCACGCAAATGCATCTAAGTGTTTTTACAACATATTGAGTAAGTGATGGGAATTACAAGCTCTAATCAGAGTTTAGTGCAAATCACTATAGTGCTTAATGAGTAGAGCTTCCTTCTGAACTTATTCACAGTACTTGTAATTATATACTGGAAATTCCTCCTGGGTTTTGCCACTCAGGACAGGTCCCAGAGGACTGGAAAAGGGCCAGTGTGGTCCCTATTTTCAAGAAGGGGAGAAAGGATGATACAGGTAACTATAGGCCAGTTAGCCTCACTTCTATCCTTGGCAAAACCTTTGAAAAAATTATTAAAGATCACATTTGTGGGAGTCCAGTAGGAAAAATAATGTTGAAGGGAAACCAGCATGGCTTCATAGTAGGTAGATCCTGCCTGAATAACCTTGTTTCTTTTTATGACCAGGTCACAAAAAGCTTAGATGCAGGAGTTGAGGTAGATGTCATCTATTTGGATTTTAAAAAGGCCTTTGATACAGTGTCACATCCCATTCTTACAAATAAATTAAGTGGTTGTGCACTAAATTATTACATGGTCAGGTGGGTGGAAAATTGGCTTATGGGACATACCCAAGGGTGGTGCTGGACAGGTCATTTTTGACCTGGAAAAATGCGGGCAGTGGAGTTCCCCAAGGTTCGGTCTGTGGACCTGTGCCGTTCAATATCTTCATCAGTGACTTGAATGACGGCATGGAAAGCACTCTGTCCAGATCCATGGACAACACCAAATTATGGGGCAAAGTAAACATACTGGAGGGCAGGGATTGGATTCAGGAGGATTTGAACAGCTTGGGAAAGTGGGCAGAACAGAATAGGATGCAGTTTAACAAAGATAAGTGCGAAGTGCTGCATCTAGGGAGAAAGAATCACTAACACACCTACTAAGGAGGCGATGCTTCCCCTCTATGCGGCATTGGTAAGACCACAGCTTGAGTACTGAATCCAGTTCTGGGTACCGCACTTCAAGAGGGATGTGGATAACCTTGAGAGGGTCCAGAGAAGGGCCACTTGTATGGTTAAGGGCCTGCAGGTAAAATCTGATGAGGAAAGATTGCAGGATGTGAATCTCTTCAGCCTTCGCAAAAGAAGGCTGAGAGGGGATCTTGTGGCCATCTACAAATTCACTGGAGGTGGGGTAATGACAGCAAGGAATAGGGGATACTCTGTTTACCAGGGTACCACTTGAGGTTCCTAGGAACAACAGTCATAAACTGATGGAGAGCTGATTTAGCCAGGAAAAATGTCTTTACAGTGAGGGTTACCAAAATCTGAAATAGGCTTGTAAGGGAGATGGTGCTCTCCCCTACTGTAGAGGTCTTTAAGAGAAGACTAGACAAGCACCTAGCTGGGGTCATCTGACCCTAGCGCTCTTTCTTGCCCAGGACAGGGGGTCAGACTCAATGATCTACTGAGGTCCCTTCTGACCCAAACATCTATGAAATCTATTTGTTATTATTTTAGAACTATGATTTGATTTTTGTATGTTAAAAATACCTTAGTATGTGAAATGCAATCTGTGTAGTGTGTATTCTGCTACACAAAAATGTAGCCATTTTGCTTCTGTTTTGGGAGCCAGGGGGAATCTACACATTCATTAAGGTGCAGTGGTTACTGCACATTTAATTTAGTACTTATAAAATCAAGTACTAAATAAATGCATGGTAACTAGAGTTACTGCACAGTACTGGTGCTGAATTCCTTTTTTGTGACGCTACTGTGCAGTAACTTAATAATGCTGTGCAGTAGCGTATTAGCACCCTTTTTGCCATGATGCGCTGCTACGCAATATTATTAGGCTACTGAAGAGTTAGCATGTTGTGTAGACACACCCAGTGTGTCACTTCCTTGCACTGTATAGGCATCCCCCATATACACATCCAGAGAAGGGCTGGAGGGGTACACTATAGAAGAAGAGAAGATGAAGCTAAAAGACAAATGTTGACAAAAGAACAAATACATATGAACTGGCCACAGTTATATTTGGGCCAGAAATTAGAAAATTACTAAGATAAGTGAGGCTCTGGAACACCCTTTCAACAGAAAGAATGGGGACAAGAAACATACCTGGATTTTAGATTCAATTTGATAAATTTATGGTAAATTTATGAATACAATTATAGGAGGTTCCTTTCAGTCCTATATGCATAGGTTCAAATCACCACACAATAATCCCAATGCTCCTTCCCATACCCCATTCAGTTTCAAATATCTCTTACTTTCGGAGATCTTCATGGGCAGCCAGCTGGTTCTCTATCCTGCCGAGACCTTCTGGGGTTGGCAAGGCTGGCTTGAACCTCTAAGTATGGTATAAATCTTGTAAATATATGACACTACTTGGGAAATCACTTCAAGAAAGTGACCCGTAAGTTTTCTTTTCTTGAAAGATAAAGCTAACTCCTTCCTGGTGATGTCTAGTAAGATAAAGACATCCCTCATGATCTCATTTGTCTTATGTGTATAACTTATCTTTAAATAAATAAAAATGGGACAGTGTTTATACAAATAAATAATAATAGGGTAGAGATCAATGATCTAAGGTCAGGAGAAAGGAAATTTCAGGGGCATCATAGAGGAGCTCTCAACCTCTTTTTATTTAGTAGTTACCATCCATCTGCAGGAGTCTTAAGTACCCCTTGTTCTTAGAGTAATCTTGTGAGTTGCCTCTTGTCAGTCTGTGAAGAAGGAAGATTATTATAGTAAAGAGTGCTCTACTGAATGTATTGTCTGAATATGAAGCCTGGATGTGAGGGCCTAGAAAGAAGTTCAAGTCAAGAAGGTTACAGGCTCAAGTGTCCTACAGGACGGTGGTTTTATCCACAGTGATCAGTCAAGGAGGTAGTGCAGCATGCTTCAGAGGAAGACTCTATTTTAGCCAAACAGTTCTGCTGTAGCTACACTGACTATAAACACTGACACTTTTGGGAAAGAGTAGATGAAAAACAAAATCCTGAATATTTTGAAGAGGACCTGCCGCTACTAGATCAGAACGTCTTTATTAGGCCTATGTGAATAGGCAGCCAGTTGATTCGGCTTCAGATCTGGCCAATTTGGTTGCCAGCAATCCAATTCAGAGCTCTGGATTGGTTTCCTGCTTTGATTTGGCCAAATCAGCTCCAAAGCTTTGAAGCTGCTTCTGAGATCTGACCATAGGGCATAATGGGGAATCAATGAAGTATCTATAAATTTGTTGTTTTTTGCCTGATTTGGATGAAACTTGAAGGGGGTAGTAGCCCCTGCAGAGGCCACAAAGCCTGCCAAGTTTCAAGGAGATAGGTGCAGGGGTTTCTGGGAAAGTGTACCCCAAATTCTTGAAAGCAAAATTCATGTCGTGTGTGTGTTAAGCCACAGCGGGGTCAAAACTGCAGGGGTGGTAGCCCTTGCTGAGGCCACAAAGTATGCCAAGTTTCAAGGAGCTAGCTGCAGGGGGCTGGGGGAAACTGCACCTCAAGCGGCTGACAGGCAAAAATTGTGACATAGATGAACCTGTGTGTGTTAAGGTGCAGCCAGTTGAAAAGTGCAGGGATGGTAGCCCCTGTGGAGGCCACAAAGCCTGCCAAGTTTCAAGGAGATAGATGTGGGGAAACTGCACCCCAAATTCTTGAAAGCAAAGCTCATGTCATATGTATGTGTGTCCCAGGGGGAGACAAATGGAGGTCCTGGAACACCCTCTCATGGCAGGACCCAAGGCTGGGGTGAGCTCTTGGAAGGACCAAACCAAAAGCCCTAAGAAGGGGGCTTACTTCCCGTCAACAGGAAAAGCTGCGCTGCACCAAGAAAAGCCACCAGTGTGGTTTGTCAGCCACTTTTATTTGTGGCTGGGAGCGGCGCTGGCAGATGACGCCATCAAAAACTGTCACCCGGTGGATTTAAAAGCCGGCAGCGGGGAAACAGCACGGGCAGCAGCTAAGCCAGGGACGGGAGGCGAAGCTGCTCCCTGAGCTACCGGACTGCAATAGCAACGGATCTGCGGGGGGCCAGACAGGAACCCACTAGAAGGGTCCTGGCTCCCTTAAAAGGGTAAACACCCAACTCGGCAGGACAGCTGGGCCAAGGAGGATGGAGTTGAGGGATCCCAATGACCGCAGACGCTGGAGCCGTGAGTGGGGTGGGCTGTGGCCTGAACCCCTACTATTCCTTTTCTTTTCTCTTTTTTTTTTTGTTCACGTTAACATCTTGAAGGGCACCCAGAGCCCAAACTGGGAAAGGCATCCCCAATTGACTGAAAGGGTCAAGAAGAGGAGTGGAGGCAGCCTCGTCAAACGTGACGGCTTGAAGATAAGGCCAAAGCAGATGTTGAGGCAGAACTGGTCCTGCACCCTGTAGACACCCGGGGCAAAGAAAGACACTGAGGGATGGGCAAGAGGGGACAAGAGCAGGAGGGAACATCAAAGAGACAAGCCAGCGATCCATCACCTGGTCATCCTGAAGCCTGACTTATGGCTGGGGTGTAGGGAAGGTGGAGCCCCAAGAATGCCCACAAGGGGCAGTGCCTGGTCCACAAGGTCCTGCGAGGGAGAACCCCACTACTGAAAGGAAGATCAAGTCATGGCAGGCGAGTGTCAGGGCCTCTCTCAGGCTTGAATGCAGCCCAGTGCCCAAGTCCTGGGGACACGTCTCATAGCCTGAACTGGGCGCGTGCTCTAAGGCTGATAGAGAGCACCTATACCAAACCTTGCAGGTGCAATGTGTTACACCACGTCAGGGTGAAAACTGCAGGGGTGGTCACCCCTGCTGAGGCCATAAAGTCTGCCAAGTTTCAAGGTGATAGGTGCAGGGGAAGTCTGGCTTCTGGGGCCCTGCACCTCTGGCTGCTAACAGGCAAAACTCATGACATAGATGACCCTGTGTGTGTTAAGGCGCAGTGGGGTGAAAACTGCAGGGGTGATAGCCCCTGGTGAGGCCACAAAGTCTGCCAGCTGTTAAGGGGATAGGTGCAAGAGGGTTCTGGGGCCCTGCACCCCTAGCTGCTGACAGACAAAACTCATGACATGGGTGCTTGTGCAACTGACTGTGTCTGTCTTGGGGCAGTTGACTGTCTGCATTGATTCTTTCCTCTCCTTAGTCTGTGGTTTTGTAGGTGTTAATCCTTATTCGTTAACTCGTTACATTAGCTAGCTACTGTGTATTGAGCTGGTCTCCGAGTGAATCATGACTGACTGGTAACTGGTAATACAGTAGCTTAGCAGCCAGGCCTGCAGTAGTCCACCCCCATGACCCAAGACGGACACAGTTGCACCAGCACCCATATCACGAGTTTTGCCTGTCAGCAGCTAGAGGTGCAGGGCCCCAGAACCCAGAACACCTTCACCTATTTCTTTGAAAGCTGGCAGGCTTCATGGCCTCAGCAGGGGCCACCATCTCTGCAGCTTTCATCCTGCTGCACCTTAACACACACAGTGTCACCCATGTCACGAGGTTTGCTTGTCTGCAACTTGAGGTGCAGTTTCCCCTGAACCCCTGCACCTATCTCCTTGAAACTTGGCAGGCTTTGTGGCCTCACCAGGGGCTACCATCCCTGCAGTTTTCACCTCACTGTGGCTTAACACACATACAAGTGACATGCATTTTGCTTTCAGGCCTTTGAGATGCAGTTTCCCAGAAACCCCTGCACCTATCACCTTTAAACTTGGCAAGAGTCACGCTCTCATTAGGGGCTACCATCCGTGCAAGATTCAGCCACGTCAGCCAAAAGACAACAAAGTTATAGATATTTCATTGATTCCCCATTATACTCATTGGCCGAATCTCCTCCAAATCTTTTCCGAAGTGATTCAGAACCTCCAAATCGATTTGAAAAGCCTAAAGCTTCTTGCAATTCAATTTGGATTAATAGATTTGGCCTCCGAATCATCCCTGAATCCAAATCATGATCCAAAGCTTTGCACAGCCCTAGTCTTTATGCTCTGAGGAGTCCTTGGTAATTATTGGGTGCTTGTACAAGTTACATTTTTCACAAGATTGGGCCCCTGAAAGCACTCTACAGCCATGAATTAACAGATATGTATGGCTACAGACCACTTTTAAAATGGCTATTTGTGCAAAAAAATAACCCTATATTAAATGAGGTATTAGCTTAAGGAACTTGTGTTCCCTCCAGGATTAATCTTTCATGAGGGTACAGGACTGGACTGGTGCTTGCGGGGCTGGGCTGTCAGAGGGGGAGAGATGGGAATGGAAAGGATCAGCCTGGAGCTGCCGGCTACTTTGAATGGCCAGAGCTGAGAGGGGGTGGGGTGGAACAGAGTCTCCTCACCTTATCCCCCCCCGCCAATACCCCAGCTGAGGTACTGGGGGGAGCTGGGCCAGGTCTATGAGGCAAGGGGGCTCCATTTCACCCCACCCTTCCCCTCACCAGTGGCCATTTAAAGCAGCTGGCAGCTCTATGCTGCCACTGTCAAGAGACCTGGGTGGGGTGGTTGAGGAAGGGGGCCTCCCCTTGCCTCACGGGCCCAGCATGGCTCCCTTCAATACCAGTTGGGGGGGGGTCCATGAGCTGAGGAGGCTCTGCTGCACTCCCCCCCAGCTCTTGCCATTCAAAGTAGCCAGCAAGTCTGTGCTGTTACTTCCCTTCCCTCCCTCTCTGACAGCCCTGGAGCTGTGGGGAGGGTGGGGCTGCAAAGAGGGGAAGTTCAGCAGCCTCTCTGGAGCCTGCTAAAGCATCCCTGCCTGCTGGTATGGGTCAGAGAAGGCAGGCTCCATCCGCCTCCCTCCCCTACCCCCAAACAGGTGAACATCTAATTTATGGTGCTTTATGTAAAGCGCCATAAATTAGAGCGGGGCCCTAAACTTCTGTAAACACCCATTGTGTACAATCAGTGGGAGGCTTCATTAGTTCAATCAGTTTTCTACAGGGACAGCAGGAACCTAGGCATAATATTATTTAAAAAATGAAGCTAAAATAAGAGATAGGATAATTGAATTTAACCAATGTGTTACACCAGGTTGTTTAGTGGAAGTTTCAAAAGGGCCTAAAAGGAATTAAAACTGAACTCCTGTTAAAAATCATGTTGCAGAAGTAATCTGCAACACAGTCCAGATGAGCAGATTTAGAGAGAAGTCCAAGTCAAAAAGGATGCATAGGTTACAGGCTTGACTGTTCAAAAAGTTAACACTGTTGTCCACGGTGGTCAAATAAAGAGAAAGTGGAGCAGGTTTGGGAGGAACTTGAGCCACGCTAAGCCTGAGCTGCTGGCAAGATATGAAAGACACATTAAAAAAACAGGTCAAAAGTCTTTCAATATATAATTCTTACTTTACTTGAGCCACAAACTTGCCTCAATCTTCTTTAGAGATGTTAATCGGAACTGTTCAGTAAAGACTATACAAACGATGCACGTGACATTGGATATAAAAAGTAAGATAATATTGCTAAATGTTCATACCTATTGGGATGAAATAGGAATTTGAAAATAGTTTAACTTGTGGATAATTTTTAACTTCATGAATATCTTATTTCCTTGGTTATGATAGTATGGGTTCTGGAGGAAGACAAATACTTATCTTTCCTATAAAAATATCCTGAACTTGAACTGCCCTCATTTCCTCAGGATCTGAGATACATTCAGTCACTGAAAGAGACCAGTGCATCTATATGTGTCCTTGACTGCGTAGTTGGTATTAAAGCAAGTACTAAATGACTGTGCAGTTCCCACTGGTACTGCACAGTCCTGGTAGTGCATGGGTCATTTTCGACCCTACTGTGCAGCGGCAACAAACTAGTGTGTAGTTGCTACTGTGCAGTAGCAGTGGCATCACAGTTAGTGCCTAGCAATGCTGTATCACTGTACTGATGAGCTATGTTGCCATAGCTCATTGCTATGGTGATGTAGTGTCTCATAAAGACGCACCCAACATGTACATTGGAAGAGGGAAACTTAGCTTTAGGCTGAAACGGCCAAGGGAAACGTTCAGTTGCACTTTACAAATCTTTGTAATCTACTCTTGTGAGCTACCTAGGAAAGCTTGTTATACATACATATGACCTGACATTTATTATATTATTGACTCCAGTGATTTCACAAGATAAACTATGGTTTATATGAGAGTACATACCTGTGAAGTGAAACTACTCAATATCCTACAATAACTCATGTCAGGCATTAGACCTAGATTAGGATTAAAATACTAAGAATTGTGCTAATAATAGCTCTCACACCCACAAACTTGACAATACCCAAACTTCTGATAATAAACAGTTCACTACTGTTGGCCAAGAAATATATTATTTTAAGAGAATATTAATAATTAGCAGCTTATTGCCTTTATCTGAAGTGTTTTTTCATTGGCTCCCATTAAAGACAAAACACGAGTTTTGTTAGAATATAAGTCTGCTCCATTGTAGCTATTTTTTTTTTACCAAAGGACAAAATGGTAATTCAAAAAATTAGGATAGCCTTATGTTTGAATTTCATTGCCTTTGTTGACAATACATCTTATATAAATTGTCATTTTCATATCATGAAAGTATATTTTGTGTGAAAATTGTAGTCTTTTACACTTAACTTCTCAATGCATAGGATTAGTTTGACATCTAGTAAACTGGTATATTCTCTGACCTGCAACCATTGTTTGAATACAAGCTGGGTTTTCAAACAGGAAACTCAAGAGTAAAAAACGCTTATATTACTTGGGAAAAAGAAGATTATAATCCACATAATAAATGTATACAATAAGCTACAGTAGAAGTAAACACAAGCCAGGCAAATCATCTGGAGTTTTATAATTTGTCTGATACATTTTTAAACTTTTGACAAAGCAAAAGATTGTCTTTGTTAGTTCAGAAGTTTTAAAAAAATTACTAACTAATTAGGTGCTCTGCTACTATATATTACACTTCACTTGGTAAAAATATAATTAATTGCACAGACTTCATGCACAGCATAATTGTTTGAAACATGATATTTGTTTCCAACCCAAATGATTAACATTCCAGTTCGACTATATCCTTACATCTTAACATTGAATCAGTTACTCTTATGTTATGGAAAACATCTCCATTCTCATGATGTTGTGCAGTACTTTTAATTTGTTCTCAAGAAAATCACTATAAACTAATTTGCTACTCTGCAAGAATGTGGTGAGATACATTAATCATGATGGAATCTAATTTGGTCCTGTATAACCCACTCTGCAGAAGAGAAAACTCTTATTTGTATTACTGAAGGAGCATGATTCTCACCTAGTTTTAGTTAAACCAGTGTTAATACAGACCAACTCCAGTATAAAATAAAAAGGAATTGGAATTTCAAGTGGTTCTACTCAAAAGTCAAAATGGAGCCATATAAAACAAGTGGTGAATCTTGTTCTTGGCTTTTAAAAATCTCTCAAAACACTGACTGTATATATCCCGTGCATTTCTCACTACTAGTATAATATCATTTTTACCCATTGCCTTTGGTTTGGAAATCTTATTTTGTTGGGATCCTGTACCAGTTAGAAAACACTGAAGATATTTAAAAAAAAACAAACACCCAACAACCCCCCACCCAGCATAAATTCTCATATTAAAAATGGTGAATATGAACATGCATTAAACACAGATTTGTCATACCCATAACAATTGAATATGCCACATTTCCCTGAATTACAATATTGAACTATAATTTCTTTTGTCTTTTACTAGAGGTATCTTCCACAAATCTGGTCTTTGACCCCATTCCTCAGAAACATAAAGGAAAAAAAAAAGGAGACAGAGAAGAAAAAAAATCCATCAATTTCCACAGCACTCAACAGACACCCATTTCAAATGGATGCAAAGCATAAAGGGGCTGTACTCAAATTCAGCTGTGAATAAGTATTGGACCAAATGCTGGCATTAGAATAATTCTTCATATATTTCTTTAAACATGAATAGTCAGGAGAAGACACTTTCCCCTTCCACTAATAACTAGTATTATGAGCTTTGCTATTTCTTTTCCCTTTCCATTTTGGCCAGATGGGATACAGGCTGTCCTCGGACTTACGACACAATTGGTTTCTTAAGTCGAAATGTCATAACTTGGAACCAATCTTCCCATAGGAACAATGTTATAAATGGGGGGTTGATTCCTGAACCAAGGCCTGATACCCTGTTTTCACCAAAAATAACCCAGAATTTTGTACTCAGTCAATTATAGATGAGTAATATAGCTACATCAATGTGTTTACATTGTAAACAGCAATCATATTGATTTGGACAGACTTCTTTGAGTGACTTCGCTGGACTTTTTGAAGGGCTCTTGGCTGAAGTCTTCTCAGGAGTCTTGGCTGCAGGTTTTTCTGGAGTCTCACCTGCTTTCTGAAAGAAAGTGTCCAAGTAAGTTTGGACAGACGTTCTCCAGGGAGATGGACGACGCAGCAAGCTTGTTCTCTGGGGTGGCGTGGCATTGGATCACACATCAAAAAGTCGAAACTGACATCAGAAAGTCGAAACAAGGTGTTAATTTATAAACGTCGTAAGTGCCGTTCGTTGTAACTCGAAATGTCTTAAGTCGAGGACTGCCTGTATATTTGATAGCATGAGTCTGGAAAAGGATGGGAGGTTTCAGGAATACTGTGCTCCCTTTTTCTTCTTCCTTCTGGCATCAGCTCTCTCTTCCCTGTTCCTCAAGTCAGACCCTCTCACTGCTGCTCCTCTATAATGCTCTAGGTCTCCTCACAATCACTGCCACCCATGATGAAGCACAGACTCTTAATAGCCTGAAGGTTTAAGGTTTCTCTATTGGAGTGAAACCTGCTTCTAGTGAAGACAATAGCAATGCTATTCCCATTTACTTCAAAAGAGAGCAGATCAGAACAATAATCTCTAAGGTCTTACTGCTGCCCTCGCTCTTGCAATCTGTATTTTAAAGCTTTTTTTTTTTTTTTTTGCTACTATCAATGAACATTGTTTAAAATAGGCAGTGATAAATATCTTCATGCAAACACATTATCAGAGAGGTGTATTGAAATTCTGGTACACTAGTTTAATCAGGAGATATTCTATCTATGGTACTTTTTTCCATAATGTATTCTAACTCATAAGTTGTTTTTTTGTGAGGTTGAATAACTACTGGAATTGGGGGTGTTTTTTTGTTTTTAACATCCTGCTGCAATATATCACTGTTCTAACCATTATTTGGCTTTTAATTTGGCTTTGGCTGAATAACATTTCTAGTTATCCATTATTCTGCCGAATTTTGCAATTGTATATTCAAGTGCAGCCTTAGCTATGTACCCAGCAGCCACTCTGACAAACAATTGATCTTGGGATTATAAAACAAAATTAAGTTAAATAGACAGTGCCTAGAATGTTGAAAGCTTACTGAGATGACACCTTCAGGCTCCCAAGCATTTGTAATGCATGGCTACTCAGATTTTCCCTACCCATTAATGCACGGCACAAGAAAAGGGAGCAAATGCCCAAGTCTCAACACTGGGCCAAGTCCATTAGCAAAGCTGGGACAACCTCATGCTGTATATTGATTTTACAAATTCCAGCAGAAACAGAAATAGGAATAGGCATAAAGTCTTCAGTCACAACAATGTTTCTCACCAGAGGAGCTCATGTGTAAGAAAAAAGGTTATGGAACAAAGGTTTTATACAAACTCCCCTATCAGAACCAGGCATGGCACTAAAAGAGAATAGTTATGGAGGGTAATCTGTTTTTGACAAATAAGATACATTCCTGTTTATGTATTTCATTTCTTTCCTTCATCTGTGCTAAACTGTATTACAACTTTGACAGACAAGAAGACACACTCGAACTAGATCTGATCTATCTGTGATGTCCTCAGTACCTAAGGCAAGAGTTTTCTAAGATTCCACTGTCAAAGGCAGTGAATTCCTAATCGGTTGCATAGAGCTGATCTTGTTCTATATAAAATGTAGGTAAAACATCTCGTTATGTGACACTATTTCTGTTTCTGTGACACACATGAGCAGTGCAAACACTTTAAATTGCAGCTGGCAGCTGGTACATAAGAGTATAGTGGATATTGCAGAAAATACAAAACACTGACCCTAGACATTGGGTCCTTGGTTGCCAGAGGAGCAGGGTATAATACTGCAATTTTCAGAAGGTATGGAATTATGAGAGAGCCTCATTCTTCTGTGCCTGCGCCCTGTGCAGGCAAGGGCATACCTGCTGCAGCAAAGAACTAATAGCAGCCATCATTTTTTTTCTCTCGGTTTTATTTCAAAGATTGAGCGAATCCTTACATGGTGCAAAGGGAACAATCTATGTGACTGTGTTCATATCAAGCTGCAAATGTTTTTCAGTTTAATACAATATTCCCTTTTGGTAAACCTCTTCCCCTTGGTGCTGAGGGCTTGTGGTATTCTTCAGGACTACAAACTCCAATTCTCTCAATATCCTTGGAGGAGACGTGACCACCAGAAAGAGATCCTGTTTTGATTTGTAAATTGATTCTTTTCTTGTGTGGGATCAGATCTGACAAGACCTCATGTGGCCCACACGAAAGCCAAATCTGCTGTGGTCCATAAGATCTCTCTTTCTTTTTCACTCCCTGCCTTTTCATCTTGGCCAAGACACTCATCATTAGATGGGACTGGGGAAGAAAGACACACATTAAAGTCTTTCCCTGGGAAGGTCTTTCTATCCTACTATGTGCAGAGGGCTGTGTGCTAGGGCTGTGCAAAATTTCACCCGGCGTTTCATTTCAAAGCTGTTTCGAGCTCGAAACAGGAAAATCAAAATGAAACAAAAGCCTTCGAAACAGTTTCACAACAAAACAAGGGAACTCAAAACATTTTGAAAGTTTCAAAACAATTTGAGTTTCGAAGCCAGGCTTACTGGCTTCAGCACCGGTCTGAGCCAGGAGCTGAGGGAACTCTGATAGGTTTTATATATGTATTTACATATACGGTTTTTATTATGTCATGAAGGAGAAAAAAGTCCAGCATTAGAATTCCCTTGCTGCATTTTCCCTAAACCTCTCATCTGTTTTTCTAAAAGTAGAAATTACTTTGATTCTTTTCCATTCTCTTTACTTGCTGACCTTCCCCCCCCCCGAGTTTTTCCCCATATGTTGTTATGTCCATGCATGAAAACCTTGGCTTCAACTCCCTTTCATTTCCTGATTTCCTACACTTCAATTATACTTTAATGGCTGTACATGCAATCACGATGACACAAGAGTATGTCATGAATGAAGCCTATTTTCTACTACACCAAGTTCTGAGAACTACTGGAAGTATAATTTGAGTTGCTTACTTTTATAGTCTCTTTAGGGCAAATGCCTTCTCTAATGTAGTATAATAATCTAGCAAGCTCTAGATGTGCTGTTCCTCTTACCCCTTGCAACAGCATTTTATTTCCCAGATTAGTCCTACATTACAGCTGGCAACTGTAAAGAATTCCCCAAAGTTGTAAAAGTTACAACTTTCAAACAGTATAATTAGACACTGCACATTAGAATTAGAAGCAATATAAACAAACATTGATTTTAATAAATAACGGAAAAGAGAGCAGTAATGATGAGCACATTCCCAATATGGGACTACACACCAGTAGCTCTGTGCAAGCTGGGGTGCTGTGAATGGGGAAACCTGTTCCGGGTCAGTATGGACCCTGGGTCCACGAGGCAGAGGTCATCAGGTTTTATAGCTAAAAGGTACTGGGAACGTAGAAGCAGTGGGTACGTGACTTGGCACTGAGCGTGGTTTGGCACTCCTAGGGGGAGAAGAATCAGAGAAGAGAAGAAACAAGCTTATATACCAGCAAGGCTTTGGTTCAGTGAACAAGGATGATTTAAGCAGTTTTCTTTTCTTTTGTTCAGTCCTGTTTGGCTAAAGATGAAAAACAAGAAGGTGTGGGACTACAGGAGGAAAACAGGGAGCAACTCTTGCTCTATTCTCCCTATTTCCTTTCCTCCATTTTTCATACCACTTCCTTCCTATTCTTTTTTCTTCAAATCTGAGTTTCTACACTGCTTACCTGTAAATACCCTTTATGAAACAACTGAGTTGTCTTACTCAGACTTCCAATTTTCAAGGACTCCAGTTTGTGAATCTGTGACAGTCCCTGCTAACACTTTTCTAATTATTCTTTGATCACTTTGAAATGTAATATTTTCAGGAGCTGGTACGGTGGCAATTCCGAGAGCATATAAGCATTTTAATAACCATTTATATTATTTGTTCTTTTCCTGACTCTTCAGTTTAGTCACAGGGTAATTCTTTTTCCAGAAAAAATATGCACATTCATCATTTACAAAGAGAGGGTACAAATAACTGTTCACATCTGAGCTATTTTCTAATTCTTTTTTTGCTTCCCTTCTCCTTCATCATTCTTAACCTAAACACAACCTATCTTATTTCATAATTTGAGCACTGTCAGTGTTTTAGGAACGATATTTTATATGTAGGATTGTAAAAGCTCAGTGCTAACTAGTGCACTTTTAGTAGTACTTTCCCCCTTGAAAATTGTTTACCTGTCCTTTTCCTAAGCTCAATGTGGATTGGGGCAGAACTGCGTCTTGCCATTTTTGTAAGGCTTTTCTTTGGATCCATCCCAGGAATTTGCATTAGAACTCAGCATATAGCTGCTGAAAGGGCCACAGATTCACTGAGACAGCGTGGCTTATTAACTGCATTCTAGCAGATTTCCATGGAGGAGGAAGTAAAGTACACAGGATCCTAATAGGGGAGCCTAGATACAGCCAAACTCTGTGATGGAGCATGCTATCTTTTCATTATAAGGCCAGCCTTCTGCAGGATGTAAATTTATACATTAATTGAGAGTCCGTGAGCTTTGTCTAGGATGGGGTATTTATCACTACACTTCTATCTGCCTTATTCTTTCCTAGTCTTTTTGCCCACGTAAAATCAAAATGGTGGTTTGGAAATTGCCTCCTATAGTCAAGATATGCAATTGCAGCAAGGCAAGGCATGCAAACATTTTAGTTAAATGGGATACTAACACGTGTTTCATGCTTGACACATTGTCTACATGTTTCCAGTTAGCACATCCTGATGGTTCCTATGGTAAAATTAGACAAGGAATAATATATATTTCACATATGTGACTAACTAAACACCAAAGGTTACAGGATCAACAAGATTTCATCTTTCACATTCTAAGAGACTTCCCCTTTCCTGTAGATTATATCTGTCTATCTTATCAAGTGGTAAGACCTGTCTGCAGAAAGTCCTGGTGCCTCCCAATTGTGGCATCTGGGGGCTCTGAGCAAGGAAAATTAGCCGTTAATTAGCAAGTTGAGAAATCTGCTTGTCCCTCTATCTCTACCCCACTGGAGCTACTTCCTGTCCCCCAACATGACTACCTTTCCCATACCTGACCCAAATGCAGTATGAAACCATATCCAATTAGCCCTTTCCTACTTTGGAAACACTCTGAATTAGAAAAATAATTTGGCATGTAGAAAGACTATTTTTCCAGAGCTGCCGGCATCCATCACAAGCAAATAGCTCTGCCCTCCTAATACGAGACATCTTTGCCTTTTCTACCACTTAGCTTTCAGCCTCTGTGAACTTGCTGTGGATATAGAGAGACCTTGATACTGCCCCCATTTAAATCAGTTTAAATGTCCTATATTTCTTTTCAGTTATATATTTGTACTTGCTAGTCTTATTTCAGTGTCAGTGCAAAGACAGTATCTTCTGATCTCTCCTTATGAGTCTAAATGTCTAGAACTGAACTGCGTGGAGAATATATGGCAATACTGCGCACTGAAGCAGACCATCATGATTGAACACAAGTTAACAAATCCATGCTAATGTGCGGAGCCAATTTGTTTAATCCTATAGTCTTAGTGCAACAAATACTCTTTTGCTGTTACGGATTTCTATCATACTGGGCACATCTACACGTGCAATTAATTTGAAGCAATAAAAACTCTGGCACACGCTGCCGAAGTTCATTGCTTCTGGGCACTGTTTACACATGTGCCTGGGAACTGCAGCACATTTAGTAGTAGTACTTATATAGTACTTATATTTACAAGCACACACCTGTGGCAGAGTTTATTACTTTACTGCAGCTTAATAGGGTTGCATGTGTAGATGCTGAGATGTTTCCCACCAAGCTAATTAGGCAGCTCTGCAGTAAACATCTCATAAGTGTCCACAGAGGTTGACATGGCTCTACTTAGGACACTGGGATATTTATGAAGCCATAGGAGACAGGTGAGGTATCAGAGGCCTGAAAAAGGGCCAAGGTAGTTCCCCTCTTTAAAAAAGGGAAAAAAGACCTGGAGAACTAGAGACCTGTTAGCCTTACCTCAATACCTAGGAAGTTACTTTGGCATATCCTAAGGAAGTTCATTTGCAAGCATCTGGAGGAGAGACTGATCATAAGCAGCCAGCATGGATTTGCTAAGACCATAGATTTCCTAAGAAATGCTAAGAACAATTTGTGTCAAACAAATTTGATTTCCTTCTCTGACAAAGTAACAGTTTAGGTGGATGAAGGGAATGCTGTGGATATAATGTATCTGGACTTCAGCAAGGCTTTTGACAAGGTCCTGCATGACCTTCTCAAACAAAATTGGCGAAATGTAGGCTGGGCAAAACTACTTTAAGGTGAATAGACAACTGGCTCAATAACCACAAGTGAAGGGTAATTATAAAAGCATTCATGTCAGAATGGCAGGAGGCTTTGAGTGGAGTCCCACAGGGGTCTGTCCTGGGCCCAGGGCCACTCACC
>NW_017728994.1:58751381-58752010 GCF_001723915.1 Gavialis gangeticus | reverse complement strand
TTCTCAAACAAAATTGGCGAAATGTAGGCTGGGCAAAACTACTTTAAGGTGAATAGACAACTGGCTCAATAACCACAAGTGAAGGGTAATTATAAAAGCATTCATGTCAGAATGGCAGGAGGCTTTGAGTGGAGTCCCACAGGGGTCTGTCCTGGGCCCAGGGCCACTCACCATGTTTATTAATGATTTCAAAGCTGGCATAGAAAGCTTCCTAAGCAAGTTTGCAGATGACAAAAAACTGGGTAGGATTGGAGGAGAGGAGCACAATTCAGAAAGATCCTGACAACAGAAAGCTGGACTGGAGCTAACAGGATGAAGTTCAGTGCAGATAAATGC
The DNA here is from genome assembly GCF_001723915.1 of Gavialis gangeticus. Lineage (NCBI taxonomy): Eukaryota > Metazoa > Chordata > Crocodylia > Gavialidae > Gavialis > Gavialis gangeticus. The sequence continues at coordinate 58,751,674 of NW_017728994.1, read as the reverse complement.
AAGGTGCAGTGCTTCAGAAGGAATAATCAAAAGCACAGATACAAAATGGGTGATACCTGGCTGGATGGCAGAATTATGGAGATTGATGTGGGGGTCTTGGTAGATCACAGACTTAGTGACTCTACAGTGGGATGCGGCTGCACAAAAGGCAATGTGGCTTTGGGATGTATCAATAGAAGCATTAGATGCAAGACAAGTGGGATGACAATGCCTCTCTACTTGGCACTGGTTAAGCCTCATCTACTGTATTATGTGCAGTTCTGGGCTCCACATTTTAAAAAGGACATGGAGAA
>NW_017728994.1:58750397-58751370 GCF_001723915.1 Gavialis gangeticus | reverse complement strand
ACATTTTAAAAAGGACATGGAGAAATTAGAGAGGGTCCAAAGATGGGTGACAAGAATGATAAAGGCCTTGGAAAGCAACTCATATGAGGAAGGGCTGAAGGAGCTAGCTTGCCGAAGTGCTTAAGAAGGAACATGACAGCAGTCTTCAAATAACTGAAGGGTTGCCATAAAGAAGGGGAAAAACACATTTTCTCTCTTGCTGCAGAATAGGGCATGGATCAATGGCTTGAAGTTGCAGCAAAGTAAGTTTAGACTGGATATCAGGAAAAACATTGTCACTGTTAGAACAGTGGAGCATTGGAAGGGAAGGGAAGCTGTGGACTGCCTAGGGAAGATGTGGACTCTCCACCACTCGAGGGGTTCAAGAAGAGTTTAGACAGCCAGTAGTTGGTTTTGTTGTGCCTATGTTCTACTACGGGTGTTTGCCATGCTTCTGGGCTTTGTTGGATGCTGCATGGGGATAGGAGGTAATTCCTCCCCACCTTCCCCTTTGCTGCTATATGTGTCCAGGTTTTTTTAAGCCTGGGGCACTGGATGTTGGCTGCAGCCAAAGCTAGGAATTTTGACTGGAGTGTGCCAATGCTCCTGCTTGGACTTAAAGACAGAGGTTCCTGGCTAGAGTGCCCTGACCCTATAAACTCAGGGCCAGACTGATCACCATATTTGGGGTCAGGAAGGAATTTTACCCCGTGGTCAGACTGGTATGGACTGTGGGGGGTTTTGCTCTCCTCTGTGCTGGAGGCAGGGGGAGGGAGAGGGGATGATGTGGCCCACTTCCTGGGATCCCTTGATATATTAACAACCTTACAAAATTAGGACATTGTGGTCCCCCTGCTTTACCTGTGGCAGGTTAGGGTAGTATGTCTTCTGTTGTGTCAGGGTTGACTGTAGTTCTGCTACATAGTAAGACAATGGATTTGTATAGGATGATTGGAATAGGGGTGATACTGCCTCAGTCTGGGGTTTGGACTAG
>NW_017728994.1:58742737-58745397 GCF_001723915.1 Gavialis gangeticus | reverse complement strand
TCTTCTGTTGTGTCAGGGTTGACTTTAGTTCTGCTACATAGTAAGACAATGGATTTGTATAGGATGATTGGAATAGGGGTGATACTGCCTCAGTCTGGGGTTTGGACTAGATGACCTCTGGAGGTCCCTTCCAGCCCTACTTCTCTATGATTTTATGTACATATGTAAATAAAGCAAATTCATTTACTTATATCTATTTACTATGTAAATGATGTAAGTACATATAAGGAACTAGGATAATCTTTAAATGAAGATTATCAAGAATGAACGCACAATGAAAATCTATCAAAGAAAAAAATACCCAATTACCTGTGGGGGCACATCTATCACCAGACAACCACTCTCTCCCCAATCTTTCAGTTTTAATCCTCAAAGAGAATTTACAAAACACCTTTTGTAGACACACCTATGGACTTCACTTCAGAAATCTACTGGCTACAATCAATCCATGGGCTAAATATAGACATTGGACTTATGGCATATTATAACCTGCCTAACATCTGATAACCCCAGGTAACCTCCCTATCTTTTACCAGCTACATTTTTATCACCAGTCAATGTTTCCCTCTTTTGTTTTTCTCCCCACCTACCTGTCCCATGCTCATTAACTTCTATCCCCGCTGATCTTCCCTGCCACTCATTTGCATTTTCATTTTGCATATTAGCTTAAGCTTTTATTCAACCCTAGACAGTAGATAAATACCAGCACACTCTCCCCATGTCTGAAGAACGGTGCTTCTGCCCAAAAGCGTGTAAAGAACATTTTTTCTAATTATTTGGTTGATCTAATAAAAGATATCACATTTACCTAATTAACCTTGTCTGATTATTTCCACAGAACATTTTTTAATAACCTTGACTTATTGAAAGTATGTAATATTGTACATACACACAAAACATCACAACAATTTAGCTTTTGGGGCAGTTTCAGTTAGAAGAGGGTATGAGATTATAGAATCATAAGGTTGGACGGGAACTTAAGTGTCATCAAATTCAATCTTCTGCACAGATGCAGGAACTCCTTCTCCTATACCATCTCAGATAGATGCCTGTCCAGCTTCTTCTTGAAACCCTCCACTGAAGCAGATTTCATCACTTCCATTGTCCTACTGCTCTTACACTTAAGAAGTTTAGTTGAAATGTAAATTAAATCTGCTTTGCTGTAACTTAATCCAATTGCCTTGGACCCTGCAGTCCTCGCATTTTCTCCTCTTTCTTTTTGGTGGTCTTTCAGACATTTGAACACTTCTGTCATGTCCCTACATTAATCTTTTTTTCTCCAAACTATACATACATCACTTGACCTTTCATCATATGGCCTGCATTCCAGACCCTTTATCACATTTGTTACTCATTCCTTGATCCTCCCCAATATCCTTACATCCGTCTTAAAATCTAGTGAACAAAACTGGATGCAGGACTCCAGCTGAGGACTACCAGGGCCAAGCACAGTGGAATTTTCACCTTCTGTGTCTTAGATAAAATTGTTGTTAATATGATCCAAATTTGCATTTGCCTTTTTTGTGACATACCACATTGCTGACTCAGGCTGAATTTTCAAACTACCTAACCTAACCCCTAGGTTCTTCTCAGCAGTGCTACTGCCAAGCCAATTATCCCTTGCTCTTTATTAGCCTATTTGTTTTTTTTTCTTTCCTATGTATATCCCATTATATTTGTCTTTGCTGAATGTCATTGTATTGCCAATAACTGAGTCTCCAATTACTCAAGATCCCTTTGAATTTTAATCCTAACGTCCAATGTGTTTACAACCTCTCCCAATTTTTTGTCTTTTGAAAATGTTATCAGCATGCTTTTGATTCCCTTTTCCAAGTCACTGATAAAAGTAAACAGTACCAGGCCTAGCACAGACCTCAAGTGAGTCCAACCTGAGACCTCCTGTCAGCCTGACATGAAGCCATTAACACATACACTTCACTTGTGGTTATTCAGCCAATTTTGTGTCCATCCAGTGGTAATTCCCATCTAGCTCACATTTCTATAGTTTATTTGTGAAAATAAATAAAGTGTGTGGGATTGCATCCAAAGCCTTCCTGAAGCCTGGGAATATTATGCTCATCACATTATCCTTATCAACCAAACCAGTCATCCTGTCAAATGTAGAAATCAAGATGGTTTAGCATTTGTTCTTAAATAAATCCATGTTAGCTAACGCTAACCCCTTCATCCTCCAGATATCTACCAGTTCACTATCCTATAAATTTGCTCTATTAACTTCCTAGGTGTATATATTAGGCTGACAGCTCTGTAATTCTCTAAGTCTCTTTCTTCTCGTCTTTACAGATGGGCGCTATGACCGTGTGTAGACAAAATGACGGGCATGTGTGCATAACACTTTTAAGTGGGTTAAATGCTTTTGCACCGCTTTAATGGTGTTGGTGTTTGTACGTGTCAGCGGCATACTGGGCAGTAATTCCAGCTACAGTAGCAAATTTGGTGGCGTGATGACCTTAAATGACTTGGGGCACAGCAAACTAAAACTCCTCTCCTCTGAGGAGTTTTAGTTTGCTGCCCTACAGCCGCGGAGCTAAGCTCCGGGCTCTGTGTAGCTCAGGGGCTCTGCAGGAAGCCTGTGCAGGCAGCCTTGCATCAGCCTGGGAAGGCAGGCTCCGCCTAAGAAAAAAAGAAGTGGTGATCCT
>NW_017728994.1:58716090-58742599 GCF_001723915.1 Gavialis gangeticus | reverse complement strand
CCCTCCCCCGCCCTGGGGAGGGGGGCCCCCCCAAAAAAAAAAAAAAGGGGGGTCCCCCCCCCCCCCCCCCCCCCGAGCCTACCTATTTGTCTGAGCTGCACAGGGGTCCAGTGCTTCCCCCTGCGGCTGCGGTGCCACCTGGGACTGCCATAGCTGGGTGCCTGCAAGAGGGTGCTATCTGGGGGGAGGTGGGGTCTGGCATGGAGGGAAGCACCAACCCCCCCTGCAGCTCAGGGACCACTCTGCTTGCTGGCAGCTTGCCCTCCCCTCCCCGCTGCCGGAGGGGCAGGTAAATGGATGTGTGCATGACACAGGGGTATAAAGGGCCTTAAATTGAAGCAGTGTTTTTAAAAACCCACTACCTCAATTTAGGGGCCCCGTTTTGTCTACACATGCCCTAGGTTAGCTCTTCTCCAGTCCTCTAGGATCTTGCCCATCATGCACAAGTTTGCAAATGTTATTGCCAGTAACTCTGATATTTCTTTGACTAGTTCCTTCAGCACCAAGGGGTGAATTTCATCAGACCCTGCTGACATAATTCATCCAAAGTAATCAAAGGTTCTCAGATGTTTTCTTTACTAATCATGATCTGCGTGTTTGACAATGGGACTGTTAATTTCTAGTTTCTAATTAGATGGGGTGCCAACCCTTTGAGGCAACACTTTCAAAAAAGCAAAACAGCAAAGCAAGTGAAGCCCCGAGGCAAGTGGTTTTCCACCTTTTTTGGACTCCAGGCACCTTTTATTGGATGCTAGGCACCTATTACTTGTCTTCACGCACCCTATAACTTTTATGAATTGAGTGCAGCCAATTTCAAAACCTAATTTATGTATTTACAGTAGTTACCTCTGGGTAGGGGCTGGGCAGTGGGGGTCGGAGATGCGCCAGGCAGGAACAAGCCTGAACCTGTGCTTATATGTTTAGCTTATCTGCTTATCTCCTCACCTTTCACTTATCTCCATAACAGCCATAGCAGAGGTACTCACATTATGGCCCTGTCAGAGTCTAACGAATCTGTGAACTCTGCTAAATCTCTGTCATCAACAGCCTCAGACAGGACAAGAGAAGAAGACGACAACTTATCTCCTCACTCTAGGATGCACCCTTCAAAGAATCTGGTGGCACGCCAGGATGCCCCAGCACCCTGGTTAATAATCACTGCCCAAGGGTAAGGATTTGCCGTATAGTTGTATGTGAGGGGTTGACGTGATGATTTGGGGGATTCCTTGGATAACTGGTTGCCTGTGAAAGCAGAGGACTGGACTCAGTGGCTTAGCAGACCTCTTTCTAGTCCAACATTCCTGGGTCCCTGCTCCAGTAAACACTTAGGCACGTCCTTAACTTTACTATTCTTCATAGTCCTATTCAAAGCTTACATCTAAGAATTTGTGGGATTGTACCTAGGTTTGTTCAGCCGCAAGTGTAATGAAATGCCAATCCCCATCAGGGCTTTCCAATAACAAAAACAGAAATCAAATAGTCTGCAGATGACAACTTGTGGAGATAGAACCACCACAAGAAATTTTGCCATTAACACAACCGATACAGTGTTCAGTGAAACAATTTAGAAAAACAGGTCCAGGGGAGAAAAACACACACAGCAAAATGAACATAATGAATGAGCTCTTATTCAACATATGAAAGTGTTTCTGCTCCTGACAAAAGAAGGTGCAATATTTATCATTCTAAGATCACTAGGGACAAAACAAGAATGCTAAATCAAGAAAAGTTTTTATTTACGTACTGTCTTCCTTTTTCTATTCCTTGTGTTCCCAGCATGATAAATGCTTTCCTTTATGAGAAAAAGAAATGGTTTCATACTAAAAGTCCATCCTGTATGTTCATGCTCAAAATTTCCAAGCTGTTCCTTTAATTCCTTGTAAAACTAATGTTTGGATTAAATGAATGAGTCTTATTCCGTTGCATAGTTTTATTTGAGGGCCCTATCCCGGAGTTTCCATTTTCTGGAGTAGATAAAATGGGATCCAGTTAGACTAGTTTTCAGGAAAACTGGTGGGAATACTGCAGAAGTATATTGTGATCAAAGTGGGTGGTAAAGCAATCCCCAAATGACTGAGGGCAAAACTGCAGAGTTATAGAAAAAGCTGATGTGTATGTGAAACTTATTAACCCCATCCATTTGAAATTTTAAATGCAGAAAATAACCGTCACAGCATTTTCATGGAGAACCTCTTTTCCCTGGACACAGTCCATCTGTCCCTCCTTACTATGCATTACACCACCACTTTTCATCTCTTTTTAATTCCTTCTGAATGCACTGGCAGTTTCTTCCTCCAGCGAGTGACACTTGCATTTCATGTTTTCACAAGCTAGCATTAAGCATTCTGGTGATAACATAAGAGTTAACATGCCTTGCTGCTAATATTTCCAAATGGAAGCAATGGCTTCTGGTTAGCATGACTCAGGATGAATTTGGTATGGAACCACTCTAGGCTGTGTGACTCAGCTGTGGAGGCTTCAGGGCTTGGCCCTTCCTGAAGTGCTCTGGCTGCATGTTGCTGAATTTCTTGAGTAAAGAGATATTCCATGGCTAAATACATATAGAAGAATCAGTCTTATTTTCACAGATATAGAAACATCACCTCCAAGACAGAGGTGTTTTTCACTGGTTTAATGGTGTACTTTGAGGATGCTGACAGGTACCAGAGAGAAGTCACTAGAAGATACTCTTGATTTTATCAAATAGGTCTCAACTAAATCAGTTACTTATAAAAAAAACAATTAAAATACCAAACAACTCAATAGACACTTAGCAATGGCCTTGATGGCGACAAATTATGACTTGCCCCTACGCAGGTGGAGGAGAAGATTGCAAGCCTATTGGTTGTGCTCCCATACAGAAGTCAAACATTACTTTGCCCTTTTCTCTCACCAGATGTGCAAGTGAAAAATTATCATCATTGGCTATGCCAGTGGAACATTTAAGGAAGGACTGCCCCGTTCTCCTCTCCCCTCCTGCATCCCCTCAGTTTTTTTTCATCACCAGCCAATACAGCCCACTCACAGAGAGAATGCAAAGGGCACTATAATAAGAGCTGGAATCCCACTGTTCCACTATATATCAGGAAGCTTGAAGCTCTGGAAGGTATTACATTCTTCTGAAGTATCTATGAGTCAGGCAACTAGGGAGAAACTACACTCAAGAAAACTGTTTTTGACATTTACCTTTCAGTAAAATTTAAAAAATACATTAAAAATCAATGGGACTCTTATGCAGTTTAGGGTTCTTTATCTGTTTTCATTTTATATTAAGGGCCATTTACAGTCCTTTCAAAGCATATGCTCAGATTCTTTTATTTCTTGCTCTACCTACCAGAGAAACTAGAATTGTGATTTGAGTATATCTAACAAACAAATCAAGAAGTCCGTGAGAAGGAAATGAAATTAACAAATCCCTCTCTCAGCTTTGTGTTTATCTTCTCAGGTAAGGAGATATTAACATTTCTAGTTACGTTTAAGAAAAAAACCAATAAAATAAAAATAGATCTAAGAGTTTCTTTTCTTCTGCTGCTTTGTCAAAAGTTTCGTTTGTTTCATCTATCATTTCTCATTTTTACTTGAAGACTAAGATAAGCTGTGATTGGCCTTGTGAGCTCCATGCTGAGCACATAAGTCCCTAATACGGCTAATTAGACTCATTGCATGACAATCTGTTTCACATATGAGGGCCTAATTTGCTAAACTAGTTCCCAAAAGAGATGTCAAAGCTCTTTGGATGCTTACACATGTGCTTCAATGCGTTCTAATTAGAACACATCAGAGCAGACTCAATTAATCTTGATCAATCCATGTTCTAATTAGAATGTTCTAGCATCATTGCAGCATCATGTGTATAAGCCTCCACAGGTTTAAATATGGCCGCTGAGGCGCTTTAACTCAGGCTTGTCAAAATGAACTTTAGTAAAGCGGTCCATGGCCATTTTTAAATGTGTGGGGGCTTAATACATGTGATGCTGTGGCATTTTAATTACAGCATCTCTCTGGGAACCACTCTAATTAAAGCCCCCACTCCCCCCCCCACCTGAGCACATGTATAGGAACCCGTTGGTTCTGAGTTATATCTCCTTACCTCTCCCCACAAAGAGGTACAATCTGTGGAGATTTTTTAAATTGATCCATTATCAAAAAACAATATTAAAACAGTATCTTCAGGCCTAGCATTTGACACATTTATATCTGTATAACTTTGTACACTGATCTCTGTGACCTGGAGCAGACAGATTAATACTGTATCCCAGCATAGCAGATACAGGGGGAGAACTGATAACAGTTTGCTTCCTTTGAACAAATGCTACCTGGGTATAGATTTTTCAGGGATAGTTCTACATTGCACTGGGTAAAGTTACTCTGTTTACAAAAGTGTAGAGATTAATTTTTCAGTTTAAATATGCTGTAGATCCAGACCTTTAATTCTGCATGCTGCAAATAATGTCAGCTATTTCTAATGTTTGGCTCTAGGTTGTAAACATTTTACATTTGTATTTTGGTGCATGTTTAGCAGCAGAGTCCCTTTGTCAGAACATTCAGTGCTTCTTCCAGGCTGAGAGATGTCTCCTGGAGATAATTTTTCTCCATCCCGCCTCCATAAGCAGTAATTTTATTTGCAACACAAGCATTTGAAAACCACAGCACACACTTTTATATACTCAAATTATGAAAAAGCTACCTGAAAAACCACATCAAGATAGAGCAGAAATACTGTTAGCCAGCATAGTGCAGTTAATATAGGAAGAACGATTTAAAAGGAAGGGTTAAAAGGCATTGCTTTGAACCCAATTGTTATACAGGGATATCCACAGGCAGCCCCACACATCAGTGAAAAATCCACTGAAGTGGGGTATAAAAATCCTCCCATGTGATTTCCAGTGCAGGACTGATACCTTGAAGAGATAAATCAATGTGTACAGATTAACGCAACTACAGCCGTACAAAGAATATACATGTTAGAAATAGTTTTCAAAAATCTGAGAAACTCCTATCACTGGTTCAGAGAATGGGACTCTAGGCACTGGCTACTGTCTTGCTGATGAAGTATTATACTTCTCAGCAGGAAAGATAAAGGCCTCAGGAGGCACATTGGAGCTGACAAAATTTAGGTTCTGTTAGAAACCACTGAATTCCTTTTCAAGAATGACTCTTTTTCGTGCCATTTGTATCCCAAGGGGTGCTAGTTGGGAGCAGTTCCTATGCACAGCAGCCTACAGGACTTGCAGCTGTGGATGACCCACAAAGACAGTTGCAAGAGCAGAAAGCTCCCTTTGCATTTCCTCTGCACACACGTAAAGATCAACTGCAGTTTGGATCCCTTAATGCTTGAGCAACCTTAATGGCAGCAGCACACAGGGCAATGTCAGAGGCTGCATTGCCAGCGGTGGCCTCGAGGCCAGTTGCAAAGTCAGTCTGCCCAACCGACTAGGGAAGTCTACCCTGATTCTTCTGCCACATCTGGATGTAAAATAACTGATGTAAAATATGGGAGGCTTCCCATTAAGTGCCCCAATCCCTAGGGCAGGGATGGGGAATGTCTGGCCTGCAGGCCGGGTCTGGTTGGTCAGGGACTCCATTTCCCAGCCACCTCTGCCCACATGGCTTGTGCCGGTCTCCATGGAGACCCCAGCCCCAGCTGCACCAGAGAGCAGTGCAGGGGGCTGCTCTGGAGCTGCTGGGAATGTGGGATGGGGGCAGCTTGGTCTGGAGCCAGGGCAGAGCCACAATCTGTAGCCTGCACACTCCAGGCAGGGGCACACATGCAGGGGATCATGGCTGTGCCCTGGCTCCTTGCAGCAATGATAGCCTGTATGAAACTGGGGCAGAGCCACGATCCCCTGCATGCATGTCCCTGCCTAGAGTGTGCAGGCTATGGAGCAAGTTGCCCCTGTCCCATGTTCCCGGCAGCTCTGGAGCAGCCCCATGCTGCTGGCACGGCTGAGGTCTCCATGGAGACCAGCACATGCCATGTGAGCAGGGGCGGCTGGGGAATGGGAGTTCCCAGCTGATCGGTGGCTCAGAGGTTCCCCATCCCTAGTCTAGCGCATCATACACATCTCTGACCTTCCCTATACCATGTCCCATGCCTCACAGATAGCATCCAAAGTAAAAACTATGCCTCAGGCCTCCTCATACATGCCTGGACCTCCATCCTCTCTCTAGGGCCTTCACTCATGCTCTTTCACTAGGGCCTCCATAAATGAACTGTTGGAGCTGGCCTTTTTGCAGTCCTATGGGTCACACACCATACTCTATGCATCCCCATGCAGCCCTTCAAGCCCACCTATGTGGACCCTAGTCTGCACCATCCTGCACAGTCCTTCAGTGTCCCCCTGCTGACCCTACTCTGTGTGGCCTAATACCTACTCTACACCCCCACACTGGGGCCAACACTCCACCCTCTCACTGAGGCCACTCTTCCACCCCACCCCTTCTTGGGGCCACTACTCAGTCCCCATTTCACTAGGGCCTCGGTGTCTTACACCCCATGAGACTCAGGTGTCCATAGATGTGCCTGGACCCTTAACCTGTCTCTGCTATGGAGTTACCCACCAGGTTCTGGGAGCTGAGGCTATAAGGCACCCCATACTCACTTTTCACTAGGGAAGCAAGTGGTGTGGCATTTCCTGAGGATCACCCCACCATGAGCAGTCCAACCACACCATCCATCCCATGCAGGGTGTAGTTTTAGGTCATGTCCCAGGACCAGGAACCCGCACCATCCCCACAGTTCCTGACCTGTACCTACAAGTTGTCATGGGAGCAGCAGCTCCAGCCGGGTGATGTTCCCCCTCCAGCTGCTTCCAGGAAACTGCTGGCCCCGCTGCTCAGGACCTGCTCTTATCTCAAGCAGCTGTGCCCTCTTCTCCATCCGGCAGCCTCCTGCTGGCTGTGTGACTCCTCTGATTGGGAGAGCAGTCACCTGGAGGCTGCTCTGCTGCCTGTTCTGTCCCTTAAAGTGGCAGATGCCCTGCCACAGGCTGGTATCTTGGTTGCTGTATATCCTCCACCCCAATATCTCCCCTTCCTTCATTTGTTATGCTACAGGTTTGGCCCGGCTACAATCTGGGAACTGAATGATGTGTGTACTGAAGGAAGCATGTGCCCAAGCCAAGACTACCTGTATTAAAAGCCAGCCACCTGAAACATGACCCATGGCAGCAGACGCTCAAGACAGGTACAGGAACACAGGCAGCCAAACATATAATGAAACACAGGGTTACAGAAGAACATTGTATTCAAAACATTAGTTCTATGTTAGTGGTCCTCAACCTCTGCTGATTCATGGGCAATAATAATGGAATAAAAGAACTGCTGGGAATGTCATACTTTTGTGAACGAGTCCTTAAATTGCCACCCTGCATGCCTGACTCCAGACTTCTCTTTATTTTCACTGTCAACCTCACTTTTAATTTTTTTAATGTCCTGTGGCTGTAAGCCAGGTGGTGCAATCTTCTTGGCAACATGTTGCCTGTGAGCCAAAGGTTTTTCTGTAGTATCTGAAAAGGAAAATTTACCAAGAAAGGGAAGGAGGAAAAAAATGACTTTGCCACTTAACTTCTAGCTCAACCTTTTCATTTATATCTTGTCATAGGACAGAAAACCAAAAAAAAAAAAGGTCCTGAAATCTTTACTGGGCAGAGTCCACAAAAAAGGATGATCAGTATAAATGGAGTGCTGAATGTACCCAGTGGGTGCATCTAGATGAGACACTTGCTGAGCAGCAGCTTGTTACTATCACACAGTAGCTTGTTACTACTACACAGTTGTGTCACTGGGTATGAACTGTGATGTGACGTTACTACGCAGTAGTAATGTGCTACTGTGCAGTAAGCATCACCAGGCAACCATGCCAGGATGCTACTGCACAGTAATGCCAGTTACTGCACAATCATTTAGTACTTGGTTATGCAAGTACTAAATGACTGCATAGTAACAACTGTGCAGTGGGCATCTCATGCAGACATGCCCACTAATATGTACAATATTTATAAAAACAGAAGAACTAACCAGTCAGTGCTTTTTGTCCAAAGATTATGCGCCTCCTAAGCCTTACCCCTTCCAGTCAGGTGGCTCTCCTCCCACCCACCAGGCAGCTGGAAGAAGAGCTCCAGAGAAGGAGGGCTGCAGGAGAGGCACTGGCTGGCACCCGAGCTGCCCTGGGAGCTTCAAGGAAAGATGTATGGCTTACAGGAAATTATGACCCACTGTGGGATTAATTTCGGTTGTAGCCAGTTGACTTGTGTGTTTTTGTTTAAGCTCTATATTGGCCCACCAGGAGTGGCTGTAAGGGGAGATGAGAAGCCACATGCCTGAGGAGCGCATGAATATTTAGAGTCCTATCAGAGCTAGGGGTGCAAGCCACAGAGGTGCCTGAAGGCATTTGAGGTCTTGGAGGAAAGGTGATAGAGTGGGTCTGAGGCCAGGAGGGCTAAGGGCCAAAGCCTGAATGGGGCAGAAACCAGGGCCTGGGGCCCAAAGCCTGAGGGGGGCAAGACAGGGGCTGGAGCTCAGAAACTAGGTCTGTGCAGTGGGCCTAGGCTAAGAGCCCAGCCAGAGGAAGGGGGCCAAAGGAAGGGGGAAGAATGAAGCTCTAACATGTGCTTGGAGGCCTGAGGAGGCCCAATGTAATCTCTGCAAGGCATGGACATGACTGTAGGGGCAGGAGGAGACGATGAATAGCCCTTAAGGCCACCAATGTCTTGGAGCATTGGGCCCACGTTGTGCTTAAGAGCAGGACTGGGAGCAGCAGGATCCAGGATGGACCCACTAGCCAAAATCTAGACAAGGGTTCACCTTGGGACCCTGGGGAAACCTCTATTTTCTTAATCAAATAATTTCAACAAAGACATGGCACGCAACAACAAAGGGAAGGTACCCTAGGAGCCTGAACAGGGCAGAAGCTGTGCAGCCATCACGGGGTGTCAAAGCCACTCCTGGGGCTCAATCCTCTTATACCATGTCACTTGTGGCATATGTGTGGCAGTTTGGCTAACCTTGGACTAGGGCAGTGATTTTCAACCAGGATGCCACGGCACCCCCAGGTGCCTTGAGAGCGTTTCAGAGGTGTTGCAGGGTGCCACACAATATTTGCACTGTTAGGTAGGCAAATATGTTTCACACGATGAGCCCAGAGATTTTAAATGGGAATTCATAGTGTCAAACCTATTGTATCCTGTTGCGGTGTTTCTGCACTCTTTGCAACAGAAGGATTGCTTTATTATTTTTCTGTAGTTGAAAACGGAGTAAAAACTAATAGTTCACTTTTGCCAAGTCTCTTGAGGGGTGTCTTGAGTCTAAAAAGGTTGAGAATGCTGATCTAGAGCTAGGAAAATATGTGGGGGTGGAGGATAATGCATCATTTACATGGATAGAAGATTTTGATCTCTAAAACCAAGTACAACAGTTAAAGTGCTGTTCTCCTCCGAAAAATTACTCTGCAAAGTCTTAATGAGGTTTAATGACTGCCTCTCGCTGCCTTGGTTTTATTTGGTTGTGCTTAATTTTTCACGTAAAAAATATTCTTTTTCCTCTTACAGTCCTGCAAAGTGACCTGGGATATGAATGTTTAGCTGGGTTTCTCAGCAAGTAATAAAGGTTCTGCAGACCAAATTCAGCCCTCAGTTACACATGTCCAGCCCGTTGACTTCCAATTTTGCTTGTGACATCCCATTGCCTTCCATGAGTTTGCACAGCTGTTACCAGCCTGAATGTAGTAAACAATTGTACTGATGAAACACAGAAAAGAACAAAATAGTTCTTCTTGGCTGTGTAATCCTAACAGAAGTAAAAAAAGCAATAATTTTGGCCACTGAAAACCATAAATAGTGGTAATGAGTAACCTGACATGATCTGTGGAGGAAGATGATAAACATTTTCACCCTCTTTTATCAGGGAAGAAATGCAGTGCAAATCAACTAAGATGCAAAATCAAACTGTCCGTCATTTGTAAAAAACAGCTATGATGGCATCAGGAATTAGTCTGCCTTACAAAAGAATCATTTACTTATGAAAGACTGAGTGTAGAATAAATGGGCAAAAGAGAGCTGCACTTTTGAACAGATTATGATATTATCCCAAACTGTCCTGGAAACATTTCAAAACTGAACAAAAGAAGTTTTCTCTCAACAATCACATGTACAGTAGATAAAATGAAAAGTCAGGAAGAGTTTCTACATTTTGATAGATTTCAGAAAAGATGTGTCAAAAGATAAGTCTGACACTAGCACTCATTCTCCCTTGGAAATTTGGATTCCATATACAGAGATCTTCAGGTAAACCAATTTCTACTTTCACCTCTGCCTCCAAAGGCTGGTCTCACAGGACTCTATTTCAGCAAAGACCTGTCAAATCCCCCAATTGCTTTTCATTACTGAATTCCTTCTGTATGTACTCTGTCAGTCATGTTAAAATAACAAATTCACATCTGATTGATTTTTGAAAAGGAAGAGAAACACCTCAGGTTACCCACTGATATTCTTTATTATCTCAAAGTGTAAAAAAAAATGAAGGAATATATCCCATTTGTGGTTTAGGGTCTGTACTTCCCATGTTACTTCTGCAATTTAAAAGAAAGGGAACATTCAGCACATGTTCTGGTGGTAGTCATTTTTAATGTGAAGGGTATGAGATATTTGGGGTATACTCTGCTCAGGACGTGTGCTCTTCTATTAACATTAATGGCAGCTCATTCATGCACAAAAATAGGAGAATGGGTGCCTTGGTCTTTTTAATTGGTGCTATAAAATAATAAAGCTTTGCTTTATGTTCCAGTGTCTCTGGGAGTACACTCAGAACATTTTTTAAACTTCTTTTTAGAGGTGATTCTGTGCAGTTTCCTGGCTGGGTACCAGGTACCAAAGGGAAAAGAGTATATATGAAAAGACAGTGCTATTTTAAGAGGGTAATAACAGTTAGCTCAGTAGTAGGAAATAGTCTTTTAAAAATGTATAGGTAGAGTCTGGAGAGGAATAGAATGGATGGGGAACCTCAGTTCGGATGAAACAATTGCAAAGAGCAAATACAACTTAATGGAGGACAAGAAAGCAATTAACAATGAAAAGTCATTGATGCAAAAGATAGTCCTACCGATTAGAAATTTATTGAAACAAATGCTTCTCCTTTCAATCATAATGAATTGTGTTGAAAGATCTGCAGAACCACCTCACTGAACACAAGGAAAATAAAATAATTCACTACTCAACTACAGTGCTCTGCTTTCTGACCAACAAAGTGCTCTGCAGCATCAGTTCTTAGAAATAAGAAGCTCTAGTAAACTGAATGACGTATTAGGAGAATGAAGACTTCTGGCGTTCTTTTGAAACCAGGTTATTGTAAAAGCAATGATTAGAGCAATTGTATACAACTTCCAGCTAACACAATGCTTTAAAAAGAAAGGCGCACACATTTATTTTTGTCCCAGAGAAACAAGCCGCTCACAAGAGAAGACATGAGACAACAGTACAGAGAGATGAGAGATTATTAGTGAGGTGAAGGAGGGTTGGGGGTGGGTCAGGGCAGACTTACTGGAAGGAGTTTAAGAAGAGCAAGGAAAGTTGCTGGAAGCAGTTGGAGGCTATTCTGTGGAGCATAAAAAGTACAAGACAAAAATGTGATAGATAAAGAAAGTGTAAAGAAATGAAGAGAGGATGCCACAGAGAATGGGGCTAGGGACTGAAAACAAATGATTAGGTTTAAATCAGGGATGCAGGTTGTAGCTGTGTTAGTCTAAGGACATCAGCAGACAAAGTTCTTTGGGTGAATGTGTTCTCTTTTATTAGACCAACTTAAATAGTTTGGAAAAAAAATTTTAAGCAAGCTTTCAGGTTTAAAAACCCTTCATCGGGCTGAGGAAGTTTCTGTCGTTGGTGTGTGCTCTTAACTGGAGAAACTTCCTCAGCCTGATGAACCCCAAAGCTTGCTTAAATTTTTTTCCTCCAACTATTTAAGTTGGTTTAATAAAAGATAACAGATTCACCCAAAGAACACTGTCTGCCTAAGTTTAAATGAGACATTTATGTTGGGGCAAGATTAGAAAAAGAGTCTTGATGGGGAGGGGACAGAGCTTGGATTTGCTCATGTTGCAGTGTGAGCAGCGAGAGATGTGAAGAAGCCTAAAATACCAAAGGAGTTAGCTTAGAAGAGACATAGGAGTTGGAAATGGTGACAGGAAGACAATGAAGGGTAGCAATCAAGAGGAAAGGTGCATTCAAATTTGTAAGGCTAAGATTCAGATGGCAACAGGATAGCCCTATGGATGTACGTGGAGACTGGACAAAGAAGCAAAGACAAGGAATACAGAAGTAGATCTGGAAATGATCTGTAAAGCATTAGGAGTTGGAAATATGGGAGTGGATAAGATTGCCAAGCAGAGGAGGAGACAGATATGATAAATCTCAAAAAAAAAAAATAGCTGTCAGAAGGAATCACATTCACATTGGCGTGTTCTCCCGAGACCAGTACTAGGACCATGCTATTCAAGATCGTCATCAATGAATTAGAAGTGAAATCACTGCTGACAAAATTGGCAGATGACACAAAGATTGATGGGATGGTAAATAATGATGAGGACAGGGGTTGTCAAACAGAGTGATCTGGACTGCTTAGTCAGCTGGGCCCCTATAACGACATGGTTTTTTTTAGTATAGTAAAATGCAAAGTTGTACGTTGGTGAACGAGGAGGACAGGCTACAACCTTAAAATAGGGGATTGGATTCTGGAAAACAGGAACTCTGAAGAGGATATGTGGGTCGGAGCAGATAGGCAACTGAACACGGGCTCCCCATGTGACGTTGGGTGAAAAGGGGTTGATGTAATTCTTGAATATGTAAATAGGGAAATAGTGAGTAGAACAAGGAGGCAATTTTACTTTTGTCTATGGCACTAGCATGGCAGATACTGGAGTACAGAGTACTGGGGAAGTGTTTCCATTTTAGAAGGGATCTTGAAAATAAAATTTTTCTGAAGGTTGGAAAAATGCCTTCCAGTGACAGACTTTAGTAGCTCAAAGTTTGACTTTTCAAAAAAGAATATTGAGAAGCGGCCTGATTACAGAGTGAGTGCTACCCTGGGAAGAAATACAAGTTACTGACACTTTCATCTAGTGTGAAAAGACATAGTAAAAACTAGTGGGCTGCAGGCTGAAGCTAGACAAGTTTAAATCAGAAACAAAGCACAACTTCTTAACACCGAGTATGATTAACCAATGAAACAGGCTGTCTAGGGAAGTGGTAAATTAGTTTATTCTGATCTTCAAATGGAGGTGTTTCTAGAAGATATGTTTTACTCAAAAGAGAAAAGTTATTTATTCAGCAAATGCAAGTTCTGGGCTCAATTTGGTGGTAACTGCATCAAATTTAAGGTTCTGAAAGGGTCTTACAGGAGGGCAGGCTAGTTGCACTAATGATTGTTTCTGTCCTTAAGCTCTATGAATGTGTGAGATCAAGAAGGAAAAAAGCCAAAATGATGAAGGAGATGCCAACAGCGAGGCAGAGAGTTGAGGGTGGGGGGTCAGGGAACAATTAAATTGGATATTACTAGAAGGCTACAGAAGTAATAGTACTAGTACCAATGACTATAAGCAAAACTGTTGGCTTACCTTTACAGAGAAAAAGAAAACCAAAAAAACCAAAAAGAAAGTTCTGTCAATCCAAACTGAATACACTACACTGACCATGTTCATGCCACTAACATTTTCATTGCTGTATAGCGTAAAAGCTGCAGACATATGCAGTAAATTGGGAATGGAATAATGTCAGGAAATTCCCATTCTTCAGTGTCTCTTAGGGGGAAGAGTTTGAAGTGAATAAAGGTAAGAAAGAAGGATAAGTTCTGGGGGAGGGGGGTGAAAACAAAGGCAGCAGACAATCCATGTGGTTTGTGTCCATCAAGCTGTAAAATTAATATGAACTCCTCTCTTGCATCAAGCTACAAAAATAAAATATTTTTAGAAGATCATCTGTTAGTATTTCAGTCACCACAGCTTTGAAGAGCGCTTCGCTGTGAGCTTACTCTGCAGCAAAGTTTTCTTATACTCCTCTCAGTGTGCTTCAGCTTCACGTGCTCGACTGTAACGGGTATTGTTTACCAGTTCCAGAAATATTCCCTTTATAGGAATAAATTAGGTTGATGCTTAATATTTAATTAAAGAAAAACGGGTCAAAGAAGAGTAGAAAAACCTAGTGGCTCTAGAACGGCCCTTGAAGTTTCAGGCACCATAGCCAAAATGTTAAGAGAATTGTGAGACATTTTGTAAGGAAAATATAAAATAAATGTAGCCTGTCTGACATAGTTTCAGGAATATTTTGTGATGTCTAAGAAAACTGCAGGCTGCTCAATTTTAATGATTATGCCATAAGGGAGTAGTGTTGTTGGGGTCTCCCTGCGGCAGTAATGTTTTGATTTGAGAAACTTTCTATATGAGAGATCTTTTAGTTACTCTTTTAACTTATAAACAGGCAATGAGATCGCAGAATCCTGTCATCAGCGATGCAGAGAGAACTCCTCTGCACGGTGCCCTTTGTTCCATGCATGAGATAATCTGCTTTTGGGGCATCGTTTGCCACTGGTCAGAACCTTGGTCTGCTGGTCTGAGGAATGTTGAAGGTGAACATGCTTTAGTCCTCACTGGGCGCATCTACACAAGGCAGTTCATGTTGCATTAGCAGAGTCTATGGTGAAGTAAGCATGTGCGCCTACACGTGCACATGCTTACTTTGCAGGAAACCTTCCTAATATCAAGTAAATTTGCTACCTGCAAATGCAAGTAGCAAATTTACTTGGCATTAATGCCGCCAGAGTGTTCATGTAGATGCCTGACCGGGAGCAAAATCTGGTCTCGTTCAGCCGGCCACCAGGGGGCAGGATATTGCTCCCTGCCCCTGGGAGCGGCCTGCTGCTGGGGTGGGCTCCACCACAGGAGCCCAGGCGAGGACTACGTCCCCTGCCTCTGCAGCAGGGAGCTCCAAGCTCCCCGCTCCAAGGTTGCAACTGGGCAGTAGGGGCTGAGAGATCCTTATCTCCCAGCCCCTGCTCTGCCATGGCAATCGGGGAGCAGGGGGCTGAGAGACCCTCATCTCCCAGCAACGGCTCTGCGATCCTGGGGCTGCTGCTGGGAGATGCTGATCTCTCAGCCTGAGCTCTGCAGTTGCAGGGTTTGAGTTGGGAGACCCTTATGTCCCAGCAGCAGCTCTGTGATGGCAGGGCCACTGCTAGGAGATGGTCATGGAGCCCCTGCTGGCAGATAAGGGTCTCCCAGCCTGAGCCCCATGATGATGGAGCTCCGGCTGGGAGATAAGCATTTCCCAGCAGTGGCCCCACTGTCACGGCTCTAGTGTTGGGAGCCCCCTGCTGGCCGAGGCTGGGGAGCTTGATCCCCATCCAGCTCCATGAGCATGGAGCTGGGGTCAGAACAAGCTCCCCAGCCTCCACTCTACAATTGCAATTGCAATAGCGGAGCAGGGGCTGGGAGCTCCTTGCATGGGCACAGTTCCTCGCCCAGCTTGGAGCTGGCTGAGACCTGCCCCTGCCTGGGACAGTTCCCAGCCAGCCCCAGGCTCCGCAGGGAAGCATGTGCAGCCTGGAGGTGGCTGGAGACTGTCCTGTTTCCAGCAGTCCCCAGCCAGCTCCAGGCTGCACATGCAGACTTCCCGTGCAGCCCAGGGCTGGCCAGGAACTGTCCCAGTCAAGGGCAGGTCCCAGCCCTGTAGCCTGATTGGGTGATTGAGGCACAGGGCTTGGAAAGAGCTCCGGGGTGGGGTAGGGCCCAGCCCCTAGTCCCACTGCTTTGTCTAGACACTGACTATAAGGGGAAAAAAGGCTTTTTTTAAAAACAGATTGAATGGAAACAATTTGCGAATATTACTAGTGGATCCTGTTTCTACCACAATATTACACAACACTGTGTTAGCCACTCCAAGCTTTATAAAGCAAGTATCATGAGCAGGGCATTCTTTTTGTAATTCTGTGGAAATACATAGCAATAGAACATCATTGAAATTGGAAAATATCTGTAAACAGAAATGCATGTTTTAAACAGGGACTGTTCCCCACACAATATTCTTCAGTACTTTAGTATAGCATTGTTTACTTCAGATTTTTAATCTGATCATGCATGGTTCTAATTGTTTAAGCTATAATTATAGATGTGAAACTGTTTTGCTTTTTTTATGAAAAATTGTCCTTTAGAGAGAGCAAAACAGAAACTGAATGTAAAATAATAGAATTATTTCAATGGCACTAATTGCATAACGGTCAATTAAAATAAGAAGCTTTTGATGAAATAATTGTTTTAATTATATAGCACACTTAGGTTTACTGGTTGTAAACACTTCAGCTTTTATCATTAAGGTGGATTTTTATGCACACTGCTCCCTGGGTCTTATTTAAGAAAACAAACAAACTAGAACCACAGCTCATTGCATGAGGGTGTAAGCACAAAATAAAGGCAGACTTGAAAGTGCCTGTACCACAAGATGTATTTGCAGAAGGCAGGACAGGGTAGGGCAGCGCCTTGGAGACTAACTTGTTCAGAGAGGCATAAGCTTTTGTAGGTGGTAGCCTACTTCTACAGATGCTATGAATTAAAGTTTATGCCTCTCTGAACAAGATACTTTCTAAGATGTCACCGTGCCTGGACTTCTGCCTGACTTCAGATAGACACAGCTAACAACCACGTTTACTTGAATCCAAGGCAAGATTTTTTCCCCCTTCCCTCAAGGGGAAAAAACAAGCCTCATCTTGGATTTGCTACCAGCGCTCCAGCTCTGCCCTGGCCCTGATATCCAACCTATCCCCAGAGCTTCTGGAGCTGCTATTGCTGCAGCAGAAATCTGGTGAGTGCAGGTCAGGGGCCAGGGCTAGTGTCTGGGATGGGTGGCAATCTGTGTTGAGGATGGGCAGAGGATGGGTGGCAGTATGTGTGGGGTGGAGGGCGGGGCAGTGTGAGTCATGAGTTGGGTGGGGAATCAGGTGGGGGATGGGACAGCGGTATAAACAGTGCTACAGCAACAAAATTTGGCACCCAGGGCAAAGCCTGCAGTGGCAGCTCACCCTCACTCTGTGCACGGATCCAGGGGGCACATGCCCCCCCCATGCTTGCCTGGAGAAGACACAGTGGTAGAAGCCACCCCGACCTCCATTCCCGCGTCTCCCAAATGATCTGCTTATGTCTCCGCCATGCACCCTGCCCTGGCTCAGCAGCACCTATTGGTGCCCCTTTGCTTTGGTGCCTGGAGCGGTTGCCCTGCTCGCCACCTTCCCCTGCTTGCTACAGCACTGAGTATAAGGAATAGATCAGGCATGGAATGTGAGTGGATGACTGAACAGCAGTGCTTCCCTATCCCATGGCTTGTGCTACTGCCCCACACCCCCACTAACATTGCTGCCACATCTCCTGACCTGCTGCTGCCTCATCCCTTGACCTTCACTGCTGCCAATCAGAAGCATGGGTCAGGAGATGCGGCAGGAGCACACCTAGTGGAGGACTGGGAAGGGGATGGGGTAGCAGTGGAAATGGGGGTTCAGGGAACAGCAAGGTTTGGAGGACAGGTGGCAGGGGTGCAGGTATGTGGGGCACCTGTGGGCAAGCAAGGTGCCAGTGTCAGGCTGCCTGCTCCCTCTGTGATTGCAGGCAAATTTAAAAGGACCCTTCAATAATTAGGTTCAATACATGGAAAGTACAATAAATTTATACTTTTCCATGTATAGAATCTAATTATTGGGGGGTTGTCTTAAATTCAATGTCGGCTTGGATTTGGGTAAATACGCTGCCTCTCTCTATAAGGTTTACTTCAATGGGGCAAGCATGAGCCTCATAGTGGCTAAGAGAAGTCTTATTTCGCTTAAGTTATGTGAGAGTAAATCGTTTGTTACTCTGACAAACTATACAAAGCTCTGAATGGAGCCCAGTTTCACCTTTCTACTGTAGAACAATCAAGTTGACACAAGTCTTTGTGCAGAGTAGAGGGAAGTTTTTCCCATAAAAAAGCGTCTTCATATGAAGAGAAATGTTTGGATGTCCCTTCCCATTCATAAACCTGTAGGCTCTATGGCTGCCTATACAATACTTAGAAGTGGCATGTGTGTGTTTTAATTAGAGCAGTTCCCAGCCAGCTGGTCTAATTAAAACAGCTCGGCATCATGTATATTAAGCCCCGCCTCTTTGTGTCTCGAAATGGCCATGGGGGTACTTTGACCAAAGCTCATTCAGCGAGGTTTAGTTGAAGTGCCCTCATAGCCATTTTGAAATGCTTGGGCCTTAATCCACGTGACACTGAGGTGATGTTACAGCGTTCTAATTAGAATGTGGAGCAGAGCAGATTAACCGAGTCTGCTCCAACACGTTCTAATTAGGACTCATCAGAGCACGTCTATAGGCAGACTGTATTTCAAGACCCAAAGGAAGTACTTCGTTTCTGAACAACTACTGCTGTACACAGGTACCCAAGTGCTCATGTCCAGAGATTGTGATGGGAAACTTAAAAGTCAAGGAGACTTTTAAAGCACAGAGAATAAAAATGACTATTGGTGGTGTGTGACTAATTTCCTAACTTGAATGCCTCAGATCCAGAATGCTTTTTAGGGGGTTAAGTCTATGGAGTAGGAAAGAAAAGGGAACAGGTGGAGGGAGACAGCAGATACAGAAATATCTGGCGGGGTTGCAAATATTTTCAGCCACATCACTTATCCAGACACTGCGCACCTCTTCTTGAGTTAAAAATCTGCTTGTAAACAGCAATTTTATATTACTTTGTGGAACAACCACAGTAGCAATCCCCTGTATTCGCACTGTCTAGGAAGCTCAGCAAACGGCAACGAGATTTCTGCTTCAGTGAAAGTCACCCTCTTTCTTTCATGAAATTTCAAAAGTATCCTTCCTTCACCGAGGAGAAGGAAAAATCCTCTTGCGCCCTGACTACAAAATGAATCTGTGTAAATACACCAGAAAGCTACAGAACTGCTTTGGAGGGGTTTGGAAGAATCTCTTATCTCTACAATGCATTCTCACTTGCTCTGAACCTTGGTACACAAACAATGAACTCTTGTCTCTCTTGCTCTCACCTTGTAACGCTCCCCAATCACGCTGGGCAAAAGATGGAAATACCTAATGTATCTGTTTAAAATACCATGCCTAGCATTTACATTTCAATGTACTCTAATTGTGAAAAGTCGTCTCACTTAGTTTTTGTTGGAAGGAATGTTCTTTCAAACCTCACTGCTCATTAGTTTGTCATTGAATTGACAAACAGTCCTTGCAATTTAGTCCAATATATGGAAAAAAATCTATTATATATTTAATAAAGGATGGGAGAAATTTTAAGCTTTCAACTATCTATGGGTCAGACCCTCAGTTGGTGTAATCTAATGCATGTCTTTTGAGATCAATGGAGTGGCACCAACTTACATCAGCGGAGGATTGGGCATTCTCTTTTTCTTTCTAGCTCGCCTATTTAGAGTGCCAATCACCACAGTATCTAAGTGATGTTACTTGTATCTAGGCACTGAAACTATACACAGAATTCTATTGTTTCCAGAACAAATATTAAATGAGAAAAGACAGTGTGCATTCAAAAAGGGAGTGGAAGGAAATTACTTTCCTGTATTTTTTTCCCCTTTGAAGATATCATCTCAGAGAATTCCTGCTCCCTGAGCTGTAATTTTTTTTTTTTTTTAACTTTTCTAATTCAGGCCAGATATCAGAAGTTACTTGGATCTTTGTTTAAATATATACCAGGCGGTTGAAAGCCCATTCCAATTTCCTTATTAGTGTGCCTTGTTCACCTATATAATCAAGTTGCTATTACCACTATGCCTATCTACTTGTGGCATTGTTATTGAATTGAACAGAGCTACCAATACCTGAAATGGTAACATATTTTAAGAAGGAAAGGAAATTGCTACTATTTTTACATTACAGGTCTTGTAGAGGGAGTCCTACAATGATATGTTTTTTTTAAAAAAAACCAGCCCTCCCCCCACAAAAACAGAACACATGCTCTTAATCAAAGAGATCTGCTTTCATCTTGCAACAAAACAAACACATGAAAACATCTGATTCTTAGGCATGCTGGCCAGCTCAAAGTGATCATGTTAACAGAACGATTCAGGGCTTCATTCCATTTTCAAAATGAACTCTCTATTTCTTCTCTTTCTACAGCCCCAATACTCTATTTTACACTGAACTTACACTTCTAGTCCAGTGATCAGGAACAGTCCCCTGGGATATGGGAAGTCCTGAATTTCAATCCTGCTGTGGATGCTGTTTGTGTGCTTTATAACAGTCATAACCCTGGGACCAAGGACTCAGGCCTGCCAGGAATGTGCCTGAGCCACCAGAGCAATGCGCTCTACATGGGGCTGTTTCCAGTGATGTCTGGAAGATGCAGCTGGTGAAGACTGTTGCGGTCTGCCTGTTGATGGAAGTGGGCCATAACTCCACGACTGTGTCCACATGTGCAGGGGCACGAGCTTTCAGTGGCACAAACAGTAGTGGCACAAATTTGTGCCACTACTTTATGCTGCAGCACATGCCCCTGTTCGTGCGTGTTGGTGAGGGACAAAGTGTCCCGCTTTGGGCAAACTGCCTTTTCCCCACTCCTGGCATGCTGGAGCAGTCAGGGTACAAATGAAATAGTAGAGACGCTGTAGCTGCCAGCCTCCCTGAGGCCTGAGAAAGTCCCTGGAGGATTCAGCTTCCATTTTTTCTGGTGCACACTATCACTACAGAGGGAGGCTCTTTCTTTCTTGCTCTTCTTTTCTCCCATGACTACGATCTTTGTTGCCCAGTAGCCGAGCTTCAAGAGGTTTGGAAAATGTTCTCATCTAGGCCATTTGATTGCCTGGTAGTTAGAACACTCTCCTGGAAAATGAGGGATATTCAAGTCTTTTCAGGTTAAGATGAGCCTGGAACTCCAAACTATCACTTCTTACAGAAATGCTCTAGGCTGTGTGTAGCCAAAATGAGGGGCATGCATGCATGACACTTTAAAGCAAGCTAAATGCTTTTGTATCCCTTTAAAGGTGTTGGTGCTTGCACACCTTGGATGTGTATTGTACATTAATTCTAGCTGCTGTAGGAAATTTGGTGGTGTAATGCGCCTTAAATGACTCGGGGTGCAGCAAACTAAAACTCTTTTGAGGCGTTTTCGTTTGATGCCCCTACAGCCACGGAACGAAGCACCAGGCTCCATGAAGCTCAGGGGCTCTGCAGGAAGCACATGCAGGCAGCCTGGCAGCAGCCCAGGAAGGCAGGCTCCACCAAGAAGAAAAAAAAAAAGCGGCGAGCCTGATCTTTTTTGGGTTTTTTTCCCCCTGGAGCCTGCCTGCCTGCCTGCCTGAGCTGTGCAGGGGTCTGGTGCTTCCCTCTGCGGCTGTGGTGTCCCCCCGGACCACCCGAGCTGGGTGCCTGCAGACGGGTGCCACCTGGAGCAGGGCCACCACTGCTGTGGAGGGAAGCACCAGCTCCCCCACCCTGCCCTGCAGCCCAGGGACCGCTCCCGGCTGCTTGCCCTCCCCTCCCTGCCACCAGAGAGGCAGGTAAGTTCAGGTTTGTGCACAACATGGGGGCTTAAAGGGCCCTAAATTGAAACAATGTTTTTAAAAACCTACTGCTTCATTTTAGGGCCCCTGTTTCATCTACACATGCCCCCAGTGATTACGCCAGTGAGTAAATGGTGAATTCTAGCACTCCCACTGTCATCTTCTAAATGACTTCAATGCTGAATACAACTTAGGTGTCATCTGAGGCCCTCCTGGGACTGAAGCAGAGCGCAGGTGCCTTCAGATCACCAAACTGGATCACTGTGCAGTTTAGACAGGTCCTTGGCGTCCAGGTGCTCCAAATTGTGGCCAAACAAGAAGAAGGCCAAATGGAGGCTCTGAAACCCAAACCATAGGTATCTAGTGCATTTTCGAGCCGCTGGAGCAGGGATAAAGCTGAATGGCTTTGTTAATTAACAATTTTTGAATCTGCCACAAACCCATTTAGGCATCTCCAGGACCACATTGGATTGCATCTCTCTCGTCTAACTTTGCACATCTTCCTAGACGTACTACTCAGGTCCCCAGTTTCTAAAATGGAGTTGCTTAGTTCACAGGGATACTCTGAAGTATGAGACCCCAAAAGAAAAGTCTAGAAAATGAGAGATTTTTTTAAAATTATGAATTTACCCTTCTTAACAGCTGTCTCCCTTTCAGAAACAATTGATTCTAAGGCTAGATATGTAATACTAGTTCTCTCTTAGGAGTTTCTTCTAATGCCACTTGAAAGGCTCCATCCTCAGTGTGCCTGCAGAACATCTTTTCTTTTTTGTGACCATATATGTTATTTAAACAATACACCTACTATACAGACCAGGAAAGGAGCTCATCCTTCCTTCCTTTTTTGAACTACATGTGCTAAGATGGTGAAACCCATCTAGTCAAAATGGCTGAAAATAACAAGTTAAGAGGATAAGATGATACAGTCCCTTTGCATAGAAAGCAACTGATTGTTACATGGCATATTTTTCTCACTAACTACAGTTTATTGGCTACATCGCTAAAACTGACAGTGTCTTTCAGGAGCTATCAAATGTATCATAACATAAGCTATCAAAATGAATAAAATATAAAGTGCGTACTTCTTTGAGAGATCATTTCCAAGCACGTAAACTTTTATCTTACTTTTGAAAAAATGTCAAATCACTTGAAGCAGCACTTTTAAAAATATGATTTCTGGAAAAAGGCTCATTTTACAGGCGCTAGCAACTACATAAAAGTCCTTTGCACAGCAGAGTTACCACAACTTTTAACAAAGAAAAGTAGTAAAACAGGTGATGAATGGGGGCAGGTAAGACAGAATTATGGTCTCAGCACTCAATCAAGTGCTTTTGCATTCAGTAAATAGCTCGGACTAAGAATTAAGTACGTTACAGCTGATGAAGCATTGACTCCTCCACATTCTCAATTTGCATTCAATAGATTACATGTTCATAACATAATAGATGCTGCCACACAACTGTGCTAACAGTGATCTAGTGCCCACCGAAGTGTTCTGGGTGCACAGATAAGTGAAGACTTCAGGGCTGAAATAAAATGAATGATATGGGAGACTCCAGTTTCATGGAAACATAGTGCTCTTCTCAGTGCAGTCTCTTTATAATGTATTGCTTATAGTGTCTGTTGTTATTAATTATTTATAGAGCACTTACAAAATGCGACATTGTCCTGTAGCATCTCTCATGCTAGAACTTCTCAAGGTGATTCTCTATTGAACCTGCTGGACACAAATAAACCTTGTAGTTCTTTTGGCTGCCTACTGCCCAGATTAACTAATGCATCCTATGCTATCTGATATCATTGCACAGCTTCTCCCTAAGTTCCAGTCTGACTAGACAATCATTAAATGGACTGGTAACTGCACTACAGGTCCCTGTCCCAAAGCAATCGTTATTTTACAATCACAGATAGACAGACAATTTGGCTCAGTCACATAATACCCAGATGGTTATGATATACTGTGTGTTAAGATACTACACAGGTACAATTAAGAACAGGGCTCTTGGTTCCAGGAACATATTGTCTAAAACCTGAGCGGATTAAAATCCAATTCAGGGGGTCAGACTTGATGGTCTGCTCAGGTCCCTTCCGACCCTACAACTAACTATGAAACAATTTCAAATACAGCAGTATTCTATGCATGCTTTTTGTTGGTAATTACTGAAAATCTTAACAAGTTTTCAAGGAAGGATTTTATGGTGAAGCAGGGGCAGTTCCAGAGGGGGCACAGCTGTTCCCCCCTTTTGGACTGGGCTGCACCGTGACAGCCTCTGGGGACTTTTTAAAGAAGAGGGGAAGAGACTTCCCTTGAGCAAGAAGGGGCAGGGAGGGGCTATTTTTGCCTGCTTTAGGACTAAAAAACTCCCTAGAGGCTCCTGCAGCCTGGTCTGCCTACACTGGTAGGGTGGAAGAGGCTAGGAGCAGAGGGTGCAGCCACCCTGGCAGTGTAGGTAGCTGCTCCCACACCCCCCTTTAGGAAATCCTGGATCTACAGTATGGTGAAAAGACATTCAGTGGGCATGTCTACACATTCATTAATGTGCAGTGCCTACTGCGCATTAAATTTAGTACTTGCAAAAGGAAGTACTTTCATTGGGGTGATCATACACTTTTTTGTGATGGTTAATTTGCAGTAGACTAATACTATTGCGCATTAGCCTAATAGCACAGTTTGTTGCCGTGATGCTGTAATGCACACTAAATCAACCTAATGCACATTAAGCGTCTCCTGTAGATGTGTCCAGGTTGTACTCCACCTTTCTTCCTGCCCGTACAAATTGGGCATGAACACAGAACCAGCCAAACTGTCTACAATATGAAATACAAACACACTGCATTAAAACATCATTTCTGATGAAACCCACTGCAGCTAGAACGCTCTGATTAATGAAATACAAACACACTGCATTAAAACAGCACCTACTTTGAACGCCTTCAAGAGACATTTGGATGTTTATCTTGCTGGGATCCTATGACCCCAGCTGACCTCCTGCCCCTTGGGTGGGGGGCTGGACTTGACGATCTTCTGAGGTCCCTTCCAGCCCTAATGTCTATGAAATCTATGAAATCATTTCTGATAAGGAACCCACTGCAGCTAGAACGCTTTGATTAAAGGCTCTCAGAACAGCTATAACTCTTAACTCACTCTATTATGTTAGATCACCAAGTTGCCCTACACTTACAGTTCGGTATCTAAGGATCAGAGCACCTTAAAATGTCACACATGATTTTTAAAACTTTTTTTCCGAGGGAAATTGTAATTTCCCAAGTACAACTGACGTATTGCAATTATATCTAGCCTGACAGCATGACAAAACTGCTGACAACTTCTTTAGCTCCTGGCTGAACAATGCAGTCCTGCATTTACTGCTCTGCATTGCATGTGAGAACTTGGTTTGACTCTCATACCTAATCTCCTGTTCTCCGGCTTTGCATACCGCAAAATCTCCTGTTCTCTGGCTTTGTAGCTTCATACACCAATCTGCAGCAATCTCTATGGCTGAACAAAGGAAGGATTTTATAGGATCTAAAAGGAGTCTCGTTCAGTTCTCTTTGGCCGAAAATGCTGCTGAAATGAGGGAGGAGAAATCCTCAGCTGAGGATCAGAGGAAAGAGAACTCCTATGAGGGCACAAACACACACACATACAAAATGGATCAAATACAATCAATATTCAGAGCATTGTTAAACAGAGACACCATTTTGTAAGAATGAAAAAGAAGCATTAACTCCCTCCTTTCTGGATTTGCTTTCAGAAGATGGAATCTCACACGAGTTTTCATCTGCAGCGGATGGGAGCAGAGCAATTATGTGAAAGCAAGGAACTGGTTTTGTGGATCATTAAGAAACACAGGCAGAAAGGTTTGTAGAGAGACAAGGAATTAAGCGGAAGCAGAGCCCTTGGGTCTAGGTGTATACCATGGGAGGTCAAAGGGCAGTTCTAGTGGAGCAGGAAGAAGGTACATGGATTTGAATGCAGCTTTCTTCAGACTAGATTTAGGAGAGTCATTGGGACGTGAGAACAGGCAGTCATGGCAAGAGCAGATAATCTGGGACAGAATAAGAGACAGGAAACAGAGGATCTGCTGGAAGAGGGAGGGAGGCTGATGAATGGGGCAGAATGCTAAAGATGATGTCTAAGGAGATGTACGGTGGTGACATCTGTGTCTCTTTCTCCTGTTTTTATGCCGCAGAGCGCCTCCAAGTATAAATCCTCTGAGCAGACTGAATTCCTCAGAACAAATTCAATCCATCTTCCTTCCATTCTGCCATCTTCCTTGCTAAGCAACTCTACTTCTCCAGCTAAACTAAATCCCATACTAACAATCCTAGGCACATATTCACCACCCATCCTTAAACCATGTGCTCCTCTTGTACTCCACTCCACTCTCTGGACAGGATTTTGACAATTTCGAAGGCAAAACTGATTAAATATATGACCTTTTTCTAATCAGCTTGCTTTCCTTCCACCCTGACTAACTCTTTTTCTTCCTGCCTATCAAAAACACAAGCATGTCTCTTCTGGTCTCTCTCTCTCTCAAACCCTCCAATTGTTCCAGTGACCCATTCTAGCCCACCCTCCTGACTTCCCTCACCCCTACTTTGACTCTTTTCCTTAACCTCTAACTCATAGCTGGCTCTCTCCTATCATAATACAGATGCTTTTTTAAATTTCTCTTATTCCCTCATCCCACTTGTTTCTCCAATTATTGCCTCTTTGCCCTTCTCAAAAGTAATTGCATAAGTTTACAATTGCTCTCCGCTACTTCTATCCTAGACCCTCTCCAGTCTGACCTCAACCAATTTCACTCAACTGAAATGTGCTAAATTATCTAATGATTTCTGCTAGTCAGATCACAGAATGAGTACGCCATCCTCTTTCTCCTTGACCACTCAGCCACGTCCAACACAGCTCTACTGCCCTCCGCTTGCTTTCCTTCCCCACTTCAAAGCTCTCTCCTTC
>NW_017728994.1:58708590-58711090 GCF_001723915.1 Gavialis gangeticus | reverse complement strand
TCTATGTTTCCACACGTCAGCGGTGCAATGCCAAAATAAAGTATTACCAAATTAACCACCACAACAAGCCCCTAAATAAATAAATACCCCTAAATAAGTAAATACATAAAAATCCTCAAAGCTCAGTATTTATTCTTTCATAAACTCTGTTTCTCAGAATGCCACAGTGTCTTGGATGCACAGAAAGAAGCATGTCTGAAGGACACAGGCACTTTTCATTACCTGAATGTACAGAGGATTTGAAGGAGCCACATCCAAAATTATGACCTCTCTTCAGTTGCTACTGAATTTAAAATACAAAATGATAATGAAGTGTCCAGGTGGCAAAATTTCTGCTATAGCAGCTGCAGCAGCAGCTCAAACACTCAAAAGCAGCAGCTTAACAGATTAACAGCTCTCCATAATATTATCTTTGTAACATGCAATTTGTTAGCAATGATAATTAGATATTTAGAAACACACATAATTAGAGAGAAATAACTTAATGCTTTTTTGTTTGCAGAGAAATCTACTGGCAGGAAAGGAGATCCACTACAGGGAGTAATGTGATTCTGGTGCTGATATTAGCAGCAGAAGGCAATGACAAAATATAGTTTAAATTCTCTGGATGGTAAAATAATGCTGTACTAATGTAGACCTTTCCACAGTTAATTTGCGCATCATATTTTTACCCAAATGGAACAGTTGCTTTCCTAATAAGTGCTTTATAAACATGGATCATTAAGAGAAATATACAAGATTTATTAAGAAATAAACTAGAATAAAAATTGCCTATGAAATACATCTTTTTGAGTCTAATTTGGGATAATGGATAAAATATTCAAGGTAACATTAGTTCAAGGAGGTATTTGTGTATCTTCTGCTGCTCTGTTTCTCTTCACTTTTCCTGTTGCAAAGCCTGTCACCAAAACATATATTTAGCTGTATATCATTTCTCCTCTGTCACTCACTAGCTAGCTTCATATAAGTACACCTCAAGCTACTAGCAAGAAAAAAACATTCTCCACATTCACCACTGATATCATTCCATAGATTGAGTTGGGTATTTTATGAGAGATGCAGCTATCATCTAAAGACAATCATCTCTATCTATGACATATTCACTACTCAGTCTATTTTCACCAAGGGCTTGAGATCATACGTCTGCAGCACCAGAACTTTTAAATTGGCCCTACAACATCCTTTTCCTGAGCAGCCAAAAGTTTTCTGGGTTTTGCTTTTTTTTTTTTTTTTTAGCAAGAAAAACCTCTTCCTTCCCTCTATTCTATGTACATATACAAACGCATATATTTTCACACATGTGCACGCATGCACTAGAGCTATATTAAAAAATATCTAGGTGGCAAAGACAAGCACAGTTCAGAAATGACACATTTGCAGCTGCTTGCGTGACCATAATTCTGCTCCCTTTTGTATTCAACCTGTGCACTAAATGATGCAAGAGTTTTGTGGAACAGAGCCTGTGTAATCATGTAATTAAAGGGAGACTTGTAATGAATATGCCCAAGGAAAGAGAATAAATTCGTCAAGGCAATAGAAATAATTTATCAAAGCAAATTTGGCAATTCCTACTTTCAAGTCTTGAATTGTAACCTAAATAATTTTATTTTACAATGGAAGGCAAGGTTCTTTGCGTACATGTGATATCTTTTATTAGACCAGCTGAATAGTTGGGGGAAAAACATTGTTATTTTAAAATGGTTTGCACATGATTTGCAAGCCTGTTTTAAAGGAAAAAGGTACAAAGAGCTTCCATTAGTACTATTATAACTACTCCCTCAAAATGCATCATTTAAATTCTGAGCTTTTGGCAGCAAAATCTGCTCCCAGTTCAAGTGCAGGTTTTACTATATAATGTGGTCACAAATGGCTTTGTTCGCGGTAGGGTAGGCTGAAGCCCTGGAGGGAACTTGAGGTGAAGATGGAGAACCTGGTCTGAACCAATTCTCTCTGTCCCCACCTGACAGAGATGGTGAATTACCGCACCACGTGGACGATAAGGAAGAGTTGAGGCTGGGTTCACAAACTGCATCTGAAGAACAGTAGAGAAAACTCGGCTATTCTTTTACCCTGCGAGGGTGTTCCCATCCATTAAAAGTACCTCTAAATGGAAGAATGGGATCTCGGGACCTCCTGCCAGGTCCAACAAGTATGGCTGTGGTGGTGGTAGGGATGGGACAGGATAAGCCTTGACTATTTCAGCTTTCCTACCACAATTTCAGTGTTTCCCATTACTGCGCATGCTCTTTACAGTGACTCAGTGTTTGCCTTTAGTTGTTGTTCTGCCTTGCTGCAAATAGAAAGACACTTGAAAGGAAGAAAATTGTATATTTAACAGATTATAACTCACCTAAACCAGAACAGATTTGAATGAAACAAAGAAAAGGCACTGCTTTATACCAAGCGGTGCCTCTGCCAAATTTCAAAGGCGTTCTGTCAACAATAAAGGTGTTAAAAAAGCTCATTTTTGCACTGGCGGCAAACGCTAAATACTGTATGG
>NW_017728994.1:58696227-58703590 GCF_001723915.1 Gavialis gangeticus | reverse complement strand
GAAGAAAATTGTATATTTAACAGATTATAACTCACCTAAACCAGAACAGATTTGAATGAAACAAAGAAAAGGCACTGCTTTATACCAAGCGGTGCCTCTGCCAAATTTCAAAGGCGTTCTGTCAACAATAAAGGTGTTAAAAAAGCTCATTTTTGCACTGGCGGCAAACGCTAAATACTGTACGGTGAACGTCATGTGTGTAACAGTAGGAGGAACCTCCTCCACAGCAGAGCTGTGCTGACTGTTAACCCCCAGACGTTGAGGAGCAAAGGAAAAAGGAAGAGGAAGCTTGAGGCTGGAGTAAGGGGAAGAGAGAGCAGCATTCACAGGGAACCTGGTCAGCTCTGTACAGAGGAGCGCACAGTGGAGCTGGAGACTGCTCAGTCCGTCCCCACTGTGGACTGAAGGAGCTGGACTCAGACTTCGGGGCAGCTGCAGGCTGCTGTTTGAGAGCTCTAGGGACTAATGTTATCAACATTTTTGGGCAGTGCCAAAACCCCCCACAACCTCGACTTCTAATATGCTGGTGTGCCAGGGTGGACAGAAGGGGAGCTGCAAGGGGCCCGGTCCTTGTTGTGGCAGTGCAGCTCCAGCCCCTTCTCCGAGGCACGAGTGCCAAGCAAAATGCCTTTGTGTG
The DNA here is from genome assembly GCF_001723915.1 of Gavialis gangeticus. NCBI lineage: Eukaryota > Metazoa > Chordata > Crocodylia > Gavialidae > Gavialis > Gavialis gangeticus. Next base: position 58,702,953 of record NW_017728994.1, on the reverse strand, counting down.
CTATGTACTGGCACGTGTGCCAGGAGTTTCCTACTTCTGAACTAAAGGCTTGTTTTCAGAAACCTCCACAGCTGTGGGAGGGAAATTAAGGTGCTGAGTATATGTTACCAAAGTATTGATGTTTCTTTACCTTTTAACTGTTCCCTCCCTTGGGCCCATTGGCTTGTGACCCTAACCTTTATGATTTTCTGTATCAGAGTGGAAACTCCCCCTTGCTTCTTGTGTCAGTTTCTGGGCTGCAAAGTTGGCACAATACATCAAGACAGGGGTGAAGGGTGTCTTTCGGTGAGGGAAGCCCTATACCTCAGAAAATATGATATTAAAAGTCCAATATTTCATTATCTTCCAAGTCTAAAAAGGATTTTGTGCCCTTCTAAAGGGCAGGATTTCATTTTTCCAATGGGCTGTATTTTACCTGCTTCTAGTTCTACCATTTTTTAAGTTAGTTGATCATAACAGTAAAGATATTTTTACATGCAGAAAAGCAATTTGCAGACACCTACGAGGTGTAATAACTCAGTAATTTTCATTTTTGTCTTCTGCATCCTGCTCAGTTGGACACATGAAAACCAAGACACTGGATTAACATTAGCAGGAATGAAAAAAATATGAGCGTTAAAACTTCTAAACCAGTGATCCTCAACCAAAGTGCTTCAGTACCCTGGGATGCCATAAGATCTTTTCAAGTGTGTCACAGGGTGTCACACAATCTTAGCATTGTTAGGTGTACAAATACGATTCACAAATAAACCCAGAGACTTCAAAGGAATCCATAAGGTTAAAACATTCTGACCTTTTGTGGTTTTTCTGAGTTATTTGCAACAGGAGAATTGCTCTATTATTTTTCTACAGTTATGAAAGAAATGAAAACTGAGAGCTGACATTGTCTGAGGGGTGGCTTGGGTCTAAAAAGCTTGAGAATCACTGCTATAAATATTGTAAAACAAGGGTTGGGTTTTTTTTACTTTTGTAGTTCTTAGGAAACATGATAAACATACTGGGTGCATCTACATGTGCTATTAATGTGATATAGGCTTACTGCTCAGTAAAATACTGTGCAGTAAGCCTTCCCCGGGTGTGTATCTACATGTGCACCCTGTTGGAAGCAAATCTACTCCCAACAGGAGCAGCTTGGTATTGGGCTGCTTTGTCCCTCTGCAGCAGCCAGGGAGAGCTCCAGGCTCCTTCAGGGTGCTAGCCCGGGGGGTTGCAGGGGGCACAGGGGCCAGTCCTGATGCACATAGTTGCCAGCAAGCCTGGTGCCCAGCAGGGCTTCCCTACCCAGCAAGGGGCTTCCTGGCAGCTGTGCCAGGAGCAAGACAGGTCCTATTGGCTTAGAAATAGTATTTAAAGGTCTGTTTTTTGGCAATTGGCTTATATATGTATATATGAAGGGTTTAAGATGGGCAGAAGAGGTTGATTTATTTCTAAAAAGCTTGAGTCTCTCTCTCAAACTTTCTCACAGCCCTGGAAGCAGACAGGCTGTCTAACACAACAAGGCCAACAAGAACACACAGTTGGGAAAAAAAAAGGCTGGGAACCGAGTGAGTAGGTACCATGCTGCCCATAACACAAGATAACTGGCACCAGCTAACAAGGCAGGGAAGCCCCACCCAGCAGGGAGCTTGCTGGCAGCTGTCCCAGGAGTGGGACAGGTCCCAGCCAGGCCCCGGCTGAGTGGAGAAGCAGAAAGCTCCCCGTCCCAGCACTGTTCTGCTCCTGACTCCTGTGGGGTGCCAGGAGCTGCACAGCACTGGGACGGGGTGGGGGGGCAGAGAGTGACTCTGTCCTGGGACTGAGTGACATCCAGCTCCTGTGGGGAGCTGAGAGCTGAGCAGCACTAGGACCAGGGACAGAGAACGCCCCCGTCCCCTGTAGCCCCCTGCTGGTGTGGTTGACTGGGAGCATATTTCCTCCCAATCAGCATCTACATGAGAGCTCCTGTGCAGCAAGTACTGCACAGGTAATTTAGTACTTGTATGTACAGGTACTAGCTAACTGCACAGTAAACTAATTTACTGCACAGTAGACTAATGCCACGCATGTGTAGATTAGTCTACTATGCAGTAAAGTGTCTCATGTACACATGCCCACTGGGTAGTATGGAAGGCATTTCAATGGATTTATGAAGGCCTCTATAATGCACTTTTTCTAGCTATCCCACATTCATTGAAAGAATCCTTATTTTATATGATCAGACATTTCTAGGAAATGCATATACATACTGACGCACACATGCACACAGAGCAGCTTAACATGTGGTGAGACAGAGAGGATATCCATCTCACTAATGGCAAATAATATCTATAGATTCTAATATTTTTTCTCAAAGAAGAATACAAAGATAGTATCTATTGTATATAGCACAACACTAAAACAAGTTACATTTCCCCATGTTTGAGGGTAGGCACAGAATCTTCCTTGAAGCATCCCCAGGGAATCAGTAATTTCCTGTCATTTTCCAGGAAATATGCAACAATTTGCTAAAATTCTTGAATGTTGTCTCTTATAACTATACATTGAAGTTGCTCAACAGACTGGAGGAGGACAGAATACTATTATGGCATGATATAAATGGACTATTTCACATGCAGAAAGTGAATAATTATAGCATGTGCAGACAACAGAAAGCTGTAAGTAAGATTCAGTTCCACATTCCATCTTCCCTTTCCTTTAGATGTTCACAAAAAGAAAACGGGCTGTTTTAAATCCGTTCAGAGGCTTGGTTCACTACCAAAAGCTGCAGTAGACATTAAATAATTTACAATGTGTGGATGAGAGGACAATATTTGACAAATAAATGGACAATGGCTTATTAGGGGACTATCAGCTCCCTGCATACTCACTCCACATATAGCAGAGTACTAAGCAGATTTTAAATATCAACATTAGAACTTCCTCTCCATTAAACTCTCCCACTTTTTCTGTGTAGGTGTTTCAGTTTATACAATATGATTTTTAACTTTATCTTCTATTCCAAAAATTTCACCTACGTTACCCAGGGAGGGATACATGAAACAGATCTGCAGGATATTAGTCCTTCACATGCTTACTGTATGTAAGAAAAAATAACCTTCTATTCCACATTAATAGAAAATAAAATTGGTTCCAATAGTATCTAGAGTGAAAGAAACTAGAAGTAGGACAGTAGCTTCAATCAGATGCATTTTTCTCCATTTCAGCCTCCCTAGTCTAAGACAGGCAATACAACATTACAACATAATCAAAGTTTACAACAAAGGCAGACAACTGCAGAGATAAACCATCAATGCACTCCTTAATTTGCAACTAGTCAGGACACAAAATGTATATAATTCATACATTTATTCCATCCAGGAAAAACACACACCAACTGCAGATGCTTCCTCAGCCTGATGAAGGGTATTTATACCTGAAAAGGTATTTATATGAAAGGGTATTTATAAATACCTGGAGGGTATTGATACCTGAAGAATTTTTCCAACTATTTGAGTTACTCTAATAAAAGACATCAGACTTACCCAAAGAACCTTGTCTGTATATAATTCATAGTTTTTTCCTAAAAAGTATCTATTAAAGGAAATTTCCAAGATGCAGTACCAAGTTGTCTACTACTCTTCCTTTAAACAGATACATTTTTTTATTTATCAATTCAATAAATGCATCGTTATCTGTTTAATAAATGTATCTTTGTTTCTCCAGATAAACCATTTGGCCTGAAATGCTGGAAAAGTTTTGTACAGCAAAAAAGGCCGCCTTTCCAAGCTGACAGAACAGCTCTCCAATTAAAGAGTGGTAGATTTGCAGTTGAAGTGGCATCCAGCAAAAGAGATTAGAATTCAGTTTATGAACCACTGCCAACAATACCAATTTGAACAGAAAGCCTTTCTTTCTGATATATTATCTCTTGAGAAGTCAACATACCGTTCTCTACCCTTGCGCTATGGAGAATGCTTAGAACCTCCAATTGGAACCCGGGGGGGTTTCCATTATTGACTTTTGAGTGGGGCTGCTAGAGCGTACTTGGAAAGGATATAAATATGGCGTAGTACCAAATAGGTAAGAACTGGACAGTTCTGGCTATTGACAACTGAATCTGCAGCTATTTACAGGCAGAGTAGGGGTCCAAATGTAGTCTTCCTAACTAGTCACAAACAGGAGATGCTGCAGAGCTTGCAATGCATAAGAAATGCCACAAAATTCAATGAAAATGAAACCAAAAGAAGTACGCAGTAAGTTAAGAACAGTGACATAATTACCATACAAGAGATGGTGTAATGTCAAAGGAAGGCACTTGCCACTGCTAATAACCCATGCTGCCTGTTTTGAATGGGCCAGATCCAAATCCATCCTGCTGTCTTTTATAAGGATGGCAATCCAAAAAGACAGGGCTAAGTGCCTAGGCTTCCTGCAAAGTCAATGGGCAGGCATAGGCCATCCCAATAGCTTTTCAGAGAGAGGCACCATCAGCCAGCCAATCCCAGGTAAGACAGTGAGTGCTAAGCACTTGGAGGATAAAAAGGTGAACAGGAATAGTCAGCATGGATTCACCAAGGGCAAGTCATGCCTGACGTGACACTACTGTGCAGTCATTACTGCACATTTATTTAGTACTTGTATTAGCAAGTACTAAATAAATGCATAGTAACTGGAGTTTCTGTGTGGTACTGCCGGCGAACATCTTTTATGTGACACTACTGCATAGTAGCGTCATAATACTGTGCAGTATCGTATCAGAACTGTCCACGCGGTGATGCACTGCTGTGCAGTATTTTTCACCTACTGTGTAGTCAGCATCTTGTGTAGACGCACCCAGTGAGTTTGAATTCTTGTTCAAGCTTGTTTAGTCCGGGAGGATCCTGCCTTGAGCAGGGGGCTGGACTAGATGGCCTTGTAAGGTCCCTTCCATCCCTACTTTCCTATGATCTATGACCTGGCCCAAGGGTGCAGTGGCTTTGGCAAGCACCCTGAACATGCAAAGGGGAAACACCTATCTGAACCAGCTTGCTAGACAGCAGTGCTGAATTCAGTAAAAAGCATAGCAGAGGCCAATGGTAAAGTCGAATGCTACATGGTGTTATAGTTAGAAAGTACTGTGAGCAGTCACATGTCAAGGCTTAATACTGTTTCTCATCTGCATCGCTCTCATGTGACAATAGAGGACTGGCAAGCAGGGGTATGGCTAGGAGGCAGGACACCTGGGCTCTATCCTTGCTCTAGGGCAGGGCTGGGCTGTGAGTGGTGCTGTGAGTGGTGCAACTGGAGTACTGTGTCCAGTTTGGGGCCCCCAAAACTGGACACAGTTTTGGGGGCCCCAAACTGGACACAGTACTCCAGATGTGGCCTCAGAAGTACAGAATAGGGTGGAATAATCACTTCCCTTGATCTTCTGGCAATGCTCCTACTAATGCAGCCCAGGCTGCCATTAGCCTTTTTGGCAACAAGGGCACACTGCTGACTCATATCCAGCTTACTGCCCACTGTAACCCCCAGGTCATTTTCTGCAGAGCTGCTGCTTAGCCAGTTGGTTCCAAGCCTGTACTGGTGCACGGGATTTTTCTGTCCTATGTGCAGGACTTTGCACTTGTCCATGTTGAACCTCATGAGATTTCTTTTCGCCCAAACCTCCAATTTGTCTAGGTCACTCTGAATCAAAGCCCTACCCTCCAGTGTATCTACTACACTCCCCAGCTTGGTGTCATCTGCAAACATGCTGAGGGTGCAACCCATGCCATCTTCCAGATCATTAATGAAGATACTGAACAAAACCAGCCCCAGGACTGACCCCTGGGGCACTCCACTTGAAACAGGCTGCCAGCTAGACATTGAGCCATTTATTACTGCCTGTTGAGCTCACCAATCCAGCCAGCTTTCTATCCACCTGACAGTCTAATCATCCAACCCAGACTTCCTCAGCTTGCTTGCAAGAATGCGGTGGGAGATGGTAACAAAAGCCTTGCTAAAGTCAAGTTATATCTTGTCCACTGTTTTCCCCACATCCACACAGCCAGGTATCTCATTGTAGAATGCAATTAGGTTAGTGAGGCATGACATGCCCTTGATGAATCCATGCTGACTGTTCCTGTTTGCATTCTTCTTGTCCAAGTGCTTAGAAATGGATTCTCTGAGGACCTCAAAGGTGCAACCTTATCACTGAGCTACAGAATCATTGACCTTCTCAGGGGATGAACAATTAAATAACCACAAACATTACACAAAACCAACATGTATAAAAACTACTGCATTCCATCTTAATCAGTTAATTAGAAACTCCCCTGGGTCTATCAGTACCCACATGGGCAATTAAAATCAAGTCCTACCCAATTAATAAACACTTTTCTTCCCTTTCCATTTCTCCCAAGCCTGAAAGAACAAATGAGCCCTGCACTAAACCTTGAAGGCGAACAGGTCTAGGCTCTGAAAGGCCTAAGTAGAACATATAAGTTTTCATGATGTAAAACTTGGCTGGTGTCATTGCAGAGCCATTGGCACGGCTGTTTGAGGACTTCTGGTGCTCAGGCCAAGTCCCTGAGGACTGGAAAAGGGCTTATGTGGACCCTATTTTCGAGAAGGGGAGGAAGGAAGAGCCTGGCAGCTACAGGCCAGTCAGCCTCACTTCTATCCTGGGGAAGGTCTTTGAAAAAATTATCAAGGGCCACATGTGTGACAGCCCTGCAGGGGAAGTGATGTTGAGGGGTAACCAACACGGGTTTGTGCCAGGCCGATCCTGCCTGACTAACCTGGTCT
>NW_017728994.1:58687221-58695872 GCF_001723915.1 Gavialis gangeticus | reverse complement strand
TGAGGGGGGATCTTGTGGCTGCCTACAACCTTATCAGGGGCCAGCAGCAGGGACTCGGGGAAAGTCTGTTCACCAGGGCCCCCCTTGGAGTCACCAGGAACAATGGCCACAAGCTGAGGGAGGAGAGGTTTAGGTTAGATATTAGGAAGAACAACTTCACGGTAAGGGTGGCCAGAGCCTGGAATAGGCTTCCCAGAGAGGTGGTGCTCTCACCTTCCCTGGAAATCTTCAAGAGGAGACTGGACAGGCACCTGGCTGGGGTCTTATGACCCCTCCACCCCCACTGCTCCTTCCTGCCCATGGCAGGGGGTCAGACTCGATGATCTGTCTAGGTCTCTTCCGACTCAGTGATTCTATGATTCTATGATAAAAATATAGAGTATATAACACTTCCCAGATCAACTACCTTACAGATGAACACAGCAAAATATACTGTGTATAAATCAGTCTAACAGAACTGTTCTGTTCTTTTCTGGTCATTCTACAGGTAATACAAACAAAATTGAGCCTTAAAAATGTGCATGCTTGTGTGATTTCTACATAGCTCACTTGAAGACCTGGGCAATTTTTGCATAATTCAATCCTTCATATAATATTTTTAACTACCAAAATTAATAAAACCTTGCTTTTAGGAATCATTCACCATCATGAAAAATGAATAACTTGTAAGTTGATGCAGGATAGTTTGAATTCTAAAAAATCTCTTCTCATATCATTAGTTCCTTTCTTTCTGATCAACACAAAAAACCAGAGATAGCATCATACTTTACTGAAGCGTAATATCAGGGGAAAACCATTTGAATAAAGCTTTGCCCTTTGATAAAAGCTGAAGAAAAAATTATTTCCCAATGTCTTTATTGCAACAGAATAGGTTAATGGATTATAAAGCTACATCAAAGTTTTAGAAGACAATATTTATCCTACAGGTAAGGATTGCCTGAATAATTTACAAACTCCACTGTGAATAATTTTTGCCTACTAAACCTTGTAAACAAAGTGGGTGGTTTGTATTTGAGGCTGTCAAGCACTATTTATTCTTTGCATACGTTTTTTAGTATATGCACCTTTCCATTAAATGCAGCGTGTGAAATACTACGCAGGTCTTTTCCATTGACCCACCTTGCTAACAGGGATTGGCAACTGTGCAGGGACATGGTAACTGATTCTTTCTAACTCAGTGCACTTCGCTTTGTACATAAAGAGGTGGAAGATGTTTCTTCAGGCAGAAGGAATTGAAGTCTACATAAAAGAGCTGTTAGGGAAACCCCAGAATTAGCCAAACTTGAAAAGAAAGCTTGAAATGATCTTCATGTTTTTAGTGTTGCTTGAGTCATCCATAAATTTAATACCTGAGAAATGGTGAATTTGGATCAAACTGAGGGCCTTTAAATGCTCACCCTAATATACAAAGCAAATGTGGTCCAAAGTTATCACTCCACAAATCACATCCTATGCAGCACTCTGCCTTCCTCGGGATGCTAGCCATCACCTCACTTTAAAACATTATTTTCTCCAAATACATACAGATCTGCAATACATGGTATGGGGTGGAAATGGCCTGATGAAAGGTATTCGTGGAAGGGATGGTTGAGGGATAATCTGTTTGGAGAGGCTGATTTTATAAAGAAGGTGTCCCAAAGCTTATACCTTTATGGGAATATCCCTTCCTAAGCACACTCGTTTTGTCCCTTCTACCCTCAATATTTTTCTTTTTGCCACTCTTTTTGCCCCCTGACAGCACATGGGATGACAGATTTTGTTGTATTCATCTCAGCACCACTCTCATTGAGAATAATGAGAAGAGATGGCCATTTTTGTTTTAAGTCCAAACACTGTCCTGTACAAACTGTGGGCCATCACAAATGAGGGAAATTTGTTTCAAATCAACGAGAGGTGCCAGCTATTATAAAAGGCCTTTTTTATTATCCTCAGCATCTTTCAGGATCAAGCAGACAGACCCGTGCTTACACTCAGACTCCCACCGTTTCTTAGACCAGAGGGTGGCAACCTACAACCCTGTAGGCTGGATCTGGTCTGCAAATAGACGGGATCTGGCCCATGGCAGTTCAGGGAATTGGAAGCATGCTCCAGCCACAGTAGTGGAGAAAGTGTCCCCATTGCCTGCCATGTTCAGTTTATTCTCTCTGCTCCATCAGCGGAGGCTTCCCCAGGGTCCTAGCATCTGCCTTTTACAATTCACTCCCGTTGCAGCATCAGCTGATTGCCAGGGAGTGAGGTCCATGCAGTGGGCTGGGTTGCAAGCAGTGGCCCTCAGTGGAAAAGTGTTGCCAACCCCTGCTTCAGACCATTTCCCCATATCTCACCTCTATGGGTGAGATATGCTCCTGTGGTTCTTCTTGGGTTGAGAAACAATTGTATTATGTTCCACATAGAAATTAAAATTCACTCCAGCCTAAATATCTTCCTCAGTGAACATTCCCACTTTTAATAGCACCTAACTACAGGAGAGTGTTTTCATGTTAACCTACCAGATCCTATCAAGCCCCTTTCTGAGCAGTCCCTAAGCTGTACGCCCAAGATCTGGCTCGTGGTTTGTCTTTTTTTCTAGACAATTGTAATATTCTTTTCTTTCTACTTGTAAAGAAAGGCATATCTGTGTATGTATTCAAAGGATATTCCTGAAATGAACAAGTATTTGTTGTAGTAATTGTCATTCAGAGATTTAACTTCCAAAAGCTTCATAGAAAAGGCTATCTCCAGACTATGTACACTAAAATATTATCATGCGCTGCATAACTGGTATTGAGGTGATGCTTTCTTGTGAAAAAATGAAATTTTAGCTTGAATAGAGTATGCCATGCTCTGATGCTTTGTAGTGTGTCTCATTATGCCTTTTGCATGTTGATATATTGGTAAGTAGCTAAAGTAACTCCATGGCCATCCTTCTCTGTATAGTCGAAGTTACAAACTGTTATCTAAACTTTTTTTTAACAGTTTTTTTTGTCTGTTGATCACTAATCAGCACTTTCTATGTTGTGGAGAAAGGCTTCTATGTGTGCACATATTTGACAGGAATCATTTGTGTAGAGGAGGATTAATGGGTTTGTCTGCAGTTCCTTTAACAAACAATTAGAGTATCTTAACTTTGGTGTTGCAGATCTAAAAATTAATCAACAATAAGCAAAGAAGAAGAATTCTTAATTCTGTTCCTAGCTAACATGTTCCTGAAGTGGCATTGCAGGGATCTGAAATTAATGGATGATGTTATGCACTAAGTCATGGTAAGAATGATGATTTATAGATTTTCCAATTACCACAACAGAATCTGAGTAGCTCTCAAATGTTAATGAATTCACTCTTACAATATTCCTGAGGTAGGAAAGTATTATTCCCATTTTACAGCTGGCACGCACGTATAATGTGACTTGCCTAATAGCACATGGGAAAGCTAGAACACAACCAATATCAGAACCTATGGTTTCCCTTTCAACAAAATCATCATATTCTGCTATACAGGAGGGCAAGACTTCTGGGCCCAATGCTCTGTGACTTCTCCTTGTTTTACAAGCGGGTGAATTTCTGCTGTGAAGGGTACTGCACTCTTACAACTACAGTATGGTTGCCGTGCTGCTAAATAGCAATGTGTCTGGATCATCCTGTGAGATGCACTGTGACCAGATGTATTCAGTGAGATCTGAGAGCACTAAGCACCTCATAGGAGATGCCCAAGATTTATAGACTCGGGCAGTGACTTAAAAGCAACGTTCTGCCCACATGAAAAAAGAGCCGGGCTGGTGGTAGAAGGGGGGGGCATATCATGGTGACCCTCTCTGTGGCTTTCCTGGAAGCCTACAGGTGGGTCCAGGGGAGGGTCCAGAGTACAGCAGGGGATTGGGGGTATGTGTCTGCCAGCCAATCAAGGATGGTCCAGCTCTGCAGAAGGAAGGATCAGGCTCTGAAGGGCTCAATCCTTCCTTCTGTGAAGCACTCGTGTCCTTGCGAGGGAGAGATAGCGAAGCCCAAAGGCTCCTGGGATGCTGGCAGACACTGAACTAAGTTGAGTCAGGAGGGGATCTGGTACTGAAGTTCAATAGACGGGTTTAACCTAAATTGCTTAAGTGTGATACTACATTGATCCAAGTCTAGCTTAGATGGGGATCTGCCATTTTTAAATTAGTCGATGTGTGCCAAAGTTCTGTTTTGTTATGGGTATAGCCTGGTTTCAGACACTGAAACCAGAACCTGGCTCTAAAGTGCATACGCAGCTGGTTGAAAAAAATCAGGCTCAAAGGAAAATCATCAATGGCTCCTTCGCAAACTCAAAGGATTATCAAGTGATGTTCTGTAGAGGTCTGTGCTAGGTCTACTACTATTCAAAATTTTCATGAGTAACCCGAATGATGGACTAAAGAGTACATTTTTAAAATGCGTGAATGATACTGAGCTGGGAGGGGATACAAACCCCTTGGAAGAAAGGGTTAGAATTTGCAATGATCTTGACAACTTGGAGAAATGATCTGAGCTAAATAGGGTGAAATTCAATAAAGACAAATGCAAAGTACTCTCCTATACAACTACACAAACACAAAATGGCTAACCAGCAGTTAGGGATATTTAGTTTGGATATTAGGAGAAAAAGTTTAGTTAGGCACTGGAATAGATTACCTAGGGAGATTGTTGAATCTCATCTCTGGAAGTTTTTAAGGGCAGGTTAGACACATATCTGTCAGGAATGATTTAAGTAGACTTGATCTGCCTTGGGGCAGGGTACGTACTAGATGACCTCTTGAGATCCTTTCCATCCCTATTTTTTTATGATTGTATGATTCGACAATTGTAGGCATCAGCAGGTTCTGTAGGAAACACACCAGAGCTATTTGAAGAAAGACAAGCCGAAAACATATTTGCTATTTAAATATGGCAAATATGCTTGAGGGTTCCCTTACTCATTTTTTAAAATTTATTGTACTTATTAGCATTTGATAATTGGGTTAATATATAAATAAGCCTTAGAACCTAAGTACAATAGCACTGTTCATTTCCAAGGCAGAAATAAAGCTGCAGAGAAAACCTAAGAGGTAAACATAATCATGCTACATGTATCTCTGTTGTAATTTCACTGAAGTCAGTGTTATGCCAAGAATGGGGTACATGGGGTATATCTGAGGCTAGAATCTGGCAGAGAAATACATATTTTTGCTCGGGGCTACACAAGTAACTAACAGCTAGAATTAGAACTCAGGAGATTTTACTTCTCAGCTCTGCTCTCAGTACACGGGACCATGCAACCTCGATACACTGACTTCACTTTTTAGTCTATAAGGTCATCTTATATTTTTTATACACTGTAAACTATCCAGTAAAATATGTGCAACTCTCCTAAAACTTATGCGTACAGGAAATGCCTAATTTCAGCATGAATGATCATACTTCTGATACATATATTGGTCAAGCAAAACCTGCTCTTAATGCTTTTCCATAACATTTGGTTGTGCTAGAACATGGTCTTCAAGTGTTATACAAATAAGTACTTGGGCTGTGCAAAGCTTCGGTCCCTGATTCGATTAGACGGAGATTCGGCCTGATGTGGTGGCTGAATCTCTAAATCTGAATCGAATCAGAGGACCCTTTAATCTCTCTGAATTGGAACCCTCCAAAACGATTGAGAGAGATTTGGAGATTCAGACAGAGACAGCTTTAAATGTTTTTTCTACATACCTCTAGGTGGCACGGGCTCATGAGTGCTGCGATGCTGGGGTGCATGGAGTGTCCCACAGGAGCGTGGGGGGCTCCCCAGTGTGCTTGGCAGCAGATACAGAAGTGGACCAGAAGCACTTTTGGTTCACTTCTGGGTCTGCCGAGGAGTGCGCCCCTACGCACCCCACCCCCCAGCTCAGTGACTAGTGCCTCCTGGGTTGGGGGGACACCCAGGGTCCCCTTCTGGGTGATCACTGATCCGGGGAGGGGGGGACCCAGCATGCTCCCTGGCAGACCCCAAAAGTGGACCGGGAGTACTTCCGGTCCACTTCTGGGTTCCCCACCAAGCACATGGAGGACCCCCTCCACTCCTGTTGGATGCTCCATGTGCCCTAGCATCACAGCATTCAGAAGCCATGCTTGCTACCTCAAGGTAGGTAGAAAGAGCTTTTAAAGCTGTGAGTATGGCTGAATTGCTGATTCTCTGATTCAGCATTGAGCCTTCAGATTTGGATTTGGTTGAATCAAATCAGACACACTGATCCAAATCAACGAATCGAATCACTGTCCCTGATTTGGGCCAAATCCAAATCCGAATCAAATATGGCCCGTTTCACACACCCCTAATAAGTACAACTCAACAAGGATAAGTGAAAAGTCTTATACCTGGGACAGAATAATTGCATGAACAAATACAGATTGGATAGTGACTGGTTAGCTTGCAGCGTTGCTGAGAAGGATCTTGGGTTTATATTAGACAATAAGCTGAGTATGAGTCAACTGTGCTTTGTTGCAAAATAGGGCAACAGTATACTGAGTTATATTAACAGAAGTGCCACCTGCAAGTCAAGGGAAGTGACTCTTATGCTCTATGTAGCACTGGTGAGGCCTAGTTTTGTCTCTAGCTTTAGGCCCCAATTTTTAAGACGAATGTAGACAGAGTGGATAGAATCCAGTGGAGAGCAAAATGTATATACATATTAGAGGCTTGGGAAGCATGACTTGTAGGGAAAAGCTGAAAGATCTAGGGTTGAGTCTGGAGAAGAGAAGATTGAGGGGGATTTGATAACAGTCTTCAAACATGAAAGGCGATTATGGAGAGGATGGGCTTTTTCCTGTGGCTGTAAGGAACAGGACTAGGACCAATGTCCTCAAGCTTCAGCAGAGGAAACAGGTTGGAAATTAGGAAGACCTTTTTGAGTATGAAGGTGGTTAAGTATTTGAACAAATTACCTAAGGAAGTTGTGAAATCATAAAATTATGGAGAAGTAGAGAGCAGGAAGGGACCTTCGGAGGCCATCTAGTCCAACCCCTGCCTGAGGCAGGATCATCCCTATGCAAACCATCCTACACAATTCATAAACTAAACTATGTAGGACTACCACCAACCCTGGCACAACACACACATAACACTCTAAATTGGCACAGGTAAAGCGGGGGAGCCATAGCAGCTAATATCTTGCTTCTATGAAATGTAGTCAATATATGCTCAAGAGATCCTGGGTAGAGGGCCATGCCCCCCTGCAACAAAGGAAGACAAAACACCCCACAGTCCATACCAATCTGACTATGGGGTAAAAATCCTTCCTGACCCCAAATATAGAAATCGGCCTGATCCTGAGTGGAGGCGCAAGACTCTCTAGCCAGGAACTTCTGGCTTTGGTTTCAGCAGGAGCATTGGCACACCCCAGGCAAAATCCCCAGCCTTGGCTGCAGCCAATACCCAATGCCTCTGAGGGAGGCTTAAAAACAGGGGGAAAGGAGAAAGGAGGGATGGGGGCAACCAGCAAAGCCCAGAAGCATGGGAAATACTCATAGTAGAACATAGGCATAGCTGCTCCTAGATCACCCCCAGCCAGTGATGAAAAGTGATGGAAAGTCCACAACTTCCCTAGCAGCAGTCTATTCCACTGCCTCACTATTCTAACAGTAAAGACATTTTTCCTGATATCCATCTTATTTAAACTTACTTTGCTGCAACTTCAAGCTACTGGTCCATGTCCTACTCTCTGCAGCAAGACAGCCTTTCACGTATTTGAGGACTGCTATCATGTCCCTTCTTGAGTGCCTTTTCAGCAAGATGAACATGCCTAGCTCCTTTTTTGCCTTTCCTGGTATTATCTGCTTTCCAACCCCTTCTTGTAACCCATTTCCAGACCCTCTCTAAGTTCTCCATGTCCTTTTTAAAATGTGGAGCCCAGAACTGCATACAATACTCCAGAAGAGGCCTAGCCAGTGCCAAATAGGGAAGCACTATCCCTCCCCACATCTTGCACCTAATACTTCTTGATGCAACCTAAAACCATATTCACCTTTTGTGTGGCTGCATCACACTGCAGACTCATATTGAGTCTATGATCTATCGGACTCCTGAATCCTTTTTCACAATGCTGCCATCCAGCCAAAGGTCACTCATTTTATATTTGCCTTTTCGATTATTCTTCCTGAGGTATACCATCTTGCATTTGTCTGCACTGAACTACACCCTGCTAGCTCCAGCTCAGCTTTCCAATCTGTTAAGATCTTTCTGAACTGCATGCTCATCCTCTGTGTTCACCATCCTTCCTAGTTTTGCCATCTGCAGACTTGCTCAAGAAGCATTTTATGCCAACATCCAAATCATTAATAAGCATGTTGAAGAGCACTGGGCCCAGGACAGGTGCCTGTGGGACTCCACTCAAAACCTCCTGACATTTTGACATGGACCTGTTAATTATTACCCTTTACTTGTGGCTATTGAGCCAGTTTTCTATCCACCTTACAGTCATTTTGTCCAGTTCACGTTTCTCCAATTTGTTTATGAGGTCATGTGGGACCTTGTCAAAAGCCTTGCTGAAGTCCAGATATTGCTATATCCACAGCATTCCCTTCATCCACCCAAGTAGTTCCTTTGTCAAAAGAGCTCAGGTTTGTCTGAAAGTTTGTTTTTCATAAAACTAGGCTGCTGCTTGTGCTCAGCCTTTCCTCCTCCAGATGCTTGCAAATGGCCTTCC
>NW_017728994.1:58667259-58686279 GCF_001723915.1 Gavialis gangeticus | reverse complement strand
TTTTCAAGAGCATGTTGGACAGACACTTGGCTGGGATGCTTGAGTCAGGGGTTTTCTCTCTATAATTGACCTTGTGTCATCATGTTATCCTGTAACCAGTGGGGTCCCCCAAGGCTCTGTTCTTAGATCCATATTGTTCAACATCTTCATTAATGATGTGGACATTGGAGTTAGAAGCAGACTGGCCAAGTTCGCTGATGACACCAAACTTTGGGGCAAAGCATCCACCCAGAAGATAGGCTGACCTGGGCAGGCTCAGCAAATGGGCAGATGAGAACCTGATGGCGTTTAACACCGAAATATGCAAGGTTCTCCACCTTGTGAAGAAAAACCTGCAGCATCCTTATAGGCTCAGCAGTGCTACACTGGCTAGCACTATGGAAGAAAGAGACTTGGGAGGTCATCACTGACCACAAGATGAACATAGGCCTGCAATGCAATGCTGTGGCAACTAAAGCGACCAGCACGCTGGCTTGCATCCATAGATGCTTCTCAGGCAAATCCCGAGACGTCATTCTCCCCTTGGTGAGGCTGCAGCTGGAGTACTGCATCCGGTTTTGGGCTCCACAATTCAAAAAAGATGAGGAGAAGCTTGAGAGTCCAGAGAAGAGCCATGCACATGATTAGAGGTCAGGAAAACACCAGAGTGCCCCAAGGGATGACGAGGTCAAATGGTCATAAACTACTACAAAACCATTTCAGGCTGGACATAAGGAAGAATTTCTTTACTGTCCAAGCCCCCAAGGTCTGGAACAGCCTGCCATTGGAGGTGGTTCAAGCACCTACATTGAACACCTTCAAGAGCAAATTGGATGCTTATTTTGCTGGGATCCTATGACCCCAGCTGACTTCCTGCCCTTTGGGCGGGGGGCTGGACTTGATGATCTTCCGAGGTCCCTTCCAGCCCTAATGTCTATGAAATCTATGAAATTGTGAGGTCCCTTCCAGCCCTACTTTTGTATTATCACCTAACATAATATTAAACATACTTTCTCTCTATCTGCAGTACTTCCTTGGGACCCTTTCCATCTCTGAGCACCCCACACATTTTCATATATTTCCTTTAAAATAGTGCAGTGAGATAGGGAAGTGCTATTCTCTACGGCAGAGAGAAAGAGAGTCTAAAAACTCTTCTGAAATGCAGACAGACTTCAAGTAGCTTTGGTCTCCAAGGACCCAGGTTAGTGCACAGTTAGGACCGCCCTTCTTATATCCCTCAGTCAGTGTACATAAGGATAGATTTAACACTGCATTAACTGGTTCCAGGTAATGATGGTTCCTGATGAGCTTATTTACTACCAGCTGATGTAAGTTAAACACAATCAAACCTCTTACTGCAAAGTTATGTTTTGCATCATGTAAGTTGAGACAATTTCTCAAGGCTTGGCTTTAAAGCAACTGAATTTTTTGGAGAGACAACAAAAGAATATAGGGCTGGCATGGATCTCCTGCATCACTAAGTCTAGTCTCCAGTTATCTCATGTGAGCACATCATAATTTTTTACACGAATCTATCAAATTCTATTGTAAAGCTAGTCAGGGTGTTTGATTCCCAGGGAAAGCTATTCCAGAAGGCTAGAAACCTTCTAATTTCCAGCTTAAATATAGTCATAAGTAGTTTATACCCATTTGTTCTTATGCTACTATTTGCCCTTTAGCTTAAATTGCTCTTCCACTTCACACGTAACATAGTTATAGAGATTCATCCTAATCTCTCTCAGGCTTTGTTTTCCTAGGCTTAACAAGACAAGCTCTCATCTTCTAAGATGGCTCTCCATTCTACTTATCGTTCTCAGAGCCTTTTTGTTTCATTTTGAATCTTTCCTGAGAATTATATGCAGTATCTTCAGTGATATCTCAGTAGCGTCATGTACCAAAGGCATTTGCTTTTTTCACAGCCACATTACACTGGAGGATCATACTCATTTAATGACTAACAAATACATCACAGTCTTTCTGCTCTTCTGTCACTGACCTTGTACTATTAACCTTTTCCCCATTTCTATTACTATAGCCCCATTCATCCTCTATAGTGGTATGATATTCTTCTCTATGACAATACCTCCCAACCTTGTGCCATCAGCACATTTCATTAGTATGCTGCTACTATTTATTCCAAGATGAATAATTAAAATAAAATTGGTCCCACAGCCACTGGAGAAACTCCATTAGGAAACTCCCTCCAACTCAATTTGCCCCTTTTCAACACAGGTCCCTAAGCATCCAGAAAATGGTAGACTGAAAGACATCCACAATTAAGGATGTCTTTTGGTAAAGGCTTGGAAACAAAATATCAACTAGAAAGCATACATTCATTTTCTATCAATTAACTATTTAAAGAAAGAAACCTTCAACCAAACCAGAAACAGGACTTTAAATTTCTCACACTAGATCAGACTGGAGACAAAAGTCATCAGTGTTAAGATTCAATCTGTGAACATAAAATACATGGACCAACATTTTCAAATTTGTGTGACCACAAATAAAAGTGACTTATTTTGCACAAACTTGATAGGAACTCCCACCCCCTTCCGAGTCAAAAGTTGTGAATAGTCATCCTCTTTCTTACTAAGGTTACTTTATCAGATGCCTACATTTGCGTTTAGATGTTTAAACCTTGGCAAACAACTTTCAAAATGATCAACTACATATATTTTGTTCTTTCCATTGCATTTTTTAAAATTTAGCACACAAGGAGGAATTTTCTTTTTCCTTTCTCCTTTTTAAAAGTGTTTTATTTGATGATAATAATGAAGATCATATTAATTTATCTGCTTCCATAGGTATACATCATAGCTCCTTATAGTGCTTACAGACTACTAGTTGAAAGGGGCTAGAAAAAATTATTCTAGAAATTGAACAGCGGCAGACTTTTAAGTGCCACTTTTAAACAGAACCATCCCTACCATGCTTTTAAACTACTAACAACAGAAAGACCTGACATCCTTCTGTCAACATTTTCTTGAACCACAAATTGCTCACACATTATAAAGTCAGCTGAAATGGTGGAAAAAGGCTGTGAAGCAAATGTATTCCTGAAGTGTAGGACTGCAAGTCAGTGTAATTTCAGAGTAGCCTACACAGGCTGAGAGGACAGCAGATGCAGGGATAGAATTTAGCTATAGATAACTCAATTTATTTTCTCCATAGCCTAGTAACTCAGTAAGTTTTTAATGGTTTCATAAATAAACAGATGGATGCCATCAAATGACACTGAATAATGTCTGTATAACTTTGGACAGCTTTATCCCAAAATATGTAGCAGAAGCCTCCTAGCCCAAGAGTATGATAAAACAACTGTGGAAAGCTAGATTATGGTCAATTGCATGGCTCCAATGATGTATGAGACCTATGATGGTAAGACTAAGAAACAGGGCAGTTCATAATGTACATCCTTCCATTGGTGGGTTCATGAAGGTTTTTCCTCCGTTGATAAAACAGGTGCTCCTTTTCAAGGAATTCAAAAGACAGAAGTAAGAAAGTTAGGTGATGGGACCCCTGTTGAAAGATTTAAATCACAGATTACTTTACCCTTGAAAGGTTTATGCTGCTAATTTAACAGTAAGCCATCTGCTCCACCTACTCTATGTTGACTGAATATAAAAACAGGCCACCAATTCCAAACACAAAGGGCACTTATCATCCAGTGCATGACTTGCACAGGAATATATTCACTTGACCTAATTTAGAAACTCAACTAGACATCTGTTTTGGATACTCATAGTTTAGCAACCCAGAATTAAAATGATCCAGATGCGTCACAGTATCTGGATGGAATATAAGCAAGCAAGATCATAAGACAATAGTTATGGCACAATTCTCCTCTCACATGAGAAGTATACAGAAACTCAGGCTTTGTTCCTGCATCTTTGTTACACATTAGACACAGTATGTGGTTGTGCACCCTGGAAACAGTCAGACCTTCTGGGCTTCAGTCTTCACATCTTTTTCATAAGATGTAAGATTTTATATGTTCTGCATGGCCACACAATATTGGGTAAAGGAACAGGAAAACTTCCCCGGATCTTCATATCAATATTACCCATAGACAACAACCTGACAGTGCTAATGCATGAAAAAAATCCCAGCAGCATAAAGTAGAACTATGAAGAATATCTGATCATCTATATTTTAATTTGCGAGGCACAAGTTGCACCGAAGAAATGGAAGGAATCGGGACTTTTATGTAATACACATGGCACATAAATGGAGTAGACCTAATTTTTCACTCAAGTCCTAGAGAAGGAATTTTGTGTGTTTATTTTTCTTTAAAACTTTTCTCTTTTCTTTTGATGGCATCTAAAATATTCCCTGTCAAAAGAAGAAAAAAAGCAAACTAAGAATGTATTAAAACAGAGAAAGCTTAGCCCTGTAGGATGCTTAAGGGCCTGCCTGGGGGACCAGGCTAATTTGAAGACCAGACTTTCCAGAACATTTTCTGCTTCTCATTCACGAATTAATTTTCTTGCACTTTGTATCAATGTCATTCTTCCTCTCCTGCTTTCTAACCCTGGTAAGCCTGGGGCCTCCCTTGCTGCAGACTGAGCAAGGATCTGACTGTTCTATGCTGAGAAAACTACATTGATATACCTACTTTTTTGTGCATCTCAGGTAAATCTATGTACGTCTATGTATCCAGCACAATTTACAAGGCAGTCAAGCTTGATGGGCACGGCTCTGATTATAAAATACAGTAAAAAACTGGCCTCTCAGTATTTAAATAAATAGTTAATAGGTTTCTTTTCCAATGCTAGGGAATGGGAAAGAGCAGCATAGCCAGCTCCTTTTACTCTGGCTCCAGCACAGAGGCAGCTCCAGGCCTGCAGGTCTCCGGGGGCTTCCCACATGGGACGAAAGCCACAACCCTCTCCTTTCTATAGGTGGCCATAGAAAAAGGGTCAGCCTCCCAAAAGACTGCAGGCAGTAGGGAGCAGCTTCATGCCCTCACAGTCCCCCAAAAAGCAAAACAAACTTCCGTGAGTTACCAGTTTGTGTATAGGGGATTATTATGATAAGGAGGGGGAGATGCTAGAGGAGAAGAAAATATCATGGTATTACTGTAGGAAAGTAGCTCTTGACTTTTTTCCGTACTGGGTCCACACTGTGATCCTACAGAACCCTCTTTGCTTTAATAATCGGAATACCATCAGGATAATTACCATACAGAAACGCCAATCTAAGCTAGCTACAAGAAAGGATAGGTGAAAGCTCAAAGACTTGTTTTTCCATGTACACATCTTGGTAGTGAACACCTAAAAGAGTCCTCAGGTAAGGATCCTTCTCATTCATACTGGACAACTAGCAGTTTAGTAGGAGACGTATTCATAGTTACATCCAATTGTATTAAAAAGGCACCAACTTGCCTAAATTCTTCCAAGTAGGTATTCCTGAATTCTATGCCCAGGATATTAATTCATCAGCTGTTTTTGCTATTAGCACTTCCACCAAATTATTAATCAGAGGATTTTCGTGACTACAGTATAATATTTTGCTTCAAGTACTTAATCAGTTTCTTTTGTAAAGATGAATGTTGCTTTAAGATGATTGTAACATTCTAAAGATTGTAACAGTGTAAGATGACTGTAGGGTGACTGCAACTGTCCTGATGACTAGCCTCATGGAAAAGCACAGGACGCACGTACTCTAATACAACCAAATTCTCCTTGGATGGAGAATGCGGGGTAAAATACAGCCATAGGTCAATCCTGGGAGAGAAGAGAGGCAGGGAACAAAATGTTGAGCATCAGACTACAGCAAAATTGCAAATTCTGTAGCCACAGAACTGCAGGGTCCACATGGAAGTGACTGAGAGTGACCGGACCTTTTACATCTCTCAGAACTGTCATTTCCAGGCTGCCTGCAAGATTCAGGCACATAACACCACATCAACCAGTCTACAGGAAGTCCTCAAGTTACGTTTCACACTTACAACGTTTATAAATTGACACTTTGTTTCAGCTTTATGGCGTCAGTTTCAACTTCACAATGCTTGATCTGACATGACACCATGCCAGCGAACAAGTTCGCTGCGCGGCCCATCTCCCTGGAGAACATCTGTCCAAATTTCCTTGGGCGCTTTCTTTAAGAAAGCAGACAAGACTCCAGAAACACCTGCAGCTGAGACTCCGGAGAAGACTCCAGCCAAGACCCCTTCGAAAAGTCCAGCAAAGTCACTTCAAAGAAGTCCTTCCAAATCAATACAATTGCTATTTACAATATAAATGCATTAATGTAGCTGTATTACCCATCTCTAATTGATCGAGTATAAAATTTTGGGGTATTTTTAGTGAAAATAGGGTATTGGGCCTTGCTTCAGGAACCAATCCCCCATTTATAACATTGTTTCTTATGAGAAAATTGGTTCCAAGTTGCAATGTTTCAACCCAAGACGCGGTTTTCAGGAGCCAATTGAGTCGTAAGTCCGAGGCCTGCCTGTATTCCCCTCTGCACTCACACATCCTGAGTGCAGGATATGGCAGAACCAAAAGAAAAATGGCAAAGATGATCTTGTACATGTAATCCAAAAATACTAGGGCACAATTTGTTACTACCTCATAGACTATGCAGTTATTTTCACCTAACGTGCTACCACCCCTGTGCGTTAGTCTTTTATATCCACTTTGCACAGGCACCAATTTGGGAAATACACTCACACTTAAGTTTGGCTAAATATGACAACCGGGCATGAACCCAAGTGCTGAGGTCTAAATGACTATGCAAGGTTGGGTACATGGGAAAAACGTGGTTTGTTTGGCAAGAGTTTGGTTTAGTACTAAGAATAACCTGGCGTAGAAACTTCAAGTCCTCCACCTGTTTTTATTTAATATACCCCTCATTCAATCAAGTCCTTGTTAGGTTTGAAATGGTCTTCACATTCAAATGCTCATCTTCTTCCTAGATAAATTCTTCAGAAATGTAACAAAATCAAGTTCACGTGACTAGAACAATTTAAAGACTCATTTACAATGGAACTACATAAAATTCTTCTCAATAAAACCAAACAAAACTAACATACAGCTAGTCCTTCATCAATTAGAAAGCTTATATGCTACAAATCTAAGTGCTTTCCATAAATGATTTTACCCTGCAGGTTGCAATTTTTTCCCTAGAGATATTGGAAGAGTCCTATTTACTTACTTTGGTTTTAGGTATTGGCATAAATATTTTTAAGTAAGCATCAGCACCATCTGTTATTTACAACTGCGTTTCTTTTCATAGTATCAATGCTATAAACAGAGTCTGCTCCTTTGTTTGATGCAGAACCAATGAAAGGAATTAGGCAGAAATAACAGGGAAGGAAAACAGTTATACCTAAAAATAGGTTATGTTAGATAAAAGGGAATAACCCTTTTAACAAGACAATGCTAGAGTAAATGAGCTCAGAATTGCCACACGCTCATAAACACACGGTGTTGATTTGTCAGGCAGCTGCCGATTTAAGTGAAAAAGCACCAGATTGTACTACTTTACAGTGCACACTAGTCAGCCTAGGCATAAACTGAAGTTCTCACTTAATCAATTCTAATAATAACTTTAATGTTCATACCTACCCTTTAACTTGTACCAACATCATTTTGATTTTTCCTTCTCTCGTTTTAAAATGTTTTACCTTTTCTGACATGCCATTGTTACACATGTGGACAACTAAGATATAATGCTTTTCATTGGAATTACCCAAATTACACCACATGAAAAAGAGCTGTCCTAAACAAACTATGGATCAGAGAGATGGATTACGTTCAATCTTCATACAGTCTGGAAGGAAAGGTAATCCCTCCCCTACCCCCATCTCCAGGAAAAATGGTGTATGTTCAAAATAATCAGTCTTAATCTGTAGAATTTCTGGTCCTAAGAGTATTGGTCTTTGCAAGTTGGGACACAGGACACGGAATTGCAGTGTTAGCCTCTTAGTGCTTACATCACCGCAGCATCATTCACAGATGATATTGTCTGGAGACATTATTTCCAGGAAAGATGAATTATATGGCACTGCACAGGCTGGTTGGATTACAGCCCAGATAAGCTTCCTGATCTGCCCATGCACCTTAAAACAATTCATGGCTTTGTAGATGGTACCCATGGTTTCATAATGATAAACTTGGCTGCTTGCTATTTGTAACGTACAGTGCTGAGACTTTAAAATAAATGGATAACATTGTGGGAATGTAGTGCTTCACAAGACCAACTATATCATAGCTGACACTTGAACTCTCTCTTTTTTAAGGATGTAAGAGCTATATGGTGGTATGCTCTTACCATTCGTTTCTGCTTACGTCTCCTATTTAAAGCATACTGTAGGTCTCCCTCATTTTCTCTTACCTTTTACTCTATCTAAATATGATTATGTTATATCGCATTTATAAAACTCTCTTCTTTAATACAGTCTCGCATCAACAATGTATACAATCAAATAAAACAAACAAGCACTCAATCTCCAAAATGACAAAAAACCTCAAACCCTGTAAGGAGGGAGAGGTGGCACTGAGATGCCATGGTGATGAATGGAAACAGAGCTCAGGGACATAAAACAGACAGATTTGTCCACTTTGCTACAGGTGCTACAATATTTTTTTTGCCAGGTCCAGTAAGCTATCTAGGCTAGGGGAAATGAGAGAAAGTAGACCTCTATTCTGAATCTTACATTCCTTGAAGCCACTCTCAGGTTTCCTATCTAATTGTCTCTTATACCATATTTAAGGTTCTTATTCTCATAATCAAGGGCCTATATTATCTTTCCTCCCACTTATACTTCTACTCAGATCACTTGTTCCCTATTTTTCTCCTCCAAACTCAGTTTAATCACTTTCCCCTCACTAAACTTTGCCTTCTTTCAGGCTTACTTGAATACTTAGAAAAATCTTCCACTTTTCTTCCTTCCTTTTCCTTCCACCCACTCTTTGCAACTAGCTTCCTCCCTACATCTTCTCTATATTAATATAATCAATTATCCTCTCTTGAATACTTTTTGCTTAATTGCAGCTTTCTGTTTTTTTTCTTTCAGTATCAAGTTTTAATTCATGTTCTTTAAAGTGCTGTGTGTGGCAGTATTTAAGTACATACTGCCCTGTCTTTTATGCATAAAAATACATGTGCATAAGAATAATAGGAAAATGGATACTTTAGCTGCTTTCCTGTCTGCTAATAACCTGAAATTGCATTAAGAATTTAATTCTTGAACTTGCAAGACATTGCATTCCTGTGCAAATATGAACGAGGCCATACCTGGGACAGGAAAAATTAGTAAGCAGGCACAATTGCTTTGCACTAAAACAGGCATAAGCCTCACACACTCTTAATATCTGTACCTCACATTCTTAAGAGCAAAGCAGCCAAAGAGGTGGAGTGCTGTAGTAGAATAACCTTGGCTGTAAAGACGTGAGGTCAGGTGTGATCCTAAGCACTGTTACATGTTCACATTCCCAAGGGGAGGGGACTCAGTCCAAATGAGCTCTCAGATCAGGTATGGCCCAACACCTTGTGAAAAGAATCTACGATAGATTGACTTGTTTCAACCTGACAAGAACCTTACTGCCCAGTAGGACGACCAGCAAGGATGCAGTAAATAACCCTGCCTTGTTCAGACACCTCAGCTTCATCCTGAAACTGGCCCTGGTTACGTAACCACTTGCACAGAGGCATGTCTTCTCTTGCCTGCTGTGGTTTTCTGCCTAACAACATTAACTTTAGCAGCATTTACCAATATACCCTATTGTTCCCATTATAAGTCAACCCTGCTTACATGTCAGCTGCACATTTTTAGGCTCAATTTTAGGAGAGACAGCCTTATCCGAAAATAAAAAAGTTGATAATTACAGATAAAGTCCTTGCACTGCTATTGCCATTACAAAATCCCAAAGGAGAATCAAGTAACCAAGGAAAAGACCCAAAAGGTTAAGTGCACTCCAAATACTGAAGGAAAAACTGTTCTGAAAAAAAGTTTGAATTGGTATGTTTGTTGCATCTACAAAAATACTGCAAGTACAAAAGTCAAGACTACTTAATGAAGGTCCCTTGGTTGAATTTCTTTAGTTCTGTTGGTCTTTATACAGAAATGAAATGAAACTCATAGAGCAGGCAGGAGAACTGAGTTATTGTGTTACATGGAAAGAACGTCTGACTGTAGTGTAATGTTTCCATTGATTGCTATATACAAGATTCACTTTCAGTCATAGATGTCTCTGGAGCCAAAGAGGGCAAACTGCCTATCACTGATGAAGTGTTATGCTGCATACATGTGTTCAAGTTGCTAGGGAGGATTCTCCCAGGTTTATTCTCCTGGTAGAAAAAACTTACCGAGAGATGCTTGAACAGACATTTGAATGCAGAGCCCCTGAAAAACAGACAGTTTGCAGTGCTGATGCGTCACTGCCAGGGGCCCTCTGTGCAGACATCTCAGTGTGCTCTGAAGACTCCTTCAGTCTGCTCAGAGACAGATGGCAGCAGTGCACAGGGCAGCCTTGATTGGCTGACTCAGACTGCTCAGGGTCAATCTATGTCTGCCTGCAGCACAATGGGAGGATTGGGAAGGGAGCATGTTCTTCTGCCTGCTCAGCTGAAGCAGCAGAGTGCAGCAAGTGTCCAGAAGGGAGGGGGGGATAAAAGGGGGAGGTGGAAGCAAAGCACCCTTGGAGGCTGGGGGTCTCTGCTGTGGCTTCTCTCAGAAGTGAACATGGATGTACATTCAGTTTCTCTGGATAAACTCTCCTGGGATTGATTTAACCCTGGTTGTTCATAGGTTATTTTTCTCCTGGAGCAGCTATTTTGGCTCTGAGAGAAATACCCTGAACATTTGTACACTTGTGGTTCCTCCTGAGAAAACAGCGACTCGCGCGGGAGAAACAATGTCTGCACATGGCCTGAGTGGCCATGCAAAGCGCACTGTGGGCTCAACCCAGCTCATGTCCAGGAACCACGGGATGGCCATTGAAGCCTTTCCCTGCAGCTCACCAACTTGCTGCGTGCAGGGGTGCCATGCCATGCAACCGTACCTTCTTGTTCGGAATATAGATTTAGCCTATATATAAGTCAAATGTGATTATTACTCTTACTTCTGAGGGGAAAAAGATTGACCTATAATTAGAACAATGCAGTAAAATGACTACTCACAAAATAAACTTTCTTTCCCAACCTGCTGGCAATTTTCCATTAGCTGCTTTTCAGGGGGCTCCTCACCCTGATGTTACAGGAGTACTCCAAGAATATCAGCTGTGGCCAGCTCAGGGCCCCCTGGCCTTGCGACAGTGTATAAATGAGGCTATGAATTATGTACTCCCCACTTCAGTCTCACTTCTACTACAGAGTATCTGGGTGGTCACACAGCAGCCCTGTCCCTAACACAGGATCAGAGTCAGCTGTGCTCCTGCTGCTTCCCCTCTTTTCCCTTATGCTTATATGAGAAACTTGGCACCTGCACAGTGTATGCTCAAGCCCTTAATGACTTGCTGGTCTATATATCATACTGTCTTGTTCCATTTTGATTGCAACATGCTTTCTTTTGCATTCATTTGCCATGGGCTTTTCAGTTCTCTTACAATCTATTCTGCTGTTATAAATACCTTTCACCTCGAGAGACAGCCTGTGATAGATGCAGCCCAAAGATACCCATGTATTACAGCCTCTATTCTGTGCAGTGCCTATCAACAGCACTTACTAATACTTCACACAGGAAAGTCTTCTTTATCCCATACTGTAATTGTGATACATTTACAGTATTTTCTTTACATATTTTAAAACTAGTAAATTTTCAGGCAAGAACAATGTTATATGGATTCATGTGCACGCATGACACGGCCAGGATATATTTTCCTGATAATTATAAAATATTAATCTGTATTTTTGCTTCAAAGAACCAAACTTATTTTCTTATGATAGTGTTTAATATGCTATAAGACCCACAGTTATCATATTTTAATGTGTTGTGTGATTACAGTAGAAAAGAAGTGTTGCTTATCAGTAAAAATACAGAAATAAAACCAAGAATTCCTTGTTACAGAAACCCCCATCCAGAGCTAATTGTCTTGTAGAACACTTAATGACTCATTTTTCATTATGATGGTGAGTAAGAGGAAGGCAGATGGCACGGTAATTTTATTGATTCTATGATCCTACTGTAGCTTGTTGATTAAATAGGATTGAATGCCATAGTCAATGTGGCCACAGTTACCGGTATATGAAATTCCATTTTCGATTCAAGGATAATCAGAGTCACTTTCAGGTAGCAATGCTGGAAAAATCTGCTTGTTTTGAAAAGCGCTGTCCACAGTACTAAAAACGCTAAACGTGGGATTCCAAAACTCAGTTGTTTCCAGAACTTCCACAGTTAAAATTATATTTTATTGGGGATTTGTAATTAATAACAAGCTTTATTTCTTGATTGATTCTATCCTGAAAAGATTCTCTTTTACCCAACATGGTTCTGGTATGTTTGTCTTTTATGCATTAATGTTAACATTGAATATATTGTTATATTACACTTTGGCATTATGATACAGTCTTCACCTACAAGACAACATACTATTTTTCCACTGGAACTCTGTCTTGGTTTATAGGATGGACAGTGAGTGAAAAGTTTGGTTTAAGTGACTTGACAAGCATCGCAAGGGAACTCTATTACAGAGGCAGAGAAAGAGAGAAAGAATCCAATTCCCTAGCACAGCATTCAACTGCTTGGCCCAGCAATCCACCTTCTTTCTTTCTGCAAGCCCCTGCCTCATTCAGTACATGTGGTCCAACATGTGCAAATGCAGCAGAGGTCCTAAAATCAAGAGTCTTTTTCAGCACTCTGCTCAAGTCATCCCCAAACTAGGTTCATTGTGTGAGCTGAATGAGGAATGAAACCTGTGAAAAGAATAGCATTTAATCTTGCAATTAAAAAAAAATCATAATGTGTTTGCATAAAGGAACCAAATATAAGCTGCACAGTCAAACTAAATTCCAGCACTTCCAAATTTTTCAGGGCTTGATTGCAATCTTGCTATGTGTTAGGGTGACAGTATTTGGATCTTGGGGAGCACTGGATTTGCAGCTGAAAAGGGCTTTCATCTGTGTCTCAGCAAAAGCTGCTGGTCACAAGGCAAAATGATATATTAAAAGTAACATTGCAAATGCTTAGGCAAGCAGTTTCCTAACAATGGGGTAGTGTGTAGGATCTATGGTGTAAGAAGAACAAGATGCAGCCCACCAGCTATTGTCAGGACGTAAAGCAGAAGCCAGACCTTGGAGATGAAGGAGTCAGCAAGAAACCAGAAAGAACCGGCAAGTGACTGGGAGAAGCCAGGTTCATGGCCTTACACATGCGCGCTTAGCAGAGAGGCATGTAAATGAATGAAATTCATAGGCAATTCCATGCTAATGAAGTAAACAGTAAACAGAGGCGGAGCTTGAGATGGGAGGAGAAATGAGTGGAACAAAGGAGGGATGAAGGTGGAGTGAGTGTTAATGAGTATGAACCAAGGTGTATAAAATGTGAAAAGAACTCATGTTCACTGCAGGTCCCCTGGTTCATGGGCTGTGTCTGTGAAGCACCTGGCCTGAAGCTGTCTCCATCCTGAATAAAGCTGTTGTGAGCAATGTGTGCTGCTGTTTGCTCCCTGCTTGCTCTGGCTAATGAGTAACAGGACCCATGAGCGATTGGATCATTGTCTCCCTAGTTGTTGGGCGCCGCATGGTGTCGGGGTCTAACATGATGTTTCTTGGGTGTAATTTCCTGGTTTCATGAAAAAGAACCCAACAACGACAACTCTCCCACCCCGACTTTTCCCCAACATCTCCTCCCTTACCCCCTGAAATGTTATCCTGTGGCATGATAACACCCACAAAATCAGCACATCTATAACCTTTAAATTGACAAATGGCTTTCTGCCTTACGGTGAAACCAGCAGCAAGAAGATTGCTACCCTCTAAAAGTATAGCGGTGTTTGAGAAAAACGAGACACACGTTGCCAGTGACATTCACACATATTTGCTCATCATAGAGCAAGGGAAAGACTTGGGAAACTTTTCTTCTAGGCTCTAAATGAGACTGACTCAGTGGGCTGCTGTCTTGTTTTTTCTGTTCTCCCAAAGCTCAGTGCTTGCTACCTCCTCCACCCCCACCTGCCCCTTCCCCAGTTCTGACTCATCCCCAAGCCTGGCTCCCTGTACTACAGCCATTCTCCTTGGCTCCACTCTTCTACTCTTCACTCTTGTGGCTTTTTACCCCGTTATTGGGTGTTTGATCCAGGGCATTTCAGTCTCCTGCTCTGACTTTGCTGTCCATTTCTTAATCTTCCCCAAGCGCAGTCCCTCAGCTCTTTGCTACAGATCATCTTTGCTATAATAGAGAGTTTAAGTTATTTAAAAGTATAAGGTCACTACAGCAGTATCTCCAGCCTCCAATGTATTATAAAATGTGAAGACACATATGTGCCTTATATATTATAATCTGTCCAGTGTGCTGGAACAAGCCATTTGTCTGAAATACTGTACATATGCACTCTACAAAGAGCAGCTATTTTTCTGAACCTCTGAATATTAATATTAATGCAATACTCCAAAACAGCTGAGGAGACACAATAGGGGAGTTAAGAAAAGGTGGGCTGTGATCTGTATAGCAAATCTGGGACCAAGCAATTATTTCTATCACAACAAATCACCCTTAATCTACTTCTCATCGTGATCTCTCATCAGTGACTTGGGTCTCATTTTTTCTGACATCCAGGCTACATTTCTTTTTACATTGGTAGTTATTTAAAATAATTCCCAATAAGCTGTTTGGATCTTGTTCCAGCCTTACAGCTTGAAGAAAATTTAAGGGCTACTGGTAGTAATCATCAGTACTCCTTTGGCTTTTAACAAAGTTTCTAGTAAGATTAACGGACTTGCAAGTCTTCTTTCACCAAAAAAGACATCGTTTCCAATATGAGTCTTAATTAATACATTCTCTGTCTCCAGTGTAGCCACTTTTTATATGCATTTCCTTTGAATCTATTAACCCAGCCCAACTTCATAATCAAAAAGGAGTTCAGTTGTTACAATCTAGCCATTATTTGTACCATCATAAAAACAGTGCATAATTTAGCACAATGCTGTGTGAAAGGTGGCTCTGATGAGGTTCATAGCATTTCCACCAAGAAATGGGGTCGGCTTAACTTTCAGCTGGGAGTCACTGTGCCTCCAAAAAGATTTGAAAATCTTTGTGTTAAGCTTAAAGCTGTTATGTGATCTTTCTGATAGTTTACTCGTTAGCAGTGGCGGTGATAACACGAATAATCTCCACTATAGGAACCTTATTGTATTTGCACTCAGTCATTCAAAATCAACCCTTTACTGGAAAAGCTTTGTCAAGAGACAGCAGAGTAAACTATACAACTTCACTGACTTCAATGAGAGCTTTGCCTGAGCGTTTGCAAGCAGAATCAGGACCCCAGATTAATGAAAATTTATTTATTCCATTTCTAAATTGTATAGCTCATAAGTAATAAAACCCAGGTTCTTCCACTGAGAAATGAGAACCAACATCACTGACATATTTTATCATTTAAAAAATGCATTTGCGTCCATGCCAGTTTTACCCTAAAATGATTGTAATGAGCCCTGGGGCAGCTATATGCAAGTGAAGTGGTGGGCTAAGATTATATGGCATCCTTTAATTGCTGAACACACTATTTCCCTCAACCTAAACATCTTTGTTTTAACCTAGCATAGGTCATAAGGGAAACAGGCTGCATAGCAAACATATGTCTGCAGCACAAAGCTCCCATATAATTTCAAGTAGCTTGGCACAGTTGGCAGTGTCTGCTCCCAGGAAGCCCTGGAATGAAACAGCAGGTAGGGCTGCAGGACAGGAATGAAGTGAATTAGCAGAGCTACCGGTATGCCAAGAAACTTGCATAATAGCTTCTGCCTAGACCATGCATGACTACGTACAGTGATAGCAGGCCACAAATACCAACATTCAGTGCACTTAAGAAAAAAGATTATAGCAATATAATCTAATGGATGAATCAGCACAGTTGCGACCATGAAGCATTTTTGCTTGCTTTTGACCCTGAATAAAGTGAAAGCTGCTGAAGGGTTTTAAAAATTTCACAGATTTATAAACATTAAAAGGCTGACAAAGGATCCCAGTAATAAACAAAGGAATATGGTTGAAATATCTGCCTGGGAAGCTAGTAGAAGGCAAAATAATAAAATACAGCAAGCCAGAAAGAGACAATGCTATTTTTCACCTGTGAAAATATGAAAGCCATGTGCTCCAAAATGTGTAAAGACAAATGTCGAGAAAGGCACACATCCACTTTTTTGCATTTATCTCCTGTTATGGAAATCTTGTTCTCTTTTTGACCACAGCAATGACAATGCAGCATAGTGAATGTGATTTAAAATGGTAAACAGAGAAGAAAAGTGATTCAAAATTAACTTATTCGTTGCATTTTTTACTGTAGACAAACCTCACAGATAAGAAAACGCAGAAATACGAACAAACTAAAGGCAAAAATTAAAAGCCCTTAGAAACAACTTAACCTCTGGTTTCAGAAGTATTGCTTGTGTTGTGTGGTACTCCCCAAAATGATGTTCCAAATCATCCTCCTTGCAATACCTAACCTTCCTCCTCCCAAAAAACCACAACTTCCCCCTCTCACAAATCATCTAACTTAAATACATCAGTACCCCACACAAAAAAGGAGCAAAATGACAGCAGGCAACTAATTCTGCAGTCAGCACCATTATTCAGTATTTTTTTAATTTCATAAATAGATGTTTGAAGGTTAAGAGGATATGATTTTTGCTCTTGAGAGTACACATTATCCTTAAACTGTGCTTTTTTGTAGACAGGAGTATACGGGTACATATTGTATCAGTTTACTTTTCATTACAGAGGTGCTCATTTTGGAAATCATCCCAGTAAATATTAAAACTGCATTTCCTTTGCCTTGCAGTGACTCTTGCAGTAATCTACATCACCTGAATGGCCCCAGATTATTCTATGACCTCTTCTCCTGACCATTTTTTAATATAAGACATACAATATGCACAATATGCAGAGGATTATGGCATATACCTAGTTATTTCCTGTTTAAACCCTCTTTTTTGTAAGACTGGATATATTTTTGTGCAACACTGGCACAAATCAGATGAAATGGACTACTATGGGAAACACTCCCTGATAATGGAAATGCTGTTTTAAAATGGACTGGGATGATTTCCAAATGAACATCTCCTTAATGAAGTTGGTATACATACTCATACACTTCTAGCACTTATTTGGCTGGCATTCTGTGAAATGCTAATACAGTGTTTTAATTGAAAGGGGCTGACATTCCCTGCCGAAAATACAAAGCAAAAACTCATGGATTGTCTAGTGTCAGGGCTGTCCAAAGCAACTTGAAAAGAAGCTACCATGCTCAGTGTGGAATGAAGAATAATCATTATTATGAAGTATAAATTTTATCTGAGATGTCAGATTAAATTGAAAAGAAAATTCATCAGGTAGTATATTAAATTGTCCTTGGCCATGATACTGAAAAGTGGTTTGTCCCAGCAGAACCTATGTTTCTAAATGGGTGTATGTGGCAATGGGGACCGCTTTCAGGATCAAAGCCTCAGCGATTACCTGTGTGCGTCTTACCTGACTGACCAGGTGGTGGGACTCCTGACGATCCTCTTGGCAGACATAAAAATACAGTAAGGACTGCTGCTTTGTTTCCTGAACAAGGCTCAATGGCAATTGGTTTAGGAGCACCCTGAAAAAGAAGATAATTTTGTAATGTTCAATAAGGACTTGTTTTCCTCATTTTTTTTTTTAACTCTGTGGCTTTAAGTAAAGGCCCGCTGTAATGCTGGTCCACAGATATTCAAATATACAACCTGCAAAGGCTTCATGGCATACACCAATTTATTTCCTGTTCAAAGCGCTGTTTGGTAAGACTGGATATAGTTTTGTGTAACAAATCTGGCACAGAGCAGATGGTTCTCTCTCTCTATTGGTCCCCGCGTCATTAAACAGACTTTAAATGAACCCTAACATGGGCTTGGGGCACATTCCAGTCCTTCATTCCTATGTACATAACACTGTGCATTTCATTAAACAGAAAAAAAAATCTGACCATACAGATGAGAACATTTTATTTCTCGCTTTATACCTCAACAATACTTACTGATATCAATTTATTCAGTTACAGCAAAGAGATACCCACGAGATAATACGAGAATTTTAGTATTATTCCAGCTTGCTCATCATCCACTCATTCTTCATTTGCTATCATTCCAAAAGGCTTACATTTCTACCATAAGTCACTTAAGAAATTACCTAATAATAGTAATAACAAACAAAAATAAACCTCATAATATTTAAATGAGTCAATAAATAAGCCTAGTCTTTCCCACTTGGATTTTGCTTTGCATCCCACCTGTTTCCTCTATGTCTGCTTTGATTAAATTGTGAGCAATTTGCGCCAGGGACTCTCTAAATATTGTGTTAAGGAATACAATGCTGGCACATAAATAAGTTAATAACTGTTGGAAAATGCTGGCTTTGTAGTGAAGTCCCTAGTATAGAAAACTCTGACTATACTCTTTCTAATGGCAATGGAGTTGTGTAGTCATAACACTTTTTCCTATTTATTAACTACATTTATTCATTTACAAGTAACTATCAAAATAAGCTGCTTCCATATATTTCTTGAGTTACCAGGAGTCCAAGTACTAGCAGCTGAATGAATATAGAGCAGCATATGCATGCACAGAGTGATAAGTTTCTCAAATGAGTATTTCCAAGTAGTCACATTTCCATATTATGTGTGTACTATGTGATACAAGAGCATATTTGAGAGCTTAAATGTTTAATCAAACATTTAAAATAGCTTTGAAAATGTTAGGTTAAAATCAGTATAAGTGTACAGTTCTTTTCCTTGCTGGCACATTTGTAGAAAGTGTCTGTCATGTTGCAAAGCAGAGAAAAAAACAGCTGGATGCTTTCATTCAAAACTCAAAGCCATTAATTTACATGCAGTTTATATATATATATATATATATATATAT
>NW_017728994.1:58655455-58667185 GCF_001723915.1 Gavialis gangeticus | reverse complement strand
TATATATATATATATATATATATATATGCATATGCAGTGTTTATATATATAAATATATATATATATAAAATTACAAGCAGTGTTTTATATATATAAATATACATATTTATAATTACATGTAGTGTTTTATTTTATATATATATATATGAATCAGTTGACATACATATACAGGTAGTATATTTGAATCAGCTGACATTTATCTATAAGTGAAATGACAGTTTAGCTAAATAAAATATGCTGCAAACACTGGAAATAAAGAGATGTAAACAAAGTCCCTGCCGTCTCGAACGGCAATGATCATTTTCCATTTTTGTACCTCCACGTAACCAACACTTGCTACTGTTCAGTGCAGATAAGAATAGAGAGCATTCTGCAGTAAATGGAACAACAGATGAATATATTCTTTT
Organism: Gavialis gangeticus; assembly: GCF_001723915.1. NCBI lineage: Eukaryota > Metazoa > Chordata > Crocodylia > Gavialidae > Gavialis > Gavialis gangeticus. The sequence continues at coordinate 58,666,778 of NW_017728994.1, read as the reverse complement.
CAATACATGAATGATTAATATTTGAAAGAAATTTCAGCAGATGTATTGAAGGGGGCAGCGTCAAAATAATTCAGATGAAAAATGCTGTATCATTTGAAAACTGGCATAATCTAGCGCAATGATTCTGAACCAGTGTACCGTGGTGCCCTGAGGTGTCTTGAGACCCATTCAAGGGTGTTGTGGGGTGCCATGCGATGTTAGCACTGGCAGGTGTGAAAACATGATTCAGAAGGAAAAAACCCAAATTTTCCAAAAGAAATCCCACAGTGTTAAAACCATTTTGACCTGTTGTCGTCTTTCGGAGTTCTTTGCAACAGAACAACTGGTCAAAACCCAAGTGAAAGCTAAGAGATGACATTTTCTGAGGAGAGCCTTGAACCTAAGGAAGGTTGAGAACAGCAAGCAGCATTGCCTGGTGGATGTGTCACTGGACTGGGAGTCAGGCGACTCCAATTCTATTCTTAGCCCTGTATATAACTTCTTGTATGACCTTTAGAAATATCTTCCCCATTTTGTTTCTCGTCTCCCTCTTTGTCTGCCTTGTCTATTTGGATTGCAAGCTCCTCCAGCCAGGAAATGTTACTCACTCTGCATTAGCACAATGGGATTCCAATCCCAGTTATGAGCTGTATGCACTACAGAAATACAAACAGTAAATCCATTGTGAAAATTAATTTGCTTCTCTGAATACAGAAAGTCTTTTACTAGATGTTTGCACAGCATTCCTGGCAATGGGGCTTCAAGCCTGACTCGGCATTTCTGTATTACACTTATAGTAACGAAGTGTTATTGTAAGTAGGAAGAGTTGATGTACAAAACCTCTCCTGGATACCCCAGTGTTACCTTTTCTTCCTTACAAAACAAGCAAAACCTCTATTTCTTCTTCCAAAAGTACTTCCAAAGTATGCAGACACACAGTTTAAATAATCACATTTCTCAGTTTGCCTCCTAATAATTTTCTGAATAATTACTTGATAACAAGTTAAAATGCTGGTATATTTTTATACTGCTGTTCTATTCTAAAACTTTCTATAAATGTGCACTATCCTTTTCTGCCTGAAGTTTGCCTGAATGCATGTAAAAACACGATTATATTATCGTTAACCCTTTGCAGCAGAACCTCACCCCCCTCCCAAAAAAAAGAAAAGAAAAGGAAAGAAAAAAAATCAAATCTAGCAGGCATTTTCGATTTTTGCCTCCAAAAATCAGTGTCATGACTGAAAAAGCAGAAGCCCTATCTTACTGTATATCATTTCAGGCTTCTCTAGCAAAAAAACACAGAAGCATAAAGCAAATGATAATAATTTAGATACCCTGAGGTTTGTCAGTTGTTTAAAGATAACTACATAACCATGAATCAAAGTTATTTCACAGTGACATAACATGTTCTCTGAAATGTGCAATTTATCATACATTTTCCACCGGTTTTTTGGAAGAGATAAGGCACATGTTTGTTTGCCCAAAGCACTTAGCTACCATGATTTACTTACTGGAATTGTCATATTTTTTTGTATAAAAAAGTGACTGTTATGTCTTGCCAAAAAGCACCAATAATAATCAGAATTCATAAAACTATCACTGGAAGATATGAAAAACAAACAATTCTCAGACTCAACAACTTAGTCTCTGATGTTGTACACGTTTCTGGGATTATTTTTTTTTTTAAAGAAGAACGCATTGGGACTCTGCTTCTCATTTTCCAAGATTGTACTTATTTTCAAGCAATATGAAAAAAGCCTCTCTCTAACTTTACTCTGCTCCTGATGTTCCTCAAATAAACTGGAGAATAAGCTTGTAAGTAGCTTGTCAGAAGACTGCTCGAGTTTATTCAGCAAACGTTTTCGACATTAAAACTTAAACTCATAAAACCACTGTGTAAATGGCCATCAGCTTATCTCATTTCACACCCATTTGTTCCCCAGGAGTTTTCCTCAATGCCTTTTCTAGTATAGTAAAGGGGGCTCAGGGACTTGCCGTTTCTTCTGCTGGAGGAGATTGAAAAGAAAAATTGATAGGAACGTGGCAATGATATTCCTTGCAAATCATTTATCACAGGCACAGTGAAAATGAGAATGGCATTATGTAGGGTTGGAAAGGTGAAAAAGTGGAGAAAGAAAAAAAGGAGATGAATGAAAATAACACAGCAAATGGCAAAGCACCAATAGGGTAACTGCGGGGTGGTGGGATGAGTGGGGACCGTCTTAGGAGGAGCGGGTTGCAAAAATAGTAGTCACTGATGCTGCCAACTAGTCTGCTGTGACTGCCACCACTGCCAGCCTGGCTGTTGCTGCTGCCACCGCCCAGGACACGATACTGTCTGGCTATGCATCTGCACAGAAGAGAAGATAATAAAGAGGGAAACTAAGTTGATGGAGGGGGGAGAAGAAAGTAGGAATGAGTGAATGGTCGGATAGATTAAATAAGGTGAGGCAGAACAGAAAAAGGAGAGAACAAGTGTGAGAGGCTGTTTTCACAGGTTGACAATGTAAGTTCAAGCCAGCATTCATTTCACTCGAGAGAAAAAAAAAAGTTAGAGGGATCCTTGGCTGGGAGTGAGCACTCTCTCATTTCACCCGGTTACAGGGCTGTCTGCTTAAACCTTCCCACATCTCCACAAACATTTGCCTTTTGTGCAGGTCCCTGGTGGGTCTAGAGCTACAGAGGGGATGCCAGGGAGATTCTCTGTTCATACCTAGCTTTTATGGTTTAATGCTTTGAGAAAAAATGTACTTTTTCCAGTACAGAGGGGAGATGACAGTGTTGGAAAAAGCATATCCCTTATTCTATTAAAAATACTAGCTCTTAAATTTCTGAGAACAGTCTGATTTACATCCAAAAGAGCATGATGCATAATTTATTCACGCATGTACACACACATACACACACACACATACATATGAATATCTATACACATATCTGTATCTCTCTAGATAGATAGACATGTTCTGACAAAACTAGCAGAGTTAAAGCGTTGAGATTTTATATCTATCTATCTATCTATAAAGCATTGAGATTTTATATCTATCTATCTATCTATGTCATCATACATGAATCAACACTGAAAGACTCCAGCCCAGGAAAAGGCTGGATGTGATGTAAGAGAAATGTTGCCTTCTTCCTTGTGTTGCTCAGTACTGACTCCTCTGGCCATTGCATTTACAGGGTTGTTTGACCTCAGAAGAAGCTGCATCTTGCTGTCTGAAGCTGACTGAGTAGGTGAGAGGAGAAACAGACTTGACAAGTAAAAACAATAAAGAAAGGAGAAAGCAATGCTGGCGGAGCAAAACCTTTGACTTTGTCAGGGGTATGTAAAGGGTCTTCCTGTGCTGAAGAAATTCACATAGTTGTTGGACTATAAATTCCAATTCAATCATCAACTAAACAGGGTTTGCTGAATTGTACAAAGCCAGAAAACAAAAAGTATAACAGGTTTTGGCTCAGTCTACAACTCCAAGAAGAGATGTCTTATTTAAGTGCTGAAGAATTTGAATTTTTCAGTACTTAGTAATACTTTTTTCTTCTCAGCCTTTTTGAAGGTAGGTGCATCTCATTTTTAAGAGTGCATTATAAGACAAATAGATCACGTAAGCCTAAATGGCTGGAATCGCATGCCAAAAAAGCAATTAGAAAATTGAATCAAGGAATTAAGGATTAATGTGGGTATGTTATACCTGTCAGCAGTAATAAGTATTTTGACAAGAACAGAATAAAGTTTGACAGTAGGCACAAATACAGATCTGATATATAAATCAAGTACTAAAGATGCAAACAACTATGCATTAATCACTTCAATGTCTCCTAACTAAAATATAGTTTTAATCCCATCCATATAAGAATTTACCCATAAATAAAAGAAGTCTTTTTTTAACAGCTTGACTAACATTATTCTTAGCAGTTTAATGATAATTTATCTTGAAGTAAAACTAGTTTTTAAAAGATATTATTAAAACTGAATCTAGTGAATGCCAAATATAATAAACCCAATGGCTTGGCAAATACATAATGAAGTCTTCCGTTTTGATAGGATTAACACTGGGACTCAGCAGCTGGTCCCTGGAGTTAAATGTCCAAGACTCAAGAGGACAGGCAGCGGAAAAATGGAATGCTCTTCCTGTTCATATAGAAAAGAGGAAACAAGGTAAGAGAGAGAATTGAGGTGTTCATAGTTTTATTCTCTGTATATTTTGTAGGTGTAGACCCAGTGCTCAAATTTGTGACAGCTAAGCCTTAGATCTAGAAAGAGACTTAGGTACCGAAACTTGGAGTTAGGCAGAATTTAGGTGCCTAAGTCCCAAATTGGAATCCTCCAAACCCAGGCCCAGCTTCTCCCTGATCCCGGGAAGCATCTAAAGTTTGTAGGCATCAAAGTTTGGACATTAAAATTCCTCGGGCACATAAAGTTCTTTGCACGTACGCAGAAGCATTTTTGTACTGAGAAGGCCGAACAGCTGGGTTCCTCCCTCATGCTGAGCTCTCTCCGCTCAAGGAGCTCAATCTGCAGTGTTTCTTAGAGCATGTCTGCTAGATGGGCCTCCATGCCAAAAGCAATGGGGACCATTTTATTTTAAAACACAGCTGGAAAAAGGTGGCAGTACTTCTCCCCTCAATTCAATAGTTCTGTAGTTGTAGCCCTCATCAAGGATGTGGGAAAACCGCTTAAATTCTCAACTTTGCTTAAGGGGATTCAAGGCCCCATCTCTGAACACCCCAAGAGAGGGCCCGACTAACAAGCTGTCAGACATGCTGGGGGAAGGTGGGGTGGTCTCTGGGATCATAAGATCCTAGGAAAGTAAGGCTGGAAGGGACCTCACAATGTCATCTAATTCAGCCCCTGGCTCAAGGCAGGATCATCCCTGACTGAACTATTCTAGCCAAGTGTCTGTTTAACCTGCTCTTGAAAATGTCCAGGGATGGAGTTTCCACAACTTTGCTGGATAGCCTATTCCAATGCCTGACCACCCTCATAGTCAGACAGGGGGCCTGCAGACATGAAGGGATGCTGCTCTGATGCACTTTAATTACAGTGCATCTGTGCAGACTCAATGAATCAAGTCTGCTGGAGCAACCTCATTAGCACACTCCAGCAGCCGCCATGTCTTGCGTATTCAGCGTCCCTATAATTACAGTGCAGCCATGCAGACTCGATTAATCAAGTCTGCTGGAGCATGCCCATTAGCGTGCTCTGGCAGCCTCCGTGCCTTACATATTCAGCGTCCCCACACTTCGACATGGTGGTGGGAGTGCTTTAACTACAGCTTGTCAAATGAGGTTTAATTAAAGCATTCCTGCTGCTTTGTTGAAGTGTGGGATCCTGAATAAATGAGATTCTGTGGGTGCTTTAACTACAGCAGCTCTTGAAGCCACTCTAATTAAAGCAACCCCCCACCATCCCTGGAGCACGTGTAAAGATGCCAAAGTTCCTCCTAGTCTCCAACCTAAATTTCCTCTGCTCCAGCCGGAGGCCACTGCTCCTAGTCCTATCCTCTACAGGCACAGAAAAGTCTAGCTCCATCCTCTTATGTGTGCATTTGGGGGGACAGGATCCCTGTTAAAGCTGCTCCAATTTGCATGGAATATATATATATATTCACTGGGCTAGAGAAAGCGAACAAGCATAAGTATGGATGCCTACCTTTGTGGGTAGGGTATTTGCCCTGAAGGAGGGAGTCTTGGGATTCAGTCCCCGCTTTAATATTTTATCCAAAGACTTAATGTAAAATACAATCTAGCCTGTTAATATAAAAATGGAGTAAATACTAGGAGGGGCATTTCTTCACGCCATATCCTCCAGTATTAGCAGTGCCTGGCTCTAGGTGCTACAAGGTGCTGACTGAAAAAAATATTCTCCTTCAGTGATCCTAGAATAGCTGTGAAATTATTTTGTGAAGAGTATATCAGCTCCATTGCCGAAACAGCACGGGGCATCTCTAGAATGGTTCCTACATTGGGAGGCAAGTATGAGAGCCCAGAGCCGATGGCCTATATCTATGCCCTGCTCCCTGTTGAATTCAGCCATACTGGAGTGCAGAGGGATCCAAAAAAAGAAAAAGGGGGGAAGAAAAAGCAGTTCTATACCAGAAAAAGGAAAGAAATATAACATATGTGTTCCCACCTCTCAACCCAACACAAACATATCCTTTCTGTGGTGGAGCTAGCATTGTCCCAGGGTGCTGGAACACAGAGGATCCTTACAAATGTGAACACCGGTGTAACGAGCTGGCTCTGCGTACTCAGACTATCCACATTATTGTACATGGCCAATGTAATCATTAGTTGCTTATTGTTAATTATTTACTTCTTTAATATGTTTCCCACTCACCCAAAAGTTCTGACTCAATTTTGTTTCTGCAAAACAAAAAAATTACATAATGAATCATTTATGCTTTTAATGAAACTATTATAAATAAAAAAAAAAGCTTTCGCCAAACACCATCTCTGCACCAGAAGGACGTCCTTCAGGAAATATTGCAACAGAATACTTAAGCTAACGACAGAGCCCTGGGCGTTGTTGCAGGGCCTGGTACTGGAAACATCAAGAACTCTCTGTAGGCCACTAGGTTTTTAGTCTGATCCATCCACTAATGGTTCCCTTTAATCCGCTGTGTGAAGTTCCCCCCTCGCACAATTACAGCCAGTGGAACGCCTTCTTCCAGACTAACCTACAAGAACGGTACGGAGCCTCATTATCATCGATACTTTGCAGAATGCTGTAGCTTTTTTCAGCCATGGATTTCTCAGTGATTTACAACTTTAATTAATTAAGCCCTACTAACCCATATGAGGTTGGTAAGTGTTATTATCCAATTTAAAGCAATGATGTGCTAGAGGAGATTCTCTTGAGCTTTTTCTTAAAAATTCTGCCACCAAGCTAAAGAAAGGACTGAGATGATTTCCCTGCCTTTGCAACTAAATCACCCAGCCAGAGAAGATTTATCCCTGGGGCTCTAACAATACCTTTGAAAAGCATATTTTTGCCTTCAGAATGCTCCAATTTGCCCTTATGGAAAATTTCTAGAGTATTTAATAGGGTTGAAGCCAATAGGGCTTATAAAAATATAATGGAACTCCATAGAAATTATGCTAAACCCCTATAACAGACAGTTTAATAGAGAATGATATCCCTTCTACAGGGTTTTTGAACTTTTCTTTTAGTGGGATATAATTCTCTATTACATTCTGTAGGGTGGTTCAAAACATCTATACATTTTTATAATGTTCCAAGAGTTTCAATAGTATTTTTCTGTAAGAAAATACCAGGTATTTAACAAGTAAAAACAAAGCCCATGCAGCAGTGGAGACTCCCGGACTTTTCTCTACATTCCCCCTCCCTTCTCCCTTTCCCCTGCCTCATTTCAAATTTCACTACTTGACAAATGCGCTATTCACTGAAGTGACACCAATGTGAGTTTGTTTGCCAGGTGGTATGTGTTTGCCTGCTCCCTCCTGGGCTACAGAATTAAGAAAAGGAAATAAATTAACAGATTTCCTAGCCCCTCATTCTTCCTCATTAGAGGCTTGTGCACTGCTGGTGCATGGATTTGAGCATAGGCAAACGGAGCTAAGTTTGTTAGAGACTCTAGCTGAAATATTGGCAGCTCATCGTGCAAAAGGGTGATTTACCTCTGGCCAAGGTCACGCAGAGCTACATTACCATCCATGGTCTCTTATTCTGTTAACAGCTACCTATATCCTGGGTTGCAGAACTGAAGAGGAAGCAGAGTCCTGAGAGCCACTTTCTTCTGGCAAATGCATGGAAGAGGCTGGGGAAACTATGGCGACCTTGTTCTGTCTTGTCGACCCAATAGCCAGGGTAACAATCCCAGGCTACCATGAAGAGCTGCGTGGGCTCAGCACCGTGTAACGTATTTTGGAGCAGTGCACACTGGGAAGCAGACTGTGACACTGAGTCAGAATCTGCCTTCTTGATTACTCCTGAGGCAACCCATCTACTTGCTGCCCTTTGCTCACGGCAGATGAGAAATCTCTTGCTGTTCCCGTTGATCAAGTCAGAGGTCCTCACTAATAGTCTCCTGCCCTGACCGCTAGTGCACAGATCTCACTTTGGCCCCCTAGAATCACTAAAAATAAGTAAAGTTGTACTGCTATTTAGAAAAATCTATGCCAGGCTCAAAGACAGAAAAGTAAGTGCCCTGGAATTATTGGGTAGCTTTTTCACTGCCAGCAAAATTGGAAAGGAAATGTAGTATACCATAAGTCATCCAAAATAGACTTTTTGTGAACTTTTCTACAGCAATGTCTTATAATGTTCTTTTGTAACCTTCTGACCATATAGCCTATGCCCAGTGAATGGTAAATTAAAACATTCATACCTGGAACTGTAATAATAAAATAAGGGAACTAAATCAAGACACACTGTGAAAACGAACTGTCAGCAGAAGGGATTAAAGTGCAAACTTGGCAATATTCTCAATGCAGAAAAAAAATGCTAATGGCACTGGCATAACAAATGACTTTCTGCCATGACAACTATACAGATCGCAGCCTATTGAATGAAGAGAAAACACGGACCAAAGCTCTGAGAGAATGAGATAGCTTTTATTCTTATTGCCTTTGTCCTGTTCTAAGGGCAGATCTATCTACCACTGCCCACAATGGCCCGAAATATTTTTTTCTAATACGTTAAGAAGAATTTGTGTGTGTGTAGCACATTCACACTTGTGGCTACATGTGTTTGGATCCTGTGGGTCTAATTGTAGTTGCTCCAGCCAAATAATGATCGTGAAGGGAGAGACCATGAGAAAGTTTTTAAACTGTAGGGAATGAGGAGAAAAGAAGAATTATGCTGCCTGTTCTAGTAACAGCAGTAAGTATGAAGCAAAATGGTATTGTTGGTACAATGTCTCATTGTTCTTTCTGCAAAACAGCTTAAGCATTATACTAGCTCCTGTTACCCCCTGGGATTTATTCTACCTGGAAATTTAATTGGGTCCCAGTTAATTCAAATCTCAAAAATATTCTGAATTATAAAAGGTACAGGTGACCAAAAATAAACTCTAGGTGCATGCCCCTACGAGTGGGAATGTGCGTTCCCTGGGGACAACTAGCAGTGGCACATATTTGTGCCACTGCTAGTTGTCCCTGGGGAACTCCCCTGCACACCTGTGGGACGTTGCCCAAGGTGGGACAGGGGAGACTGGGGCCAGCAGCTGGGCTGGGCCCAGCAGCTTTACCTGTGATCCTAGGGGCCTCCTGGGGTACCAGCAGTGGCGATCTGGGAATGCAGAGCCTGGCCGGCAGCAGAAGCGTGGCTCTGGCTGGCCAGGCTCTGGTATTGGGCAGAGCGCACTGCTGCCAGGTATGTCACCCTGTTTTTTCTGGTGTGGGTTTGTTTGACACCAGCATCTAATGGTGTCAATAAAACCCACTGCACTGCAAATTAGCAGCATGGAGAACACCTGTATATATGGTGCATGCAGTCCATGGCACTGCAAACTATACATGTATTCTCATCTGGATGTGCCCTAAGAGTCAGATCCTCCACCGGCACATATCAACATAACACCACTGATATCAATGCAACTACATCAATTGATGTCAGCTGGGAGTGTGATCATTCAATACCATATTTTCTCATGTGCAACATACCTCTTAATATAAGTCACACCTTATTTTTGAAAGACAGAATGAAGAAAAAAAGATTTTTCCAGAGCTTTGGCTGCAGAGCCTAATCAGAGACCTGAGACAGAGCCTAATCTTCAGCTGATTCACCTTCTCTTCCTACTTAATGTAACCCAGGTACACCCAAGGGTGTGCCCTATTCTCAGTCGAATGGGACGGGTAGACAGGAGGGGGTACTGTGAGAGGGATGCCAGAATTTCGAGCAGATCCCTCTTTCCTCTATAGAGTTAGCTCAAGCCCAAAGTTCTTAACTATATACGATATATTGAGTTACTAACTATATATATATATAAAACTCCTCAAGATAGATATAATTACAGATATAGATACAAATATACATATAAAGGTCAGTTAGCTGAAGGAAGTCGGCCCCAGGGAGGGCATTCAGGGAAGTACCCATGCCTCAGGCCCAAAAAAGGGGTGGATGCCAGGACATTCAATCCAGCAAGTTTTACCACAAGTGGGTTAGCTAATAAAGACATCTTTACAGAGCCTATTATATAGAATTAATACACCCAACTATTTATAGCACCAACAATAACAATAGATAGCAAATAGGAAACATAACTATACTGGATATTAGATGCACCCTATCCGGCTTCCAACCACTTGGTCCCTCAAATGGGATAGGGTCTTCTCCCCCTGCGCCCACTACCCATGGAAATGGGTCTCTCAAATGGGATAGGGTCTTCTCCCCCTACATCCACTACCCCCAGGGTCCCTTGCCTGGGGGCACCTCCCCCGAGGGACCCAGGTTCCTGGTAAGTTAGTCATTCCTCTGCGGGCCCATTGGCCTTGAGTTGAGGGTTCTTCCCTCTGGGCCCGCGTTGGGCACTCAGGGAGCTCCTATGGGAGCCGAGCCCTCACTGGCTCTCGTTCCCCAGCCTCACGCTAGGGGTCTTTCCCCTTCCTGGGCCCTGCTCTGGGCACCAGGGCTCTTTTATTTTAATTCTGAGCCACACTGCAGGCTCCAGTTATCCAGCCTAGAGACGGGGCTAACTTAAACACCCTTAAGCTGCTCCCAGGGCCGACTCTCCGTGCGCCAACCTGCGCACTATGTGGGGCCTGAGCAGCTTCAAGCTCCTCCCAAGGCTGGCTCTCCGTGCACTGATCCATGCAGCATCGAGGCTCAGGCAGGGTCCAGATGATGGTCTTCAATGGAGCAACTCTCTCCTCGCCATCCCTTGCTGCATCTGCCCAGCATGCTGAGCACGCTGAGCTTTTATTTACACCGGAGGCCCCAACCCTGAAGTCTGCTGGACCTGCAAAGCGCAGTCTTCAATCAGGTCCAGGGGCTCCTTGCATCTCTCCCCACTCTGAGCAGGGGTGGGGCAAGCCCCTCCCAGCCATTATCTGATGGGTGGAAATGTTCCACCAATCCAAAGTGTCCTTCTCCAAGCCGGGCTTACCAAGCAAAAGCAGTGAGCCTGCCACATTAACTAATACTGAAATCCTAGCTGCTGGTAAAGGCCAGTTTCCATGGGTAGATCTATGATTTTGAAAAGAGCTACAGCATCCCCAAGGCTGTGAAATAGGAGAGAGACTGGGAACAGCTAGCAGTAGGGGTGCATCAATAAAGCTGTTTTGGACCAATTCTGATTGCTGATTATTAATTAACCATATCGGCTGATGCTGGCACAATTGCCAATATGCAGTCTGGCAGCTTAGAGAACAGCGTCTGGCT
>NW_017728994.1:58648390-58655334 GCF_001723915.1 Gavialis gangeticus | reverse complement strand
GGGGCTGGGGCAGGTGCTGGCCAGCTGGGGTGGGGTGGGGTGCAGGATGGAGCCATAACCAGCTCATCTGGGGGGCACGGGGGGGGGCAGGTCCGACTGCTGTACACACCCCCAGGGGAGGTAAAGGGGGCATGTGCCCCCTGGATCTGTGGATGGAGCGAAAGCAGGCTGGGGCAAGGGGCAATGCAGGGCTCTTCCCAGCAGGCAGTTGGGCCAGGGCTGCACTTGTGGCGGGTGGCAGTGGCACTGGGAGAGAGAGCTACAGGGGCACTACAGTCACTCCAGAATTTTCCATAGTCCCCTCCCCCCCAAAGTCCCCTCCCAGCACTGCTGCTGCCCACCCCAAATGCAGCCCCAGCTCAACTCCCCCTGCCAGGAACAGCTTGGCACCCCCCACTCCTTGTGCACCTCTAGTTAGCAGATAGCAAAATTTCCACAAGAAAGATTAGCTTAATTAGTGGAACACGATCAGTAAAAAAGAGAGACAATCGCTAATAGCTCTGGAGTGAACAGCAATGAGCTGTTAAATCAAACGACTCCCTTAGCTGCCTGAATAGTAATGCCATCGCTGCTGCACTGTGCAACAGGAATCAAAGGGTGCTTCTATCTCAGGCAAAAAATCATCTTTCTTGCTTAAGACATGCAACCTAACTTTGGGAAGATGTGTGTTGTATGTAAAAAATTCATTTCCGATATCCTGCATATATTTAAATCCAAGCACCTGCAATTAATGATGCTTTCAAAATGTGCTCCCTTTACAATGATTATTTTACATTATTCTGTATCTGTATGTATGTGTGCGTGCGTGCCTTAATACTATTTGCAGCAATATTTTTAAAAGTCTCTGCATTAGTACCAGAATATTTAGATAATGCAGAATTCAACAAAAATACATTGCTCCAAGCCTGCTATTAGCTCTAAAGAGCAACTTGTTCACTCTCACAAACAAATTACAACTAGCGCTATAGATATAATCCCTCCAGCCTCATTATACTTATATCCCTTTATTAATCCCCAATTTGGGCCTGTTAATTAACATTATTTTAATTTTTACTATTTAATTCAAGAGATTCACTATAGTCATAGTTGTGCCACACTCACAAACAAAAATGTGTTAGTTTCATGGAAGTTTCCTCCCTTAAATTTTAAATTGTAAATGTGACAACTACATGAAAATCTGTCAAAATTCACGCTTTTACCATGCTTCAATGTATAAGACACCTTTACTCAAAAACAGGCTCATTTTCATCACAAATTGATCATTTTTGATAAAATACAGCCTGATTTTCAACCACAAGTGAGCTGACTTTTGCTTAAAATTTCACGTCTTAGTGAATTTTTCAGTAGAACTGACTGCTCAATCCTGAGTCTCCATTGGATTAAATTTCAAGTTGTTTTGCATTTTATGTAATATATTCTTCACACTTATAACTAAAATGCTTTCTCTCTGCCTATTTCTACACATTGCCATCACCAGCAGTTTAAGCAGCGAATGACTTTGTGCTGTACTGTAACACTGGAACACAATTCAGATTTTTATTATCTGTATTCTTGAATTTATTCTGAAGTTTACTGGTATTATGCTAATGCTACAAGTTTTCCAGTTACTATAAAACATCCTTTCCTTGCTTCCTGCCTCCCCAGTCTTATTGTGCTTAGCATTGTTTCTTTGTCATGGAAAAAAATGGCACATATCAAATGTCACTGGCTAACCCAATCAGCAGAAGAAGCAGGATCCTATTTACTTAAACAAGGGTTGAGATTTGAAATCAATCATCAAGCAGATGTTATTTGTGAAATTGAAAGTATTCATGATGATGATTGTTACTATAGAAACCAAGCATTGTAAAATATTCTAAACAAGTACTCCTTTACTGGCTACCAGTATAACCACAGTAGACCGCACAACTCCACACCAACTTGTCAGCTTCGCATATTTTCTTTCTGGGTATGTGCTTTCAGTGGTAAACAGCAATGCAGGATTTCTATAAGCCTTTTAAGATACTGTATTGCTGCCAATACCAGTCACCCATTAAATGACACATACTGTACTCATTCAACACTAAAATTTAGCCTGCTTCATTTTCCTCTTCCTGTAGGTAGCCACTCAAATCAGTGATACCCTGTTCAGCAACAGTGAAAAACAGGAACCCACTGCTAATTCCTGTAGTTAGATCAACAGCATGAAAACAACAGTGGATACTGAATGCCAGCCTCAGCCTCTTTAGCAACTTAACTATTCTTCATTCTCAATTGCTTTTGTGAAGCATATGTGTCAATCAAGAAAACATCTTCAAGTGACTAGTGAGCTCCTCCCAACACTTTTAAAATGAGCTTTTTAATTACTGGTTATACAATGAGAAAACAAAAGATGAAATTCTGGCCCTGTTCAAGTTATGGGAATGTTGCCACTGAATTCCATTAAGCCAGAATTTCATGCAAGCAAGGGTATAAATCCTATCCTTCCCTCTAGTTACAACTAAATTAGCCAGCTAAGGGACATTTTGTAATTACAATGGAATTTCTCCAAAGTATGTGCATAAGGCTCCGCAGGTGCAGTCATGCTTAGGTGGTTCACTATTCTACCTTACGGAACAGAGGGGTTGGTGCTCTTGCTGACAGCGGTATGAGAGAATTGGCTCCAAAGGAATTTTTTTACAGAGTTAAACCATTATATGACCATTTGGAAATGCCCACTTTTCTCCTAACATGGATCATTCTCCCAGCTTGCTCCTCATGGCTAGGGATAGACATTCAAAAAGCCTGAGCCTGAACTGATTCCATCTTTGAAAGTTAGTCTACCTTGGCTAGGTTGAAATGGTTTGTAACCAGACAGACATCCCAGAAATGTAGGCACGTGCCCACAGTGGCTCAGCCTAGAAGCCAGGGGGGCCCTAGAGCATCCCTCCCTTCCCCTCCATCGTGCTGAGCTGAAGGGAGTGTGGCCAGACCCCAGCAGAACACTCTGATTAGGGAGGGGTCTCCCACCACCTCCAAGCATCCCAGCAGGGAATTGATAACAGTGTTTATCACCCCATCAGAAAACAAAGTCTCTCTCCATTAGTTTAAGCTCTTCTTAAACAACTTTTCCATGGAAGAAACTGGTCCCCGACAGCACAGACTGTAGCCAGCATGTGGTATGCTAGGGGAAACCAGGCAGACTCATGCAGTCTCTGCCAGAGCTGCAGCCAGGGAGCAGATGGCAGGGGCCAGCTCTGCTGTGGAGCAGAGCGCCCCACTCAGCCCAGAGAGCATGCTGGGATGCTGGGGGAGTCTGGGACAGACATTGCATAAGCTGTTTTGACTCAAATCAGTGAAGTCAGATACTACATTCAATCAGGTTTATCTCAAATTAGTTTCAGCCATTTTCAATCTGGTTTATGTGCACTGAACATCTGACCTGTTACAGGTTTAAACCAGTTTCTGATCACTTAAACTGGTTTATGTGTAATGTCTGTCCCTAGCCTATATCATCTTTCCAAGAGAAACTCTCTAAAAAGGAAAACCACTATTAAAATTTAACAATATAGACATCTCTGTGGCAAACATAGTACCAGCTGTCAATGAGGGGAGTTAAGGTTCCAAGGCAGCTTTCATTACAACTATATTTTCATATGCTTATGACTTCTTCAAATCTTTATGATTAGCTTCTTCTTGAATGTGAAGATTATATCTATATCTATGTGAAAAATCATTTTACTTGTAGTTGAAATACTGAGAAATGAAACCACTGTTCTTAACTGTAAGGAAATTCTGATCTCCCACACTGATAGATTTTAAAACTTGGCATTGACAAACCACAGTGAGGATATATGCCTACGCTTAGTTTAAAAAATATATACTTTTATGAAAGAGGTCATATGAGAATTAAAAGCTTGTAAAGGGGTGGGAAAATGTACAGAAACACATGGTGTTATTTGGTGGGTTTTCCCCAAGACAGAGATATTCTAGTTTCTCCAAAACAGTACTACTAAAGGTTGTGAATACTTTTAGAATGAAAGAGCACAACTAAAATTGTTAACTGGCTCTGGCTGCTGTGATATGTGCTGTCTGCACCATTTATGATGGAGATAATAAAAATAGCCATAAAAAAATTTAAGAGCAGGGAATGTGTGTAAAGGATATTCCTGAAATAGATGACAGATAAAGCAGAAGTACTTCAGCCATGTTTCATGAAGATAGGGTAACAATTTAGAAACAGTGATTGCGTAAGACTGAATACCAGGAATGCA
Source organism: Gavialis gangeticus (assembly GCF_001723915.1). Classification (NCBI taxonomy): domain Eukaryota; kingdom Metazoa; phylum Chordata; order Crocodylia; family Gavialidae; genus Gavialis; species Gavialis gangeticus. The sequence continues at coordinate 58,651,102 of NW_017728994.1, read as the reverse complement.
ATTAACACACGGCAAATGTCCTGATGGATCAACATCACAGAAAGGAAAGAGGCTAAATTAACTGCTTTACTTAAAGGAAGGTGTAAAAGCTCAGAGAGCACACATGCTATCTTCTGAAGGACAGTTACCCACATTCAGAATTCCAGAGTAATTATAATTTAATTGTAGGACACAAATATTCTCCGCCCGCAACACCTTGGTAAGGCCCAATAAAGGATGTAAAAATAGATGTAAAACAGACTTGTACACAATTATCTGGGAAGAGATATCAAGTGGGGTTCCCCAGGGGTCTGCCTTGAGCCTGGTATCATTTAATATCGTCATTAATGATTTTGACAGTGGAATTGAGTGCACCAAGTTAGGTGGAGTTGCAGACACTGTAGAGGGTAAGGCTACGATCTAGAGTGACGTGGATAGACTGAACAAATGGTCCACAATCAACCACATGAGATTCAACAAGGACAAGGGCAAAGTCTTGCACTTGGGATCGAATAAATGCATGCACAAATGCTGACTGAGGAATGACTGGCTAGGCTGCAGGACTCCAGGGAAGGATCTGGGGGTTACAGTAGTAGACCATAAACTGAATATGAAGTAAAAGTGTGTTCTTGTCACAAAAGGCCAACAATATACTGAGTATATTGGTTATACAATGAGAAAACAAAAGATGAAATTCTGGCCCTGTTCAAGTTATGGGAATGTTGCCACTGAATTCCATTAAGCCAGAATTTCATGCAATAGGACTGTTGCTTGTGGTGGCATAGGGTGCTCACTGCATGCCTGGAGGGGACTGCACCACTCTTTGTGGCACTGGGCTGCCCACCTTCTGTGGTGGGACAGAGGCAGCACAAGTTTTCCCCTGCTGCTGCAAAGACTCCTGGGCAGGGAGCAGGCATCTAACACCATCCCACTTGATTCACTTGTCTTCTCTGCCCTCTAGAAACACTGGTAGGTGGGGTGTTGCTACTGTTGACAGAGCTTCCTCTGTCACAGGAGACTCCCAGTGAGCAAGATCCCTGGTGCCCCCCAAAGTAGGCACCCAGGACAGGTGCTCCCATCACCCTACCCTGGTTATGCAACTTGTCACTTGCAAATCAGGGGAAGTGATTCTTCCACTCTCTTCAGCACTAGCGAGGCTTTACCTGGAGTAATGTGTCCAGGTTTGGGCCCACACTGGACAGTTGGGCAGGATGTGGACAGTTTGTAAACAGGAATAAAAATGATTAGAGCCCCGGAAAACATGGATTATGAGGAAAGGCTAAAATCACTAGGGTTGTTTAGTCTGAAGAGAAGACTAAGGAGGAATTTGATAACAGTCTTTAAACACCTGAATGTGCTCACAAAGAAAGTGGAAACTGGCTTTTTTCTATTGCCATAGAGGACAGGGCTAGGACCAGTGGCCTTAAGATGCAGCAGAGGCAGAGCTTCCTGACTATAAGGATGGTGAGGCATTGGGATAGGCTACCAAGAAAAGTTGTGGAATCTCCACCCCTGGAAATTTTCAAGAGCAGGTTGGACAGACACTTGGCTGGAAAGGCTTAGTCTGCAATGGTCTTATTTTGAGCTGGGCACTGAACTAGATTATCTTGTGGGGTCTCTTCCAGCCCTTAATTTCCTATCATCCTATGATCCAAGCAAAGCTTCTTTCTTTTTCTCCAGACAGAAATAAACATAAATGAACATAATTGTGGGGGGGTGTGCTAACGAGGCACCAGTCCCAGATGCCAACTATGAAGAGACAGCAGAATCTCCCCAGGAGTCTTTTCCATGGCAGGGGCAGCGCTGCACCTAGAGGTATATGTGTGGGGCAAGTGGATGAGTAGAATGGTGCTTCTGTCCCCTGTGGGGGAGTTTTTTCTCATAGTAGACACTGGCCTGTACCAAATACTGCATTTGGGGTATGAGGGGAAGTGAATGGGGCTGCAGAGATACCTCCTAGGGAGACTGCCATGGGGCGGCTGCTGCTAGACTCTCTCTTTCCCTCTGCCGGTGCTGCTTAGGATCTCTGCACAGGGATGGCAGTTGTAGCACAGCTGGCTATAGCAGCAGCAGCAGCACCACCACCACCACCTGCTTTCCCTGTGCATCAAATCTGGGCAGGTAAGACTTCCCTTCCTCTCTGTAAGGAATATATTACAGGCCTTGGCATACTTGTTTCTGTCTTGTATACTTCCTCCACTATATAAAGGTTAGAACAAACTTAGGGTAACTTTGTAGAGCTGGGGTGGGCAATTATTTCCGGAGGAGGGCCACTTAACAAGGTTTGGTAAGCTGTCAAGGGCCGCATGGGTAGCTCCACCTCTTGACGGTTGCCCCACCCCCCCGGTCACCATCTTGGGATCAGAAGTCCCACCCCTAACCCATGACCTTTTCAACCGGAAGTCCTTCCCCTTGCCCCCCAGAAATACTCCTTTTGGGAGGGGGGGTTTGCCAATTTAGAACCAGAAAAAAACAAATCATACACTAAAAGTCAAACACCTATTATAACATAATCCTGAGAGGTACCATCCTGAGAGGTACGGAGGGCCCCATCTGTCGCCGGGACCCCTCGGCAAGCGAGGTATACTGCCTACCTGGAGCAAGAATTCAGGATGTGAAAGGGATGCTCCAAACCGTAATCCAGCCCACCGATTATTACCCCATGGTCCTAGTCCATGTGGGCACTAACGATGCGGCCAAGAGGAGCCCTGATCGCCTGATGGAGGACTACCA
>NW_017728994.1:58646990-58647559 GCF_001723915.1 Gavialis gangeticus | reverse complement strand
GAAGAGGTTAGATGAACACCTTGCTGGGGTCGTTTGACCCCAGTACTCTTTCCTGCCATGGCAGGGGGTCGGACTAGATGATCTTCTCAGGTCCCTTCCAACCCTAGAAACTATGAAACATAGTTAAATTTTATTACAAAATATTTTTGTCATGATTTGTGTTTGTGTACTGTATATACAGATGATTGCATAATAGAGCAAAAAAAAATTCTTAGTCTTTTATATTGTGTAGGGGGTGTAGTTTGGGGTATATGTGTGTGTATGGTATGTGTGGAGCTGTGCAGGGTGAGGTGTCGGGGGGTGTATGGTGGTGTGTGTGTGTGATGTGGTGTGGGAGAACGTGGGGGAATTTGTGATGAGATGTGGCTGTGTGTGGGAGGCACAAGGTATGTTGGGGAGCTGGGTGGCATTTGTGCGGTGTGGGTGTGTGGCTCTGGAACATGCTGTTCTCTGGAACACACTGTGCTCTCCTGCAGTCAATGCAGGCAACACTGTGGGGGTGGGGGGCAGTGTTTGTGGGGTATGAGGGGATGATCTGGTGAGCGATCTGAGGATCAAGGGGAAGCTTG
>NW_017728994.1:58646548-58646980 GCF_001723915.1 Gavialis gangeticus | reverse complement strand
CCAAACACTCTTCCCACGATGCAGCAGCAGGCGTGGGCACTGGTGCCCAGCTGCGCCGAGTGCTGCACATCGCAGCTAGGAGCACAGCCCCTCTTGGGCCATCTCTGTCGCCAGCACTCCCTGCACTTGCGTGACTTGGAAGGGAAGCCCCAGGCACTGGAGCCAGATGGGGTGCGGAAGACAGCTGGCTCCAGTGTGTGGGGCTTCCCTCCCATACTTGGGGCTCCCCTCCTGTGCTGCCTGACTGCTGGGAGAACTGGTGATACAGATGGCCCAGTGGGGGCTGCCTCCTTGCTGAAGCCAGGAACCAGAGCTGAGCACCAATGCCCCCACCTGCTGTTGCTGCTGCCTCCACTGCCTGCCAGGCCTGCACGCTATGTGGGAGCATGGGAGAGGTCACCATAGCTCCCACCTTCCCGCACAACCACCAGA
>NW_017728994.1:58629985-58641548 GCF_001723915.1 Gavialis gangeticus | reverse complement strand
CCTCACACCCACACCCTGCCCAGCCGAGCTCTACACTGCCCCACACTGCCCTCTAGGCACAGCTCTACACAGCTCCCAGCCCCAGCCCCATGCTCTACGCTCCGGCCAAGCTGCAGCCCCACTTCTGCTCCCTGCTTCCCTACCAGCTGCCAGAGGGAGTGGGACACCAGGGAAGCCTGTAGCAGCAACCCAGCCTGGTGCTAGTGGGGCTGGGTCCTTCTGCCCATGACAGTGGGAGTGAGGCATAATAGGATCTGTCGGGGGTGGATGTAGGTGCCTCACTGCCACCCCTCATGGGCAGAAGGGCTGGGCAGGGTCCAATTTGTTGGGGGGCATTGCAGGCTGGGTGAAAGTGTCTGGTGGGCCAGATTTTGCCCACCCCTATTGTAGAGAGACAGGTTTGCAAGGCCAGATCCCATGTTTCTGCTGATGTAAGCAAGAAAGCACTGACTTAGGTTTTTGACTATAGTCACAAAGAAACCAACTGAAACCCATTACTATATTTACTAGCACTCACTGTCAGGAGTCGAAATCTAACTGATAACATTTAAGGCCACCCTAGTGAAACAGGTAAGTAGTATTTACCATACATTCTTCTGTAGCTGAGGAAGCAGTCTTCATGATCAACCCCTCTCGTTACCATATATCCAATCAAGTTGTAGATACAGTCACGCAATTAATAATGGTACATAGATCATTATAAACCTGGGGCAAGTGGGGAATCATGGACTAGAGCTGTTGGAAGAATTGAAGGAGACTCAAGAGTTTCTGGGGTCTGGCCTACATCCATCCTCCCAAGCATGAGTATGTTTTTTCATTTCCATTGCTTGATCTGAATGCTAGTTAAACTTATGATTAACTTTCCAATAAAGTGATTCTCTTGAGTAAAGACAGGCATTCTCTCTCTATTTCATAACCCTCTCTGACAAAGTAAGCTCCCCATTCCTATTTTGGGGAGAGAGGGCTTCCCTTCATTCTCCACTCCCAAGATGTACAGTGGTCAGCGTATCACTGACCCCATCCCCACCCTGGGTGTTGAACTTGCTTGCTATACCACTGGAAATCAACTATTCTTCTCTTGCTTTTGGTACAAGAAATTCCTTTTTCAATACAGTTCTCTAAAACCTCTGCATCTTAACTGTGTTATCTGGTTAGCCTTAGCATTCTCCTTTCCTCATTACTGGCAAATGTCCTTGTGGTTGGTTTGACTACAACATTTAGTCTTAATGCACCAATCATAAGAGTTAAAATAAAGGCATGACAGCCTGATATGAACCTGTATCTGAGGGAGACTTTTTTCTATGGAAGTTTGTGTGTCTGAACAAGTCTCTAGGGAGAATCTGAACTAGGGGGCCCGAACACCCTGGAGTACCTTGATATACTTTCAAGGGTCCCATGGGGTGCCACACAATGTTAGCACTATCAGGTGTGCACTATCAGGTGTGCAAACACATGATAAACTCCAAGATCTCAAATAGGAATCCATAATGTCAAAAGCATTCTGAACTTTTGTGGTCTGAGTTCTTTGCAACTGAAGAGTTGCTCTATTATTTTTTTCTGTAATCAAAAATGAATGAAAACTAAGAACTAACATTGTCCAAAGGGTTCCTTGATCCCCAAAAAGTTAAGAACCACTACTTTAAGGTGCCACCTTACCCTACCCTCTGCCTGATATGAAAATATCATGGATATGAATTGGTGCCGATACGATTTGTTGGTAAGGTCTCCTATGCTTTCTGTTTCAGGTACAAAATAAGAAACACACAAACATACACATTATAGAAGTTTCCAGTAGTCCTTATCAGAATTCTGTAGGCACTGTGTTGAACCAAAGAATTGCAACCATTAATCTAAATCATGCCAAACACTGATAAGCAAACCACTTAAAATTGTTTTAATACTCAGAAAAGACTGTTTCCCTTAATTCTTCTCTTCCATGTATGTCTGTGAAAATAGCTGAGACATCTAACAAGTTCTAAAGATCATTAAACATGACCTTTGGTGGATCAAATTCCTTTATACTCTATGGATGCCCATCAAGTATGCTCCTTGTAGCATTTTGTTCCTGTCCTCCAGGGACAGGTTCCTCAGCCGTTGACTCATTGCATATTTGATAATGATAAGATACTTCCACCTCGGTTAAAAGTCTCCTGGTTTACTTTGATCTTTAATTGGCATCCTTCTTCTTTGATTTCTGCTCCCTGAAATCCCATTATTGCCAAACCCATCTTTGGAAATAAATTACAAACCTGAAATCTGGTGATCCTAGAAACCCCTTTTTCCCCCCTCAGATTTACTTAGTGTTGAAATTTGAAATCCCAGACAATAGTGTCCTCTGGAGAAAATTCACCATTTCTTGTGCATGAAAGACAAGCTCTTTTGTCCTTCAGCAGAGTGGAAAAAATAGAACATCCAAGACAGTTACCCACAGCCAAACCATTTACAAATGTATAGGTTATAATCAGTATCTCAAACTTCAACCACAAATAACTTTGTATCCTGTGCAAAACAGGGGTAGAGAGGCAAGGGGCCCTAGTGGATAAAAACAACAGCTGGCAAGTTATCAGATGTGGTTTTTATTTCCCGTTTCCAAATAATCTGCTGGATGACCTTGGCAAGTCACTTCAATATCTATTGATGAAAAGCACGCCATAATAGCTAGGTATTATTAATAGTAGTAGTATTACTACATACTGAATTGTTGCTTTAAAATGACCTATCAAATGGTTTGAAGACATAATCTAAATAAGAATACAGTGTCATAGCTTAATAAGAAAGAAAACATAACTTTCCCACTATGCAAAAAAATCATAAGCATGTCTTGTAAATTCTCCTATTCCTAAAAAAATCCCATACTCAGAATTCACATTTGCAAACATTCGTTCTTTACGAAGGGATGCAAACAACACCCAGCTAAACTTGATAAAATGTATCATAGGGTCATTAGAGAGTAGGGCTGGAAGGGACTTCATGAAGTCATCTACTCCATCCTTCTGCTCAAGAGAGGCTCATTGCTGGCTAAGCTTTCCCAGCCAAGTGTCTGCCCAACCTGCTCTTGAAAATTTCCGGGGATAGATGTTACACAACTTTGCTAGGGTGCCTCTTCCAATGCTTGACTACTCTGATGGTCAGACAGTTCTTCTGCTGCAGCTTGAGGCCATTGTTCCTAGTCCTGTCCCTTACAGCCACATAGAAAATCCCATCTCCACCTTCTTTGTAATTGCCCTCCAGGTATTTGAAGACTGTTATCAAATCCCTGCCCCCACCCCCAAATCTTTTCTTCTCCAGACTAAATAACCATTGTGCTTCCAGGTTTTCCTCACGAGTCATTCTTCCCAGGCTTCTAAAATTTTTGCTGCTCTCTGCTGGAGTCTCATATACTTCTTTAATGTGGGGCTCAAAACTGGTCACATTACTCCAGGTGAGGCCTCACCAATGCTGACGAGAGCAGAAGCAAGCCAGTATACTGCTGTCCCTTTTTTCAACAAGAGCCCAGGTCCTCCTCTGCAGTCCTGCAGCCTAGCCAGTTATTCCTCAGTTTGCAGTTGTGTAGGAAATTATTCTGTCCCAAGTGCAAGACTTTGCAATTGTTTTTGTTGAGTCTCATCTGGTTGACTGTGGGCCATTTTCCCAGTTTAGCCAACTCATTCTCGATCCTATCCCTGCCCCTCAGAGTGTCTGCAACTCCAGCCTACTTCATGTCATCCACAGATTTGCTAAGCATGCACTCAATTCTACTTTCAAAATCATTATTGAAGATATTAAACAATGCCAGACCCAAGACAGACCCCTGGGGACCCCCACTTGATACCTCCTCCTAACTAAACACTGAGCCATGAATTACTAGTCATGGAGCATGATGATCCAACCAGTTATGTATCTTTGTTACAATACTTTCATCTAGTGTATACTTCTTTATTTTGTCAATGAGAATGTCATGAGAGATGGTATCAAAAGCCATGCTAAAGTCAAGGTCTTTCCCATCTACTTCTCTCCCCACATCCAGGAAGCTGGAAGTAAGAAATAATTATTTTCTAAAGATTACCAACACATTCTAGCCAGCACAATGAAACCTTGACTACAATAGAAATGTTCTATATAATCTTTATGAAAAGATTTCCATAGAATTTTAATCATTCTACCTCCTTGCCCCCCACTTAAAGAATTCAATTGAATGTTATAAAAGAAGAAATTATCTGTGGGGTTTTTAGAATAATGTCTATAGGACCCTGTTGGCTTTGTCCTATATATTTTTTTCCGTAAATGGTAGGGCAGAAAATACTAGAATGTAGAGGAAAACTCTCTTGTTCTGCACTTCAGAAATATTTTCTCTCCATTTATCTTTGACTTATATAAAATATCTGAATATGTGAACAATTACAAAGTCAATGGCGGGTTGTCATTTCATTCATTTGATCTCTGTATTACTTTCGATTTCACATGCAAACTCTATTTAAACATTTAGAAAAGCTTCTTTTGCAGCCACAGTAAAACCCTCTTGTAATTTTCCACCATTTTTTCTGTTTTTAGTCTTCAGAGAGTTTCTAAACTGCTGCACATTCTTCAATGAAATGCTGAGCAAGCTTAAGATGTTAATTGGATATATCACTTTTATTTTTTCTTGTAAGAGCTTCTTATTAATGGCTTCTCCTAGAGATGATATAGGTGTTAATCAATTTGCATCTCTCCCTGTAAAAGATTCAGCGAGGTCTCTAATTAACCATCTGTAAACATGTCCTTGTTTGGTGACATAGTTTCAGCCATTCATTGTTATTTGGTAGGGACTGGTCACTCCCTTGTGTTGCTACTCTGCACTGCTGTGGATTTAGGCTTTCCTTGCTATACAGAAAGTAATCTGAAGATGACAAAAACTCAGTCAAATGTGGATTCCTGGACCATCTCTAATTGATTCAAAGACGTTGTTATAATGGGAGGACATCACAAATCTCTGGCATTTCAGTGCTTCCTGATTCTAAGCACTTAACAAAATCTGTGATGCATTCCACAGCTATTATAAGTGAGGATAATGAAGATAATACATTCCTATGATGGAAGGTAATAAAAGGAAATACACTTAGAAAATAAAATTCCTTTCTCAAAGAAAAATAATTTTCAATTTATTAGGTTTTTCTAAAGAGAGTCATTTTACATTCTCAGGATTTTGCAAGATATGACTGTGTACTATGAAAGCCTACTCTTATAAATGCTGATGATCACTCAATAGCAAATACTATGTATGTTCCCTGGAGCCCTCTAACAATAACTTTGTCATTTAGCTCCCTTTCCAGGATGTGATATTGTTTCACAACCTTTTCTCTGCTAGATTCTATTCTGTTCATATACACTCTATACTTCCACAGTCATCACTGGAGTCTGAGCAGTGACCAATGCATCCAGCAATGTGACTGCCGTATAGTGGCAGATCAGAGGTGCCCCTCAGCAGCTGAAAGTGGTTTAAAACCTGTTGAAGCATCCTGGCTAGACCTTGAAGAGGCAGAGATTGGGAAAGGTTTCTGAATGACTAATACCATTTCAGAATGTAATTGCTCAAATTTACATTTACCACTGCTTTCGGTCCACTTGGCCACCTCTGAAATGTGGATAAAGAATAGTTTAGGTTTATCACTTCCCAACTCTTGTGTCTGCATACACTATTTACAGATATCTTACACCGTGCACTCCCACATCTGACCTCAGAAAATTTGATGTCCTCATCCATTTTTCCTGCCCAGAAGGGTGAGGGTTAGTGGTAGCTACAGATAAGACAAAGAAAATTTCTTTCTGGCCAGCTGTGCTGTTGGAAGCAAACTGGCAATTAATATTTCGTAACCACAAAAGACACAAGATATATGCAACTTGGTAGTTATGACTGTATGTGCAGATACTAAAGTCTTAATTTCCTTAATTTCTTTGGTAATGAAGGTTTGTGTTCTCTGCTGATATTTTAGAGAGGGAAGAGTGTGGTTTTCTTATATCTGAAATTATCTCATTTGGTCCTTGGTACTGTAATTGTTGGAACTGGCATCTAGACAAAACTTGCATATAATTACTACCGCTATGCACTTTCAGTGCTTAACGATTGTAAAAAAGATGAAGTTCTTAGTAACCAAAGGATAAAACACAACAACAGAGGAGGAATACACCCCCTGACAAAACAGAAAGCTACTGTATCTACTCAAATGTCCTCCTCTTACATTTACATACAAGGAAACCTCATTAAATACATTATCTAACATTAAAGTGCTGCCAAAGGCAGCATGTGCTCAGTAATGGAAACCAACTATGAAGCTGATTAAATGAAGTCAACACTGAACATGACCATAAAACACATGGCATACCTGCTGAAGGGAACCTATCACAAGGATAGATTAGTGCAGCACATCTCAAAAAGGTGTATGGTAGTACCCATTGTACTCAGCCCTCTATGCACCAACTCTTTCCCAAGTCATAGTGAGCCACTACATAGAATACATTTTTTCTGCTTCATTCCCACAGCTGAGCTGTGCCTTTCTTTCCCATTTCAAATCATTCCTGTTTCTTCATCAGCCTGAAATGTCAGTCAAAAATCATCAAATGGGGCACCAAATAGTTTATTCAGAATCTCTCTGTCACCCCTTCTCCTAGCCTGTCACATATAATTAGTGTATCCCCACCCTCCATGCGGTGGAACTGGACCAGGGTGTCCCGCACATCATCTGCATATACATTTTTTGAGGATCCCAGGACTTGTGACAAGAACCCCTGGTTCCAGTCATGTGGAGAGTTAATTAGTACATGGATCTGTTGTTTGCAGGGGGTGGGGGTATCTGGAGTATGCACACATATGGATCAGTGCTGAGTTATTGGGTCATGATGGCTTGAAAAGTTGTTTGATTCTGCTGAGTCTGCCGGGGAGCATGCTGGGGGCCCCAACATACTGTCCTGGCCCGGTGATCAGCCACAGGGGGGCCCTAGGTGCCCCCCAGGCCCAGGAGGCACCAGTCACTGAGCAGAGGGGTCTGAGGGGGGAGGCCCACATGCACCCCAGCAGAACTGGAAATGGGTTGGAAGTGCTTCTGGTCCACTTCTGGGTCTGCTGCCAAGAATGCTGGGGAGCCCCCAGTGCTTCTGTGGGATGCTGCATCTGCCCCAGCACCACAGTGTTCATAGCCCCTGCTACCTAGAGGTATGTAGAAAAAACATGTAAAGCTGTATTTCTCTCCAAATCAATTCGGTGGGTTCCCAATCGATTCAGAGAGATTAAAGAGTCCTCTGATTTGATTCTGATTTGGAGATGTGGCCACTGAATTGGGCCAAATCTCCGCCAAATCAAATCAGGGACTGAAGCTTCGCAGAGCCCTACTATATACAAGTAGGTACAAAAATGCTGCTTCAAACTGTGTTTATGGGGTACCTATGCTAAAACTTTCAGCAGTTTCAAAAAAAGGTAAAATGTTTCAATATTGGGTAAACTAAGGCTATGGATACCCAAGGTAATTTTCCTATAGCAATTTACTACAGGTATATTTATTTCAAAATCAGTGTTTTCAAATGTGTCCTCGCTTCCATGAACTTAGGAAAGCAGGGTCTGATGTAAGGGGTTGGGGGCAAGAGACTTCAGGGAGAAGAAGTTGGCAGGGGCAGAGGACCAGGGGGCCATCTGATGCCCCCAAATTTATTTTCCTTGCTGTGCCAATGGGAGGGGGACAAGTTCAAGGCAAACCTGCAATAATCAGACTATACCTGGAAAATTATAACACATGTATACATTTTCCATACATAGAATCTAATTATTAGGGGTCATCTCATATTCAAGTAAATATGGTATATGCAAAAGATTATTTATACTAACTTTATTAGGGTGTTCCACTTTTTTGTGATTTAATGGCTTCCCTCAAAAAAGGACTACATCATGGAACACTATTTTCTGCTATATGTTGAACTTTTGTTTGTAAAATTCCAACTTTGCTGCAAGAATGGATATCTATCAATTCACTTACAAACCTGTATGATCAAAATACCATCTACAGTTATCTTTGTCTGCTGCCCTCCATGGTAACCCTTATATAACATTCATGCCTATACATACTATGTTTCTTTTGATTTACACACATCCCACACAGGCACATGACGAAGGCAATTTTCTCTGCGCATCTGACTACCTACCTTGCACTAAGCCCACCAATCCATCTTTTTGTGGTTCATTCTGACATTCAAGCCCAAGCCTCTGGATAAATTTCAAACAGTTGCCATTGCTTGTTAAAATCAGACTGCCAGGAAAATACGTTATTCTGAATTCACTACATGAAATTAGTAGTATGTGTCCTAGATATTAGTCCAGCAAAAGGGAGATGCACACCTTGTCAATGAGATGCACAGCACTTGCTCCTTGATGAGATTACATGACAGTATAGACTATAGAGATTTCATAGATTCATAGATTCACAGATGCTAGAGTCAGAAGGGGCCTCAACAGATCATCAAGTCTGACCCCCTGCCTAGGCAGGAAAGAGTGCTTGGGTCAGATGACTCCAGCCAGATGCCTATCCAGCCTTCTCTTAAGGACCCCCAAGGTAGGGGAGAGCACCACCTCCCATGGAAGCCCATTCCAAATTTTGGCCACCCTTACTGTGAAGAAGTTTTTCCTGATATCTAGCTTAAATCTGCTCTCTGTCAGTTTGTGACCATTGTTCCTTATTACCCCAAGAGGCGTCCTGGTGAACAGAGCATCTCCGATCACTTGCTGCGTCCCTCTAATGAATTTGTAGGCAGCCACAAGGTCATCTCTCAGCCTTCTCTTGCGGAGGCTGAAGAAGTCCAGGTCCCTCAGTCTCGCCTCATAGGGCTTGTTCTGTAAGCCCCTGACCATATGAATGGCTCTCCTCTGGAACCTCTCGAGTCTATCAACATCCTTCTTGAAGTATAGCGCCCAAAACTGGATGCAGTACTCCAACTACGGTCTGACCAATGCTGCATAGAAGGGAAGTATCACCTCCTTGGTTCTATTCATCATGCATCTGCTGATGCATGATAAAGTGTGGTTAGCTTTGCTGATGATTTCGTCACTCTGATGACTCATGTTCATCTTGGTGTCCAATATGACTCTGAGATCCTTTTCCATTTCTGTGCTGCTGAGAGGGTCACTCTCCAGCCAGTAGTTGTGCTGGATATTTTTGTGCCCTAGGTGCAGCACTCTGCACTTGTCCTTGTTGTACTGCATCCTATTGTCTACTGCCCACTTTTCTAACCTGTCCAGGTCTGGCTACAACCATTCCTTACCCTCCAGAGTGTGCACTTTACCTCACAATTTAGTATCATCCGCAAACTTGGACAGAGTACACTTCACACCCACATCCAAGTCACTGATGAAAATATTGAAGAGAACAGGTCCAAGGACCAAACCCTGCGGAACCCCACTAACCACATCCTTCCAGGTTGATACCGATCTGTCTACTGCCACTCTCTGGGTGCGACCGCTAAGCCAATTTGCCACCCACTGGACCGTGTAAACATCTATATCACAGCCTCTTAATTTATTTATGAGAATGGGATGAGATACTGTATCAAAGGCCTTGCTAAAATCCAAGAAAACAACATCCACCTCTACTCCTGCATCTAAGCATTTTGTGACCCTGTCACAGAATGAAACCAGATTGGTCAGGCATGATCTACCTGCTACGAATCCATGCTGGTTTCCCTGCTGCATTATTTTTCCCGCTGGACTCCCACAGATATGATCCTTCATAATCTTTTCAAAGACCTTTCCAAGGATGGAGGTGAGACGGACTGGCCTGTAATTACTTGGATCCTCCTTCCTCCCATTCTTGAAAATAGGGACCGCACTGGCCCTTTTCCAATCCTCCAGGACCTGACCTGAGCGCCATGAGCACTCAAACAGCTGTGCCAGTGGTTCTGTTATGACACTGGCCAATTCCTTCAGTACTCTCAGATGAAGCTCATCTGGGCCTACTGAGTTGAACACATCCAGTCCATCAGAGTGACTCTGCACCGAGTCAGCACTGGCAGTTGGTGGGCTGGTGTACCTCGGATGCCTGTCTAAGAGCCCATTAGGAGACTTATCTTGACCCTGAGGCAAAAAGCTCATTGAATATCTCAGTTTTGTCCCCCCTGTCTGTCACTAATTGTTCCTTCTTGTTTAGTAGGGGTCCTATGGCTTCCTTTTACTTCCTACATACCTAAAAAAAGACTCTTTGTTGTCTTTAACATTTGTATCACTGCTTGTGTGGGATAACCTGCATAACTCCCTCCTCACTCCACCACTTGTCAGAAAGGCAGCTCTGCTGAACTCCGGCTCACAAAACTTGTATATGCACCAACATATACATAAACCACTCATATATGTAAATGCACACAAGTGAAGGAGAGCCACTTTACTTAAGTGGCAAAGCTGAGAGTGAGTTATCCAAGTCACCCTAAACAAGGTCTATCAGGAAACTACAGCACACCAGTACACAGTGGGCACATCTACATGTACATTTTGAGCCAGAGTAAACTATTTCCAATGTCACCGTCTACATGTGTGTTTAAGTGCAATAGTTTACCTATGTCTGATGGGACTATCCAACAGTGCTGTAAATTAACCTACACCATCTCAGTTGCTGTGCACATGAAGACGGTGCTGCTTTACTGCACAGTAAATTAGTCTACTGTGCACTACAGCACACATGTAAATGCACCCAGCCTGACTATATTAAATATTAAACGAAAGAACTAATATAGGAATGTTTGAGAGATTGTTTTACAATTCATGGTAACATGTCTTGTATCCTCTTTTAAATCCCATGCCCTAGCTCCCATTAATATAATGGAATGAGGCTCTAAAGAGAGAAAATTGTAAATTCGTTTTCATATAAAGCTGCATATATTTGTGCATGAAAATACATATGTGTGTTTACAACATAATATAATGCAATATGTCAGTATGTTTATCTGAAGTACATGTGTCTGTACTATATGAAAATATGCACCTATGGTAATAAATATGGGATATTAAATATGCAAACTAGCAGTAGTGTTTTAATAGAATTGAAAAATAAAACATCATGACTGCAATGAACCCTATGTCTGTATGTTTTTCCATATTGTTATTTGGCTTGACTGCTCTTACCTTTCTTTTCTGTGCATTCAGTAAAAAGTCTCTGCATTGCTGATTTTTACTCACTGATTGCTGGTACCAATGTGCCAGTCTTTCTCTAATGAACCAGCCTTAACATAGACATCTGAGCTAGGGACAGACATTAAAAAAGGCTGAGCCTGAATTTATTCAACCTTTGCAGGTTAGTCTAACCTGGCTAGGCTGAACCAGTTTCCAACCACGCAGACAATCCCTCTGGACTGAGGAAATTCAGGCACATGCCTTCAGTGGCTCAGGTTACAAGCTGGGGGGGGGGGGGGGCTAGAGCATCCCTGCCTTCCCTTCCAGTGCTGAGCTGAGTGGGGCATGGCCAGGCCCGGCAGGACTCTTTCATTAGGGATGTCTGACTGAACAGTCCCAGGCTGCTAGCTAATGTGGAGGTGTCTGCTTAAGGCAGAGGGGCAGGGGGAATAATTCCTGCTTAACAGG
>NW_017728994.1:58589622-58624985 GCF_001723915.1 Gavialis gangeticus | reverse complement strand
TCTGCTTAAGGCAGAGGGGCAGGGGGAATAATTCCTGCTTAACAGGGGGGACACTGGCAGATGCAGAGGGGAAAGGCCAGCCCTGCTGTGAAGCAGAGAGCCCCGCCCAGCCCTGAGAGCATGTTGGGATGCTGGGAGTGTCTGTTTATCTTAAACCAGCAAGGGGTCTGGGACAGTCTGTCCCTAGCCATATAGTGACTGAGGTTAAAACCTTTGAAAGTGTATACTATAATGTATTTTGAGGGAGATATCCTCCAAGATCTTATATGAACCCAGAACCTCCATATACCAGGTTGCAGCAAATTGTTCATAAAATTCAGATTCATGCTGATCCTGAAAACCTAATATTTTGTCATTTTACTGGTATATGATGGGTAGATAAAAATAAAACTACATATTGGTTGGGTAATTATTTTTTTTTTACCTACTTCAAAGAATAAATTGAAAATTATTCCTATTTTTAAGAATTTTTTGTGATATTATTCAATGTTGTTTGGTTAATCTTTGCTTTATAAAATTCTGTAAACTGTTTCAAACACATTGAGTTTCTGTAGAGGATATGTTTCGAAAATCTTTAGGGAATGAATTTTAAAAGGTTTCTGACCAAGTTTCAAGTCAATGAACCACTGGTAGATCAAAACTCACCTGAAGATCTAAATCCAAGTCTCTGGTTCCTTTTTTAACTGACATAATCAAATCTCTGAACTTGAGATAATAGTATGAACTGATGCAGCTAATTACAGTTTAAATACTACTTCCCAAGCTGAAACAAATGATTGAACTGTGCCTGCTTTACTGAACCTGAGATCGCTCAGCTGCCTGGTAATATATCAATGTGATATTCTGTAAGCAAGTTGTGCATCAGCCTCATTTATTCACATGATACAGTGCATTATTTTCTTTTCCTGACAAACTCAGTAACTTTTTATCTTCATTTTCATGAAAACGATATTCTCAATTCTGAGTCAACTCAAGAAACAAGCAAATGGCATTTCAAAAAGCTGCTTTTCAGGGAGCATGGTTTGTCATAGGCATCTTTTTCTTCTCTGCTAGAATCAAATGATATGTGAGTGCCTGAGTGAAGTTAACTAAATAAGTGGCACTAGCCTGATAAAACTGTGCAAAACAATGTACAAGTAATTTTTTTAACAAAATTTCATTGGATGCTGCTTTTTAGTGAATTTCTGTTTGAATTTCTTCAACAGATTTTCTTTTCTACTACCCTGAGACAGCTTCAAACTTCTATTTGTTAAATACGTTAGTCACTTATTTAATGACTGGCAGCAATCTGTCACCTGTCACCTACAGTCTGCTGCCTCTGCTAAAGAGAGAGCTTCTCAAGGGCTACATGCCTAGCCACTGCAGCCTGATATATGCTACCTCATGCTCTTTACCTATCTCTTAATTCACACTCAAAAAATCCGACTCCATCAGCCTTGAAGCTGAGTATCCACATTCCCAGGTGAGTGCCCTAACCACTGGGTGAGGAAGTCAGTGTATGGCCTAATGAATAATTACTTCCACAAGTGGGCAACCCAGGAGAGTGAGAAAGCTTGAGTTTATAACATCTTGTTCAGGGAACTTCCCTAGGATGAAGGAGATCAAGCTTCAAGCATCAAGGAGAGCAGGGATGTGCACCTGTATCCCAGGTGACTGTCCATGCATTGGGCTACTAGTTATTCAGAGGTCAGACATTCATAGGAAAGCAGAGCTGGGAAGAAGTTGTCTAGTTCAGTCCCCTGCTCAAGATAGGATCCTCCATGACTGGGGCCCACATTCTTTTGGATGGTTGGTTAGTTGGTTGGTTTGTTTCATAGTAACATTTAAAAAACAAAAACATTTCATATGGGAAGGAGGAAATTTGGAAACCTCAAAAGTTTTTGTGGAATAGAATATTTGTGTAGAGATCATCAGTACCATATAAATCAATTTACACTCACAGTTCAACTGGAGTTACAGAAATGGAGGTGCAAAACCCACCTGCCAGTCAATAACCAGACAGTAGAAAATTCGGCCCAGATCATATGTTGAAGACCAAAAGACGTGGAAGTGGGGCATGAGTGGAGGCTGCATGCAGAATGGATATAGAAAATAGAGCTAGCAATGTAGTAGTTGCCAACATTAGATCCAAATTGATTTTTTCCTGTCTAAAGTATCCCTGACTATGGCCTTAAGGATAAAATGTTACTATTCATTTCATCATCTATGTTCAGTGTGAATTTAAGGTATTATTTTGTACAATTTACAAATATATGTTAACCATTAAAACAGTTTTAGAAGCCATTGCATTGGTTGCAGTCACACGTTACTACTACTTACGCGCAAAGTAATAGTTCAACAACTTCATTGAGAGCAATGATAAGTTACAAGAATCCAAATGAGTAAAAGGTACTATGTCTGCCATCGGAGAACTAGGGAGACTGTAAAAATAACAGAAATCTTTAATTAACTCAGGAAATTAAAAGCTGACTTTAATAAAGCAGGCCTAATAATGAGACACGCTCAAATGAACTTGCTAGCACATCTTAATCACGGACAAGAAGTAATTTCAGGTACACAAATGATTAGGTGCTTATATTTGTCTTTTGTTTAATTTTGGCTGTTTATGTTTTAAACTGGTAACCAGATAAATGATGAATCTATGACATTAAAGACCATAAACACAAGCATAGGCTGCAACTTCCAATTATTAAAAATTAGAAGCAGTTTTCCTTAATGAACATTTGTTGTTATGCAGCAAGGAAACTAAATTGAGACTCATTCTCTTTCCTTAGCATTACGCAAGATACTTTAATTTAAAGAATAGAGCCCATAGGCTAGCATTCAAGTTGCTAATGTAAACTCTTAGCTAAATGCTTTTCCAAATGTGAAATATATTATATATCCATATTCCATAAAGGGTTATTTTAGTTTAATGAGCAATTCTAAATTGAAGCCTTTTAAGTTTTAAGATTTATTTTTGACCTGTTACTTCACAGTAACTCCTTTGTTTATATCATCAGAATATATTTGCTGTGCATATGAAGTAAATGCACTAAAAGTTGTGGACAAGTTATTGTGTACATGCATTAGCTGTTTTTTTTTTCCCCCCAGAAACAATAATGTGGTCATTTCCTTTTCTAAAGTACAAATACACATCAGGAATCTATATCTTGCAATAATTCATTTAAAAAAAACACCCTTTATGAGCTACAGCAGTATACGCAGGCACAGAAACCCAATAAATACCCATTTTAGTGATATTTCTCTTATTCAATAATAACAAGAATATATTGTAATTTAAAGCTACATACTGTGTATTCCCTAGTGGCTTCCCACGTTCAAATGATAATATTTTATGGATAAGTGATAAAATCCTGAATTAGAGCATGTAAAGAATGAATTCTGATAGACTGCCTGTACCTTATACTGACAGCAGTAAACTACAGCTATATGTTTATACTTTAGTCTATTCTAATATTTCTCGCTCTTCCCCCCCACCCAACCTCTTTTTTTTCTTGGCCAATTGGCTTTGCTAAGAATTAAGAATGCGAGTTTTCTTCGATCTTGGAACCATTCAAAAACATAGTATCAATAGTTTGTACCAATACTACAGAACACAGATGGACTTGACCTAGTGTACCAGATACTCAGTTCAGACAAACAGGCAACTTTTCAAAATCCATAGCAAATTTTATGAAACTGTAAACAGGAGTCACGTGTTCCAGATGCTGCTCTCAGTGTGACGTGCATAAATTTGCTGAGGTCACTACGAGTAATCAAAGAGAAAAATCTGAAACATTTCTCAGTCTCTTCTGTAAATATGGTTTGAACAGGGATAAATAGTTAACCAAGATGTAATGCTAGTATGCTGTTTTAATGACTACAAAGAAATTATGTCCTTGCTTTCCAACTTAAAAAAATAGTTCTCAAAATGCACCTGCTTTTGTTCTCTCCACAAAATGTTCTGTATGAGCCAGGGAGTTAAACTTCAGTCATTTTATAAGCCATGTTTGTTAACTCATTCAAATGAATTTTGGCAATGTACAGTTGTACCATATTCATTCTTAGCAGCCATACCCCCCAGTTTATTCATTTCCTAAAGGAAATTGCAAGTTAATAGAAAAAGCAGCACTGGAACTGCCTCACATCCTATAGTTATTAATTAAGCAAAGTCTGGTTCAGTAACTCTGGATACTAAAAATATAGAGTTAAACAAAGCCCAGTGCTTCTTGAAATGAAGTTTCAACTTCAACAGTCATTCTACAAAATTTATGCATTAAAAGCTTTATCCTTCTTTAAAGAAATTCCTCATGAAATCTTTGACTGAAAAAGCTCAAGGTCTGACCATATCTTGGTATAGATTCACCAGTGTAATACAGAAGAAATCATCAAAGCCACAAAATACACTATTTGGCTTCTCTTTGTATCATTCTGCTGTATCCCGATCATTACCCTATAATCAATAAAACAAGAAGGGGCACTAACTACTTCATTAATAATATATAATCGTAAAGTTTAAAATGTACTAATGTATGAAACTTTTAAAGGTTTCTGATAGCTGCAGAACTTACAGGATAATTTATAGTTGTATTTTGGTATAAAATGTTAAGTAAGTGGGTAGCATGCAGGGAAAAATGCACATAATCTCAGGTTGTGACAAGTCCATCCCTTTACAGTGAACATTTTCTTAAATGTTAGCAGGTAATCATTAAAGTGATTTTTAGAAGCTATTGCAGTAAAAGGTTCTGACAACTCTGTCAAATGCAATTGTAAATTATGAGTGCACACACACACACACACACACACACATACACACATACATACACACGAACATATATACATATGTATATATAGCAAGTCTGCAAACTGGAAATAGATAAAGCTACAGATGATAAGTAACAGGAAAAAAAAAAGCAGTGTCTCATATTGACAGGTCAAATACACATTACAAGCAAAGAATACATAAAACCACCTCCCATATATATATTAAGTAAAAACACATTCTCACATTGTTTAGGTAAATGAATAGACAGGAGCTTGAGTGAAAGGAGCATGCTTAGTGAAAGGAAAACCCCCTCTGTTTTTCTCTTGCTTTCACACAAGATAAAAGAAAAACAAACTTTTTTACAGGGACTTGTCATTCATACTTGCTTAAGTAACATATTTTGCTTTTCACCACCGAGTCTACATTTTGCGTTGTCCAAACAATTTGCATGTGTCACATCCAAGAAGAGCCAGGAGAGACTGATTAGGGTCAAACAGTAAATGATGCTGTCTTTCCAATGTTTTCAGAGACTGAATTTGATCATTGTGAACTCTGTCGCACAACATTGGGAGTCGGGTCTGGGGAAGTGCTTATTAAGCTTTGAAAGAAAATGTAGTCAGGAATTTTGCTTTCCACAATAGGAGGACAAGAGGTCTTCAAATTAATGACAGGTAAATTTAACACACACGTGAAGATATAACCTGTGCACACACACGCAGGTACAAAGCTACAAGCTCTGATACAACTTTGCTGTTCAGAAGGAGATGGCAGCTTGAGTTGCTAATCTGCTGTTAGGGTCAGCTTTTATGAAGAAAGCAGAATTATTGTCATTGTCCTCCTCAATTAGTACCAATTTCTGTAATATAAAAGCTTAGACGCCTTGTTAGGCCAAGTTCCATCCCAACAGGAGTAGTGCTGCTGGCGATGACTCGGGCAGAAACATAAATAGATTTGAAACAGTGGCACTGCACATGAATTCACAATAAGAAATTTTTAATAGTTTTCCATGAGAAATAAAAAGTCACTGGAAATGGCAAAGCACGTACAACTAGGTGATGGCCAAGGAAACAGTCACTGTTTCCTTATTATTTATTACATAATTAGCTTGAATGCTTTCAATTTACTCCTTTTTTCTGAAAACTGTAATTATGAAACAGAAGTAAAAGAGATATTGTTTAAAATAAGTATTCCTAAGAAAAGGTTTAATTGTATATTAATACCAAGGGAAGCATACTGCTCTACTGAATGAAGGGAAGCTAATAATAGACAATACTGAATTTCTGCTGAACTGATGAATGTCTTTTTTTTTTAACTTCAATCTGCACAAAAAAGGTCAGCTATCAGATGACAAGCACAATTAGCAACAGAGACAGGGTTGGCTGAGTAAGCACAGAACAGGTTAGAGCTTACGGAGATAAGCCGGGTGTTTTCAAATCATCAGGACCAAATGAGATTCAACTGAGAGTACTAAAGGAATTAGGTGACGTAATAGCAGAGCCACAGGCTATTCTCTTTGAAGACTCATAGAAGTCAGATGAGGTCCCGGAAGCCTAGAAAAGGTCACATACAGTGCCAATTTTTTCTTTTCTTCTTTTTTTTTGAAAAAGAGAACCCAAGGAATTACCGACAGGTCAGTCTAAATTCAGTCCCTGGGAAGATATTGGTGTCTTTCATCGCACAATCAATGTATAAGCATCTAGAGGACAACAACCACTATGAATTTGTTAAGAATAAGTTATACCTAACCAACCTGACTCCAAGTGCCAAGCTTTGTGACAGCAGTGGATGCAACATACTTTAACTTTAGCAAGGCTTTAGACATACCTTAACTTTAGCATGGCTTTAGTAACTTTAGTAAGGCTTTAGACATCATTTTCCACACTGTTCTCACAAGCAGGCTAAGGAAATATGGCTTAGATTAAACTGTTATAAGATGGTACCGTAGGTGGATCCAGGATTTTAAAAAGAGAGGTGCGGGAACAGTGACTGGCATTGCAGGGGTGGTGGCACTCCCCTGCTCCCAGCCTTTCCCCCACTTCACTAGGGCATGTAGACTGCACCACAGAAGCAGCAGCCAGGGATTTTTTTTTTTGAAGTCCCCAAATCAAGTAAGAATCGACCCCCTTCCCCTTGCCACTTCCTCCCCTGCCGCCCATGCTCAGCAGTACCTGCCCTCCCTCCCAAGCTCTCCCTTCCCCTGCTGCTGATGCTACTGCCCCAAGCTGACCCCAGGACAGGGGCAAGGGCTGCATGACTGCCACCACACCTCTGTGGATCCACCCAGGGTAGTACATAACTGGTTAGATGACCATGCTCTCAAGGTAGTCATCAATGGTGCAATATCAAACTGAGAGGATGCATCAAGTGGAGCTCCCCAGTGACCTGCTCTGGGTTTAACATGGATCAATATTTTCATTATTGTATGTATACTTAGTAAATTTACAGATATGCTCGGCTGGGTGCGAAAGCAAATACTGTGACAGGTGCCACAAATGATATGGGCAGACTCTATGTGTGGCACGTGGCAGATTGAAGAGGTGACAGACAAAACAGCAGCAGATAGGTCAGGAAGCAAAGCAGCAAATTGAGCAGGGACCACAGGGAAGGAAGCAGAAAGCAAAGCGGCAGCTGAGGCCAAGGGTGGGGATCAGAATGGCACTTTGGGAGGGTGCACAGCTAATTTGTGGCACGTGCCAAAAAGGTTGCCTTCCCCCATGTACAGGATTAGGATTTAAAATGACCTATTTAAACTGGAAAAAATAATCTGGAACGACGAGGATGAAATTCAATAAGGACAAGTGCAGCGAGGTACATTTAGAAATGAACCATCAAATGCACAAATGGGAGACAAAATGGGAAACAACTGGCTAGGCTTCTGTACTGCCAGAAAAGACCTAGGGTATACAGTGTACCAGAAGCTGAATAAAAATCAACAGTGTAATATTACTTGGGGGTAGGAGGGGAGACGGTGGGGGGAGCTAATAGCCTATTGGTATATAGTAACAACAGTGTTTTATGAAAGTCACAGTAAGCGATTCTTTCAGTCTATTCAGCACTGATGAGACCTCATCTGTAGTATTATGTCCAGTTTTGGTCCCACACTGCAAGGAAGACATGGACAAATTGGATCGAGTCCAGAGGAGAGCAATAAAAATGATTAAAGGTCTAAAAAACATGACATATACAGAAAGGTTGACAAATTGGGATTATTTTGTCTGAAAAAGAGAAGCCTGAGTGGGGATTTGGTAACAGTCTACAAATACAAAAAGGGTTGCTATTAAGAAGATGGCGATCAATTGTTCTCTGTGACCACAGGGGACAGGACAAGAAGTAATGGGTTTAAATTGCAAAAAGAGAGATTTAGGTTGGACATTAGAAAGAACTTTCTAACTATGACAATGCTTAAGCACTGGAACAGATTACAGAGAGGTTGAGGAATCTGCCACTGGAAGTTTTAAGTGCAGGTTAGATGCATTTGATCTGAGGTGGCGTGCATGAGGCTGATTATGCACTGAGTACAGGGGGTGGACTCAGTAGTGCCTTGAGGTCCCTTTCAGACTGGTTTTCTATGATTCTGTGAAAAAAGTAGTAAATGAAAACTTTTTTTTCTTGCAGAGGTCTGGGACTTAGCAAGTGAAAATGCAAACAGTAATTTTGTTGTTTGGTCTATAAAGAATTAAATGGACGATGGCCACCATTGTCATCTTCACTGTTTTCTTTCCCTATTTTCAAGACAAATACAAAATATGTTGTCTAAGAGCCCATCTTAATGGCATTTGTATTATCACAAAGGATACCATGTAGCAGAAGGGATTATTGTTACCTGAATACATAAAATTAAAAGCACCCCAAGATCATTAGGTGAAATTAATATAAAATTTTCTTTTTGACCCTCCTGGGTTCCTACTAATGACTCCCTTGTCAACAAGGCTCATGTTTGTAGCCCCCTTAGATACTCAGATATACCCTTTTTATTGCATATTTCTTGATTTACATTTCTGTGGGTGCATTTACACATGCGCTTTACTGTGGAGTAGACTAACTAGCTCCTCAGTAAAGCATCACCATCTACATGAGCACTGGTATTAGGGTGTAGTAAAGCAATTAACTCTGCTGTAAGACAGTAGTGTTGGGGATGGGGTTATGACGGGGTCTTTTACTTTGCTGAAACGCACATGTAGACAGTGACTGGGCAGTGGCCAGACTCCTGGCTACTACCTAGTCACATGGCTCTGCAGGGTCAGCACCCCCATGCCCCAGCCAACCCCTCTGCCACCTGACATTGCCACCCAGACCACAGGACATCCCCCCCTGCCAGCCCAGCTCTGTTTTGCCCCGGCTCAAATTGCTACTGTCCCGGGGGGCACATGTAGACACTGAGCCCAGGAGCAGTTCATTCTGGCTCAAACAGCTCCAGAGTTTATTGCTTCACCATAATTTCATGGGTAGATGCATCCTGTGGCTCACAGACATACCCCTGTTGAGTTTGCACTTTTGCAGTGATAGCCCCATTTTTAGTTGTAGCTGATTGAGAAAAGCTACTATAAGCATTTTAAAGATGATACTGTATGCTTTTCCAAGGGTTTCTTTTAACATCAGCATGTAGAAAATCATGATACTTAAAACCTAACAAAATGTCTAAGGTTCTGTCTTTAAAAGCCCTCTGTCTCAATGACAATTACATACCAATTAGCCTTGTATGCTTATATTTTTCTACATACTTGTAGGACACTTCAAATGAATTTAGTGCTCATAGAAAGTATTGGATTAACAGGCAGGTGACATGCTAAATCTTTCAGTTCTATGCAAGTTTCACACCCATACAGCACGTTAGGGATGACAACAGCCTGGGAGATGAGAAATTTGTTTTGGGTCCTGATGTTATGTTCAAAGACATGGTTTCACACCCATACAACAAGTTAGGGATGACAGCAGCCCGGGAGATGAGAAATTTGGTTTGGGTCCTGATGTCATGTTCAAAGACATGGTTTTGGATATGTCCAAAAGTAGCAGTGGTGGGTGGTATCCAATATGGATTATTGTAATTTATGTTTATTTTTGGGAAAGGTAGCTCCCCAGGTAGGGAAAATGCTCAGTATTGTCCAAGATTGACCTCTAATTATAATGTATGGATGAGCAGCTGGTTGGTTTGGGCTGGGTTAGCAAATTATCTTGGTTTTTGAGAAGTTAACAGTAAGTCTAAGCATTTCATATGCTTCACAGAAGCAGTCAAAAGTGACCTGAAGCTCTTCAACTGAGTGAGTACACACAACACGATCATTAGTATATTGAAGATTAGCAATGCAGGTGTGATCTTGGATTTGTAATGTAACTGGTTGAAGTTAAAGAGCTCCTTCCCATGCAATACTGGATGCTGGCTCCAGATGGAAGACTGTTAGCAATCAGATGTAGAATAACTGCAAAATAGATGATAGACTGTCGATACAATTACACACCCTTGCTTGACTCCAGCTCTAGTAATGAAGGGGTCCATTTCTCCTTTGGATAGTTTCTGCTGTGTTGTCAAGAAGGAGTTTGATAATGGTAATATATTTTGGTGGACATCCACATCTCACCTGGATTTTCCATAGGGTTTCTCTGTTGGTTGAATCAAAGCCCATAGTTAAGTCAATGAAGGCCATAGAGATTTCCATGTTGCTTATGGCACTTTTATTGAAGCTGTCTAGCAACAAAAGTTATTTCCATTGTACCTCTGAGTGGCCTGAAACCACACTGGGACCCAGGTAGAATCTCCTCAATGAGGGGAGTGAGTCTATTGAGGGGAATATCGGCAAAGATCTTCCCATCTATGGACAGCAGTGGAATACCACTATAGTTGCTGCAATCTGATCCATCTCCTTTCCTGAATATGGTAACAATTCTGGCATGCCTGAAGTCACTGGAAATCTGTTCCTGTTTCCAAATTTCATTAATAACAATGTGTAGTTGGTGAGAGCTTATTTCCACTTTTCTTATGTGCTGTAGTACTTTATCTGTTTAATGGCTTTTGAGGACCCTTGATAAATTGGTGGATTTGCAAGGTAGCCTTTAATGGGTGGTTGTGGAATGGCTTTGATGGTATTGTCCTTGGCATCAGAATCTCGGTTCAGGAGCTCTTGAACGTGCTCCTTCCAGCATGCACTAGTGGTGGAGCTGTCTTTAAGGAGTGTTGTTCCATACTTGGACCTCACAGGTATGGCTCCTTGTGCACTTGGTCAATACATAGCTTTGGTTGTGCTGAAGAAACTACACACATTTTTGGCTACAGGCAAACATTTGAACCTCTCTTGTTTTGTCTTCCCACCACTTGTTCTTTTGCTCTCAAATTTTCCTCCGTGTCTTGGCTTTGATGAAGAAATAAATGTCTTCTGTTTGGAGTTGATGTCATCCTGCTAAGCTTTTAAGGCCCTCTTTTTTCTGTCAATGAGATCTTGTATTTCCCTATCATTGTCATTGAACCAATCCTAATGTTTCTTTGTGGAGAATCCTAGAGATTCTTTGCACATCTCATGTATGCCCTTCTCGAGGCTCTCCCAGTGATTAATGATGTTGAGATCATCAGGGAGGTCAGAGAGTTTGTCACTGAGGCACTGTTGGAGATTATTACTTTTAGCAGTCTGTCAAGTGCTCAATACTGAACCTCTTCCTTGGTTGCTTTTTGGTTCATGTCATTCTGGGGAGATATGAATGGACATGATAGAACCTATCAAATGATGATCTGTTATCTGCATTGGTAATAGTTCTAATGCAACAGTGCTGGGCACACACTATGATGTAGTCAATCCGTGATGCAGGTATTAAAACTGCCACGATCCATTAATAGTTACCTCAGGGCCCTTCTACATGTGCGGGGGATCTTATGTGTATGCAATGCAGTGGGATTTTGTATGTGATCCACACAGTATCACCTCCTGCCATGACACATGTATGGAAGGAGGCATTATTGTGGGACCATGTATAAGATCCCATTGTCCCTTACTGCCGGTGCAGGAAGGCTTGATCCTGGGCTTCCCCTACACCAGGAAGAAGCAAACTCCCACAGCAGGGAGCCCCTTTTGCTGAGGAGGCTCCCAGCCATGGGGCACCACATGCACCCACATGGCTGGAAAACATAGGTCCTGGGATCTCCCAGCCCCAGTGGTGCATGAAGCCCCCATGGCTGGGAGATCACAGCTATCATGGTCTCTCAAGCTCAGGGGTTTCACACACCCCTGAGAAGCTGTGGCAGCTGCAATCTCCCAGTCTGAAGGTTTCATGCACCCCTGAAGCTAGGAGATTGCAGCTGGGTCCCAGTACTGGGAGGTGCGCTGTTGGGACCCAGTGACCACAGCACCCCCCCACCCCACCACCACCATTTTGAAGTGCTGGATGCTGAATACAAGTGATGTTGTGGGTGCTCTAATTAAAATGCTCCCCCTTCCACTTTGCAGCACATGTAAAGACTCACCTAGAGTTCAAAAACTGACTGAATACTTGGTTATTTTTATATATATGATTTGGTATATTTTGGTAGCATATCCATAAAAAATATCAATATTGGAAATTGACTTTCGCTTATTTAATAAATTCTGCCATTTTTAAAACCTTCAAATACTGTATGTTCAACAACTGACATTTAGAAGAGGAAAAAGCTTAAAATGTTCTCCGTGGGTGATATAAAATGTATTGTTTATCTATGCACTGTTCCCAAGAAGAATTATTTTAATATTTTGAAGAATAGCAAACTTACGAGAGGGGGAAGGAAAATCATCAAACAGACCAGATTAATTAATTAAAGAGCTCATGAATCACAAATGACAAAAAGTTTATAGGGAAACTCTCAGCCCTTCCTAATTATATATTTTAAATTTAGGATACGTTTCCGCTACACTGTGGTGATTATGAGAGAGGAAGGATGAAAATGATAGCCAGAGGCAGGCAAAGAGAAAAGTTTCTGCGACTATTACATAGTCTGCCAGTGACATAAACCATGACCTGCAATATCTTGAGCTGACATAGTTTTCAGCTTCTCCTGAGGACACAATTGCTTTTCTGCAGAAAACAAAATGATGTAAGTTTTGGATCAGGACAAGTATAACGAAGATTTGATGGAAACTAATCTTTTTCAGTTGTGTGGACTATGTTTTCAACCCAAACCTAAAAAAGTGAAAAGTTAATGCTTTAAAATTACTTGGTTGCTGAGGTTTGGCAAGCCTTACCGAATTGGAAAGACAAGTGGCTGGAGGGGGTTGCTGGAGGGAGTACTACTGATGGGCACACGGGGGAGGGACTGCTGGAGCATGGTGCTCAGGTATCAAAATGATCAGTACAGCAAAAATAAATAAATAAATCTAGCTAGATGAGGAGGGCAAGGGATAGTAATGGAGTAGAGTATAATCTGAAAGGCGGGGAAGTGAGGAGTATCAGCAGACACAAAGTCACTGGGAAAGGAACAGGGTAGTCAGGAGTTGGGATGGTGGGAGGAGGTTCAGTGAGAAGAGCAATGCGGGAGCTAGGCCAATGAAGGGGCCTGGGTAGGCTGGCTACAGTAAGCTGCATCGCAATGTTGGTTAACAGGGAAGAAGCTTGGGCAGGACAATGCCAAGCAATCTGAGAAAGCTGTGAGCCAACAAAGCAATAAAGAAGGGGTGCTGAGGGAAAGAAAACCAGGAGAAACAACAGGCTGGAAGACAGCTGAAAGGAGGACAAGTGTAAAATCAAAAGGTTCATTTCTCAGTGATTCAAATCCCCATAAGTACATCTGCAATATGACACTAGTGGGTTAATACACTTCTTGGTAAGGCTCATGCTATAATCTACAAATGAAAAGCAATTTTAGAGGATGAAGTCATAACTGAATAACAATTGGAGCAGTGGAGTTTCCCATCTGGACTGGCCTATGAGTCAGGGCCCAGCATAGTGTGGACTTGGCCATGCTTGGATGCTGAGAGGCCCAATGCGAAAAGGGAGATACAGGGTACAACACTGAGTTCTTAGAGCAGACACAGGAGGTATGTCCAATATCCCCTGCCACATTCATTTTACTGATTATTACTAAGCTAAAAATGAACATTTTCTAGAAATGTCACTTTATCTGCAAGGTCACAGTGATTGTGGTCCAAGCCAGATGATAATCCTTTATGATTTTTCAGGTGCTAATTCATTCACATTTCTTTCTTTCCTTCCTTCCTTCTTTCTTTCTTCAAAAGACACTTTTTAGGCGAGTACCATTGCAATAAACTATATCTTTCAGACAAAATGATGCACCATTTTAAAAAATATTAACATAAACATCACTGAAAAAGGATTAAGACCAAAGTAGTTCTGTCCAAATTAATTTAGATAAGTACACCAGATAAATAAATCAGCACCCTTCTACTCCCAGAAAGCACTTCAAGCAATTTCAAGTCATTAAAAATACTTTTAGTTCCAACATTTTGGCTGTGAGTAGAGTCTTAATGGTTACACGACAGTATGTTCTACTACTTGCTGTATGGGTTTTATGACATGCCCTGATCTATTTGATGATCATGGCAGCATTTTAGAGAACTACAAAGAAAAACTAAAATAATGAATTATTTTTCAGACAAGTCTAATAAAATTGTTAATCAAAAATACCATAAACGTCAGCAGTGTCCATAAATCCTACAGTTTATATATTCCTCTTGCTAAACATTTAACCGATGGAGGAACAATTCTAAAAGGGCAAAGAAAGAGAGAGTGAGAGATACGACAGAGAAAGGGAACAAAAGCTCTTTATACACATGTGAAAAGGTCTTACCAATTTATTTATTTGATTTCATTTACTGATTTATGAAGTAGATTTGTACTCCTATGACTTAATTTCTGACACTCTACAAACATCCCGAATGGATGAATGCCATTATGTTTGATTTCTGGTTAGATTATAAGCCAATTCCCATACGGCAAGATAGTCAATTATTTTCCCCTTATGTTGCTATCATGAAATATTACTGGTTTTTAATATACTCCTCGCAGAATAAGAATCACTCAACAATACATTTTACAGTGCATTGCAGGTGTCTGATCCTGAGACAACAAATTTAATAGGCTGCAGAGTACTAGTTCAAATGTATCTGATTTATAATGATTCTTTGACTATGTTTTGTTTTCAGGAAACCTACCTAGACTACAAATGATTTGGCCTTCTTTCTATCGACATTATAAATCCCTTTTGATAAAAATCCTTGCAGGCAAATGGAAGAAAAGCGTAACTCCACTAAACACTGTAGATTTATTAGTAAAGAAATCACTTTACATTTGTATAAAGGTTCCATGAACATTAAGTCAGGAGGTAAAATTACAGAGCTGTCAGTTATGTGTGCTGGATCCCCATAGTGATGTTGGTGTGATGCTGTGAAATCTCAGGAATTCATTGCAGGGTTCCCATAAAGCAATGCAGATGCTTTACAGAACCTGTGTGTAAATGCTCATAAGCTAGTCTTGCTTTTCAGTGAATATCATCTGGTGTGAATATATAAGACTTCTCTTTCTGGAAGCATAATGGATTACTGCAAGACGGAACTTTGTACTAAAAAACACAGAGTAGTTATTGTTGCAGCACTGGAGATCAACCACTCCTAATGGGAGCCTATGATGTAAATCTATGATTTATGTACATTAGGCTGACTGAACATAAATGACTAATGATCAGTGATAGATTCATGCTGCTCCTTTTTCTCTATACTACAATGTATAATACTTCTGTTGTCCTCCTGTAGACAAGGGAGACCACACACATCCTACAGAAGGCCCAGTGACATTTCTCAAATCCACCTCTACGTTGACTAGCAATAAAAAGAGTATCTAGAAATTCAAAACGTTACCAAGACTTCTTGAAGAGGACAGAGTGCTGAAACACATAGAAACTGTTCCAGGAGGGTCCCAGAAACACATATTAGAGAACTGGTTCAAAGTAAGAAAGTCAGGAGATTTGACTGGTTTCAGCCTCCATATGTTATAAAAAAATTGGTCACACTGTTTGCGTATGTGTGTGCCCCTATTACATAATGGAACAACAGGAGTTATGTCAGTGTAACAGATGAAAGCACTTGGCTTTGTATCTAGATGTTTCACAGCACATGTCCCTGCTCATTTTATTCATTGGTATTATTTTGTAATGTATGTGTTTGTTATTTTTCAATACATTATTTTTTCCCGTTCCCACACTAACATATCAATGTATCAATGAGCATAAATACTTCTGGTTCTTGAAAAAGTTACAATAAATTAAAACCTGAGCATTTTCCAGTATGGACTCTCAGGAAGTTTCTAGCCTTTATGATTAGTGCAAATTAAAATTTCAAATTATGCCAATTATGTTACTTTATTAGCCAATAACTCCAAATAGCATGGCCTCCACTGCAGTTTTGATGGCATTATTGTAGAATAACAAAATTCTAAGACTTTACACATGAAACAAACTTATGAGACTATTTCAATAACTAAGGACATGGGAGAGCTACACTTTCTAATAAAGTAGTTGCTTTATACCAGGACTGTCAAGTATCCAATCTATAGAGCCACTGGATTTGGCCCACCAGGCTACCGTGAGCCACTGGAAATTGGGTGGCATGGCCAGGGTGGGGCAGACTGCTACAGAATCTGGGGCTCTGGACCCCAGTGGACATGGCCATTGGTAGCAGAAGGGCAAGAGAGGGCTAACACAGTCCTTGTCACTCATTGGTTGCTTAGCCCATCACCACTACTAGCTTCCTGGTTTCTGGCCCTACTGCTGCTGTGCCCTGTGCCCTATCCCCTGTGGTGGACCTAGAGTCAGAGCTGTACCACTGGAGCTGGACCATGCTGCACGCCACCATGTGCACTGGGAGGAAGCTGGAACTGCTGCTGCTACTGGCACTGGATCCACCCCATGTCCTAGGTCAGATCTGGCTCACAAGGAGCCCTGTAGTTTGGATCCAGCCTGGAGCAGGAGGTGAGTTGGACACCTCTGCTTTCTATGCTTTCCTGAAATTGGATGGACTGATGGTGGCCATGCTCAGATTGGAAAGGGGACGTTTAAGGACCAGAAAAAGTGCATCTGGGTAGACTAAATTCAAGTGGATGACGGTTTTCTTCAACATGTGTTCAGCTGTTTGGCATAATTTTCTGCTAAGACATGATTGAAGGGAACAGAGACTTGGCCTGAATGATCAAAGATTTGGCTCTTCTCATTTAAGAGTGTAATATGCCAAACACTGAGTTTTCAGTTGGCAGAACCTAAATTTTAAAGACTTTTCACTTTAGACTTCATCTCCAGTGTCTGCTAAAGCCATATTTCTAATGGGATACAATCCTTTCAAAACAAGGCTTATTTCACTTCACCTCCAATTAACTTGGTCATTGTTCAAACATACGTACCTGTTAAAGTAAGACAAACCAAAGAGTTATGTAGAAAACTCCATCACACTGTGCCAAAACATGATGTGCTCCTGCATACTTAAGAGGAGAGTGCCAAAACAAAGCAGAGGTAATAAATCAGGCTACCAGAGAGTGAAATGAATTAGAAAAAGAAAATTAATGAATGTGGACATTGTCTTTCAGTAATTGCTGGATTCTGCTCAGTTCTTGGTATTAAAATGTGGGCATCGTACTAAAAATAAATACTGGACAAGTTCACACATCATACTGATTGCAGTTATTCTAACAAGCAAAATATGCATCTTAGCTATAAAACCTTGGCAAGAGCCAATACTGATTGAAATTCCTAATGAGCAAGATTCAGTTTCCACTTCCAACAAATTAAACAGATTAAATTATTTTGTCAGTCATGCGGGGCCAAACTTTACACAGCAACTTAAAGAAGAAATAAGTGAATTTGTTGCCATATTGTGGTGTTCTTTGCAATATTTTTTTCCAAGGAACTTTGAGGGAGACTGAGTGTGCCTTTAAATACTTTTTACCAATGGGAAGGAGGGGAAGGAGAGGACAATATCACAGGAGAGGGCAATATTTCATATTAGGTACCATAATTCTCAGAGTGTAACAGGAGCAAAACATTATTAACACATTGTAACTTTATGTTCAGAAGAACAATTTTGTACAAAGACATGATAATGAGAAAATATTACGAGAAAGGAGGGAAGGACCAAAGGAGTGTCTCCTCAAGATTTCCTATTTAAAGCCGGGCATGGGTCTATAGCTACGGGGGGTTCAGATTTTTGTCTGATGTCTCTCAGATACTCTCCATTGAGAGAAAGATGAGGCATAGTCCAATGGGCAGGGTACTGGATCAAGTGCCAGAACAGGGATTATAATCACAGCTCTGCCACTCCTCTGTGCTTGTTGTATGACACTGAGCCACTAACTTCACTCCTCCAGGCTTCCCTGATCACTCTTGTCCAGTTAGACTGCAAACGTTGTCTCTTAGGCAAGGGCTGTCTTTTACTTCGTACTTCCCATGGCACAGTAGGGCTGCTTGGTCTTGGTATAACACAACCTAACGAATAAGAGGTCATAAACTGGCTCAGACACGAAGAAATCCAACAGCAGCACCACAACAAGTAATAAACCAATCCGATTTCAGAAAGTTCGTATCAAATGAGAAGTTTGGATGATACTTTCAGGAAGGTATATTCCAAAAACCTTCACTGAAAGCCTCATATAGTGTCCCCTTATTACTATGGGAACACATGCTAACACATTATAAGGTATGCCTGCCCTCCACCCGCCCCCAGGATGACACAGATTATATATTTTCCTTCATGTAAATTAGAAGACAGCCACTTTTGTACGCATCTAAGACAGAGATCTGCTGGCAGATGTCTGCATTCAGACCAGAGAGCTCAATAACCGGAAAACGGACCTGCAGGTTGAAGCCTTAGCGTTTGGGTTCAGTATGAAAACACTCTCAGCACTGCAACAGAGAAACATTGCTTTAAAAAAACTTTAGACCAAAACCCCGTTGAGATTTACTTGCATTAACTTTTCTTTAATAATAAGAAAAGCCCCACTGGTACTTCCTGGGAGGAATTAGTATGGGTATAAGCCTGTGAATTTGACAAAAGAACTTTAGGAAATTTTGAAAATATAATATAAAATGGAAATTAATGAGCCAGATTCACTGTTTTGATAAAGGTATGTTTAGCAAGAGTGAGACTTCCATTATTCCATTATGTCCCCTGTCCCGGGGGCTGTGGGGAGTTGTGTTATGCCAGTTCTATGCATACTACCAAATTCCCCAGGTTGGGAGCATAGGATGCAAGGGGAAACCAGAAAGTAATGCAGACTGTCACCTCTAAGGGTAAATGGAGGGTCTAAGCCTCCCTTTTTACTCTCCTAAAATAAGCCTAGAGATGAAGAGATAGCATATTACCGATGTTACGTTAAGTAGTCACAACTGCTACATAGTGCAAGCCTTTCTGTCTCGCTGTAAAAGAGCAGCGCTAATGAGTCAGTGAACCGCACCAGGAGTGTGGGATCTCCTCCTGGCACAGGCAGCTACTGGTATAATTTCCGATGCAGCTACATTTGAATTTGAGGCTTCCTAGAGGCCATATTGAGGTCATTTGCAGCAATACACCTTTTATGTCACCATCAACATTTTGCACACACATGGCATTTCCCTTTACAAGTGTGTCTCTCTTAGAAATTACATTAAACTTGGTTCCCATCAGTATGTGCAAAAACGCATCCAGGGATGAAAAGCCATTACTAATTTATAGCTGAATATACAAGACTATTGTGGGGAGAAAGAAAGGGGAGGAGGAGAAATCACATCTGGTTTGGGATCTTTAAAGAGAAAAAAAAAATCAAATACTGGATTAGCACAGAAGTTAGATTTACAGGAATTGGTCATTTAGCTTGTTGCCTGAAAGTGAGAATGGCTCCCTCTACATCTATATTGTTCAGGTGTCTCAAGCTACAGGTTCTCTCTATTGCTTCACCTGGGGACAGCAACCGCTGTCTAATAATTAACTTTGTTTGTGCTTTTCTTTATTTCACTGTTATCCCGAGACATATTTTGTTCTTCTACTTCTGCAGAAAATCTAAAATATGCATCCAATCATTTCATATCTCCCCAATTTTTGTTATGCGATTCAAAAATAAGAGTCAATGATACAGTCAGTCTGCTAGCTTAATGTGAAACTTTGTGAAATAGCCCCTTTTCATTCTATGTTTATTGTTACTTAATGGTATATTACATGTACTCAGCTCACAAAGAACAGGCTACCTTTTTTGTCAGTTCTGCAAACTCAACTGAATTTTTTCCAGCTCTGCAGGAAAACTTTGCCCTTGATGATACCTGAGCAACCCCCTGGGCTTCCAGGTTTGCATTGGGGTCACTGGCTGGAGCAAGTGGTCCTACTGAAAGATGCATAAGATAGAAGAGAATCTGCAACTTCCTCTCATTTAGCTGTGCTTCCTCTACAAGGATAAAAGAGCGACCATCTTGCGATGGAGGTTAAAGCATGTTACCTTAATACATTATTGGAATGAACTGTTGGCAATGAGAGTGACCCTTAATACAATTATGTCCAAAGGTATATGACACATATTATACCTGCACATAACTTCTTTACTGCTTTTTTCAGTCACCATTATTTTCTCCTTCTTTCCAGCTGTTCCAGTAGTGGGCCTCTACCTCTTTCTCTTTACAGCTTCTCCTCTTGATATTCAACGTATCTTACCACTTGGGCAAGTACAGGGCTTCTACAGTCATATTCCACAGAGGGTGCATTTGAACATCTCATTATGGAGGCACCCATTATGGCTCTGTAATTACAGTTCAGTTCTGCATGTAGAGCAGAATCATCCTGTTACATGTAAAAACTACAATATATCTGCCTCAAAATTACATTGCTTACTATTGGCATACAGAAGGAAGTTTATAAGAGTTTAAAAATAAGCCATCAATTAGTTTAAGAATTAAAATGAGCTAAAGATGGGTCAATTAAGAAACTTACCACAAAATGTCAGGGCTTTATTTTCTTGTGAAGCATCTAGACAACAGCAGATGGATGGTTGAAACACCCTGTACAACTTAACCTCACTGAAATCCTGCATATATGCTCTTCTTGAAGAATTTTCTTTAGGCCTGCTCGTCATTTCCCTTTAATGTGGTTCAAAGTTGAACATCCCTTTTGAAGTATTGCTAAGGGTACTTGTTTAGAGAAAATCCTATGGAGAACAGTCCTCTGTCAAAATGAACACCATCTCCTTGTTCTCAATGGGAATGAAGCCACAGGCTGCCTTCAAGAGGCCATGTTGAGAAAGGCATTCTCAATAGGACCAAATGTTTCTCTCAACCCCTTGATACCATAGGAAACCACCATTTGAGGGCAATGTGGTTTCTCTCTCATTTATAGGGAATGTGAGGTGATAACCAACCTGAAGTAAGATGCCAGTTTATGGCTTCAATAACATTGAGAAAAGTTGTAGGTGATCACCGTTTTTGGAGACAGCACATTTTTCATTAGTTTTTTCAATGGAAGCTTTATGTACCAGCCTTTGCTGACATGTTGACAGATAAGGACTTGGATTTAGGAGTCTCCTCGCTTATAAACCCAAATCTTGTTTACCGAACCACACTGCTATAAAGAAAATGTTACTTAAACCCATTACAGCAATTTTGAGCCTCATCCAAACCTCACTGGCCATCAACAGAGTCTTTCTGTTGACTTCTATGGCCTCCAAACCATTCTTAACTTTTCTTTAGGAAAGAAAAGTTAAGCATGTGCTTACCTTTAGGCATGCAAGTAGTTCTGTTAATTTTAATGGGACTACTTGCTTAAGTTCAGTAAGGGCTTAAGTGCTTTTTTGGCTTGGGGCCAAAGCTATCACTGCCTTGCCAGAAGTCTTAAATCAATCTCTCCCAATCCTTAGTTACTGTTGATATTTTTCTCTGAATTACTATCACTCTGTCTACATCTGTCTGGGTTTGAGATACCTTCCTATTCATCCTCAGATGCTTTTATGCAACTGGAAATATAAATTTAGTGTTAGGCCAATAATGCTTTGAATAATGTCACAAAGATCATTTCTGACTCATGTCTCCTCCATCTATATGAATATTATATACAGCAATAGAAATGCACATTATTTTCTTTTGAATACAAACCAGTGAATGAAGTTAAATATAATGTGTTCCAGGGTGTTCATTAGAGCACACCTATATGATATATTAGACAGAATTTATAAAGAAGACAGTACAAAAACAGAGAAATATTTTACAGGTAGACACAAATTGGGACTGCGGGAAGAATATAAAATATGACATGTGAAATTATTTTTTCTTTGACTAAAGTTATTAGCAGTAATTTTGTTCTTGTATTGGGTTTTTATTTTTAGCAATTGCAACCTTAATCTTTTCTATGCACCTATATACTGTAAGCCAAGACAACTGAACCCTTTTAGTGGTAATGCTAGGTGCTCATAGAGGAACTCTCAAGTACTATTATCCCTGATACCATCAAACACACTATAATTTGTGCTATGTATGGCAGTTTTGAAATGTGTCATGAGATGGAGTGATTCATGCTTTTTATTTTTCTTCACAATAGATTTTAATATTTTCTGGTATTTAGAGTGTCAGCTTTTTGACAACTCACATTATATTTTATTTTCTTGTTATCTGAAAGCTAAATTGTTTGACTTGGTACAAAATAAAGCATATCACTTGACTACCACTTCTATCTCCACTTTTCTTCTGGATACTTTTGCAAAGTGTGTATCTTGAGATCAGGCAATGAACCCTTGGGGAGAGCAGAGAAATTTAAAAAAAGAAAAGAAAACAATACAATGAAACCATGTAAATCCTAATAAATATGAATAATGCAAACAGGAAAACCTTAGCATTTTGAGATATTTTTTTCTAAAAGAAAAAATGATGGATTAATTCCTCGTTGCGGCTGAGGTGCTTTGCCTTTGAAATCTAACCTCACAGAATGTTTTATTATTTAATACCATTTTGATTCTGATGATGGAGGTTCTAATTTGTCTTTACAAAACAGGACGTATAGTATCTTAGCATTTAGATTGAGATTTTCAAAGAAGTTAATGAGATTTTGGCACTGCCATTCATTGGTGTTTGGGTACTCAACTTCTTTACAGTCCTTGAAAAATCTGGCTGGGATTTTCACAATACCACTGTTATCATGCAGAATTGATAAGGTATTATTAGTACAGTGACAGACCTGCGAAATAACTCATGCATTAGGTTCTCAGACACGTAGCTTTTGAAATCATATTGATGATCAATGGAATACAGATGCTCACATAAAGGGAAAAAAGTATATATATAAAAAACCTGTCCATTCTTAGAAGTGGAAAGACCTCCACTTATTATGAAATACAGCGCCACAGAAGACTTACAAAATTGCTGCCAGAATTGCAGCAGCTGTCTCATATACCCTGAAGGAACTAAGGTTCAGAGCTGTGTGAGACAAGCAATGTAGATATTAGACAAGAGAACAAAGGGGCAATGAAACCAACAAAACTGACATTCTTCGGACTTGTGTCAAATTCATATCAAGGTTCACACTTTCCTTGAAGACAGTACCTTGGAGCAAACCGACTTTATACGTGGTCCTCAAAAAAGCTTTTAAGATTCAGGGCCAGTCATTTCACGGCTCTCAAGGGAAAATTACTAACTGGCAATTCTCGTTGCTTTGGTCCTCTTTTCTCCCAACTTGTATGAGATGTTGCTACGATGTTTCAATGATTCGAAGATCATTTTGGCTCCACCTACCAGAAGCAGGATGTCAGAGAGAGTGTACAAGCTTTCTTCCTTTGTGTAAGTTTTCTTCTGACTTATAAGCTTATTCTTCCTTTGTAGACTTGCAGAACAAAATACATAAATAAAAAAGTAAAACACACACCAAAAAAATACAGAAAAACACAAACAAGCAAACCCCCAAATCAAGCCCTTCTCCCACCACTCCAGGCAACATACTTCAAAGGAATATTGGAGGGATATAGGGAAAAGGGCTATGATGAACAACATTTCTGAGAGTAGTTTTCTTCTTGCATCTCTTATCTCATTCTTCCCAGCAAGAGCAGTTACCAAAAGCAGATGCTATATGAAGTGATGCTAAGAAAGTGGGACTTATCTAGAAGCAATACTGAGAGCAACTGAGAAGCAACAGATATCTAAGCTTAAGGCCAAATCAAGACATGCTGTGATGATTAAGTGGCCACTTCAAAAATGAGGAGGGCTGATGTTTCCTGTTGTATTGGGGATTGTGACTTCAAGGTCTGAGCTTCCTAGAAAAGGAGCCTGCACTGTGGAAACCATGAAGCTCTACATGCACAGCTAGTTGGAAACGGACACAGAATACAGATCTCCTGAAAGCACACGGAGCACAAAGTGATCACCGGCTGCCACATGGTACTGGGCAGTGAGACAGAAAATATCTTAAGCGGAGAGAAGGACCAGTTAAAATCTGTACCAATGCTAAAACTCTGGAAATACAGAAAAGAGTTAAAAGAGAACATTTCTTGTATCCATAGGTACAGTGGTCCAACAAAAAGGCAGACAGCCATAAAACAGATTTATTTCTGACAATAGCTGGATTTGAAGCACTTGATGAGCTTAATAGTTTTCAGTTAACTCAGGCAGAGGAAGTTAACTAAGAAACTGTATTTAAGACATGGGAATACTGCATTTCAGATAAAACAGAAACATATCAAGGATCTATTTTTAAGCAGGAGTATTAAAAAGAAGGTGAAATCATAGATTCATAGATTGTAGGGCCAGAAGGGACCTCGGAAGATCATCGGGTCCAGCCCCCTGCACCAAGCAGGAAAGACAAACTGAAAGATAATAAAATCATAAAGGGGCTTGACTGATCTAAGGCTGAAGAGGCAGTCCTGTGATTTCAAAGGTTAGCTCAGTCTCTGATAAGACAGCACTGTGATTGAGGTGTGAAGCAATCAGAATTTGCTAAGCAAAGGAAATCACCCAGTCCAGAACAAAGCTGCTCTGATGCCATCAGCATGAGACAGAAGTCCAGAGAGAAAAGTGCATAGGGTGGCATGTGTTATGACAACCAACACCTCATGCTTCCTGTACCTAAGTTTGGTTTTTACTTGACAAACGTAGCAACTGAAATGGGGACAATCATTATTGGGCACAGTAGGGTCCTTGGAACAATGCTGACTTACAAAAGTAGGGCATTTGGTCAGCAGTTTGAGAAAATGATACAGAAGCATCTAAAAACAGTGCATCTGGTTAGAATGTAAACGAGTTGTCTGAACAAAGCCAGCTGATAACTAAAAGGAAGCAACACTATATAGAATTACTTTTGCTTTACCTATACAGTGGGTGCATCTATACATGTGCTTTACTGTGGAGTAGACTAATTAGCTGTGGAGGAAAGCATCGCTTTCTACATATGCAATGGTATTAGACCACAGTAAACTAATTTATCCCTGCATAAGATGGTACTGCTGGAGTAATTTACTATGATAGTGTAGACACCGACGGCAGGTGCAAAATGTGCCGGTCAGCCCAGCTAGCCAGGGGCCAGTCTCCTGCCTGCCGTCTAGCCACACAACCCCACACTTTCAGTAGCCTTGTACCCCAGCCAGCCCCTCTGCCACCTGACACTGCCACCCAGATCCCGGGGCTGTCCCTCCTCATGTCCCCTGCCAGCCTGGGCCTACTCCATCCTGGATCAAATTGCTGCAGTCCTGGGAGTATATGTAGACGCTGTGCCCCTCTGGCTCAAAATGGTTTGGAGTTCATTGCTTCACATTAATTGCAAGTGTAGATGCATCCAGTGGAGCTTAATGAATGCAAACAGTGAATGCAGAAGCCAAAAAATATCTTTTTTTCTCAACCAGATGAAAGGCTGCAGCTTCAGAGTCTGCAACAGCTGGAAGAAAATGGCAAAGTACACAGAAGATGAAGAAGACTAAAGATGAGCTGTGGTTCTCTAGGAGGTAGCTAAAAGTCTCCATCCCAGAATTTCCTGAAATATTGCTTGGAACAATTCTTCCCCTAGACCAGTGGTCTCCAAAGTGGGGTGCACGCACCCCAGAGGGTGTGCAAGAAGATCCATTGGGGTGTGGGAAGAACATATTAGAACTTCTATTTATATTTATATAAATACATAATACATATTTATACATATATTGGAGGTGCGTGCTCAAAAAAGTTTTACTGATAGGGGTGCGCAAATATAAATATACATATATTGGGGGTACGTGCTCAAAATGTTTTTACTGATAGGGGTGTGCGATCAAAAAAGTTTGGAGACCGCTGCTCTAGACTGCAAACATAGCTGTGGAGAGAACTGATCCTTCTCAGCATGCAATACGTTCTTGTCCTCTGGATGGCAAAGGACCAAGAATGCAACAGTGTGGCTTCAAACCTTTGCAGAAAAGTTAAAATCCTAGAAGTACTGTCAAGATTGGAACACAGGGAACTTTTCTTATTGTAAGAAAACCTAGAGCTCAATTTATTTAACTTTTCAGAAAGAAAGGTAAGGGATGACTTGATCATAAGTCAACACATATCTACATGAGAGGGTAAAAAGACTTTGATAATGGGCTCTTCAGTCTAGCAGACAAAAGTATATGAGGAGCCTGTGATGGAAGTGGAAGCTAGACAAATCTGAAGTAGGCATTTTTCTTTTCTCTTTTTATAATATTGAGGTTATAATTAATCACAAGAGCAGCTTCCTACAGGTTGTGGTTATATCCTATTACTGGTAATTTTTAAAATTAAAATTGGATGTTTTTTCTAAAATATATGCTCTAGTTGAAGGAAAATTTAAGAATTGATTCAGGATTGATTTATATTGCCTGTGTCATGGAGAAGGTCAGACTAAGTAATCACAATGAACCCATTTGACCTTCATATTTATGAATCTTGTGTTTCAAGACATTTCTTTTTATTTTGCTGAAAGAAAAGTTGGAAATGGAGAAAAAAAGTTGCAGGGAGATGGAAGGGCCAGGTTATCAGTTATATTGAGCTTAGATTCGATAGCATAAAAAATTAAGTAGGGTCAAGGAGCTGGCTCAGAGGCTTAAAGTGTGACCCCCTGTATCCAGTAATGCTAAAGGCAGGTGAAGATGTGTTGCATTTGTTCTGCAAACCCAGAAAAGTAGCAGCAGGTTTCATTTGGTAAAAAGGCAGTGATTTGTGGACATGAAGAAGGCTGACACTTTAGAGACTCGGTCTGGTAACTATATTAAAGAAAAAAGGGGGGGAGTGGGGGTTGTGCGATAAGTCTCAAAAAAAGGGTGTGTGGTAAGTCTCTTCTTTTTTGGTTGCTACTTAGAAGTTATGTTATAGAAATGCTCTTATGCCAACACCAGAGGATGCATTAGCTTTCTTTCCCTTTTTTACTGTCTACTTTTTGCCCCATTTTGGGAACCACTCCCATTTCCTCATAACTATATCAATTATGGTTGCAGTTATTTCTAATATTATAATTGCCACATCTGATCTCCTGCATAACACACACCAAAGAATCTCACCCGATAATTCCTGAATAAGTCAGTACCTTGAACTTGATATCGAACAAGTCTTTTAAGGACCCCCTAATTTTGATTTAAGGACTTCAGCTGATGGATCTATTATATTCCTTTATTTCAAAGATAAATTACTCCAGCTGTTAAAAATTTGTACCTTACTTCCAGTTCAGATGTTTCCAATGTCATCTTCCAGTCACGGGATCTCATTATATTTTTGTCTTTATGATTAATGAGCCGCCTAACATCAGATATTTTCTCAGGTACTTAGACTGGGATTATATCATCCTTTAACCTTCTCTTTGATAAGGAAAATAGATTGAATACTATTGAGTTGCTTATTGCAAGTCATTTTTTCCAGACCTTGAATGATTCTTGCAGTGCTTGTCCCTCAGATTTTTGACATCCTTTATAAATTGGTGACACCAAACTGGGGAGAGCGTTCCACCACTTTTTTATACAAAAAGTAATACTGCTTGCCTAATGCTACTCAGAATTTGCCTGTTTATACATCCACCTATCACTTGACTCCTTTTAGCATTACACTAGCTCACATTTTCTTAGCTATTGTGTGAAGTCCAGGAAGTACTTATAGGAAAAACAAGAGTGTTTCAAAGGAAATGATATGAAGGCACACCACTTTGGCCATGTCAGATTCAGCGTTTCAGTTATGGCCTCTAGACTAAGAAAAACCATTTGAAAAACCTCCAAACCCCAACTTCTAAAAGTAGAGCATTTAGTCAGGCACACGAGATTTAACACTAGCGATCTCCACAAATGGAGACGAAGGCACGGTAAGAAAGGACGAACAGAGATTTTCTTGGGTCCAACATAATAAGATACATTTCGTTTCTGGCTTACATCATGTCTCAATTTCACACCCTTGCAGGGTGCGGGGGAACAGTCAAGAGTTAAGAGTGCTTACATTTTTATATCTGTATATGAATAGTAGGCTAAAATGCTGAATTGTAAATAATAACAATATTTTCAGTTGAAATTGTAAAACACCCTTTCAAAATCATATAGCAGAATCATAATGATTTTCTTAAAGCAATTATTTTACTAATTTTTAAAAATACGTTAAGCAAGCAATGAGAAAGATGGGGCCAAGAGGGGTCATCAATGACAAAAGAAAAAACTTAATCCCCTTTCAGTGGTTTCAGTACAAACTTGTCACCTGTTGGTTATTCACTCACTTCTGCGAAGGGCAGAAATATTTTAAGCAAAGTGCCAGATCTTTATAATTCACGCGCCTGAAGAGCCTGGCATTCTCTTCTGCAAACTAAAGATCTGCCCAGACCGGCCAAATGATTTTTTTCCTCCTGAACAGGATGGAATGGGCATGTGTGGAAGTAAAGCTGCTCTATAATAATTATGAGTACTGTAAATTGACATTGTTAATAAGGTAGTTGCTTGTTTGGTTTAAAAGAATATTATTAGGGAAAAAAAAGCAGGAAAAGAAAATGGTTCAATATAAGCCGCCCCTGTATAAATATTTAAGGGTTCTTATAAAAGACACCGCTGAAACTATTCTTGTAGTAAGGTTGAAGCGCTGTGGTATTCTTCATTTTGAATATCCTGCTTTTTGTCCAGAGACAGCTTGCAGAGGAGGTTTTATGTTAATAGTACTTTAATATAACATAGCATTAAGAATGGCATTATGTACATCAGTCGGGAGGCAGGGTAGGGTGGCACCTTAGGGCGTGTGCAGATGAAACAAGGGCCTTAAATTGAAGTGGTGGGTTTTAAAAAATATATCAGGCTCACCGCTTTTCTTGGGCAGAGCTTGTTTTCCCGGGATGCTGCCAGGCTGCCTACAAGGCTTCCTGCAGAGCCGTGGAGCTGCACGGAGCCCCGTGCTTCACTCTGCGGCTGTAGGAGCAGCAAACTAAAATTCCTTGAAGGTGAGCCAGACTTGAAGGAGTTTTAGTTTGCTGCACCCCAAGTCATTTAAGGCCCATTATGCCACCGAATTTCCTACAGCAGCTTGAATTAATGCGCAATACGCCCCCAACTCATGCAAACACTGACACCATTAAAGCAGTGCAAAAGCACGTAGCCCATTTAAAGTGTCGTGCACACATGCCTCTCGTTTCATCTACACACAGCCTTAGAGCCTAACTTGGTCAGAGACCCATAAGTTTTCATAGATGGCTGCCTACTTCCTCAAATCACTATATATTTTTGACATCACCATGGAGAGATCTAGAATTTTGAAAATGGGAGTGCAAATGGTGAGGTTCATTATCACACAAAAAGAACACATTTTTCTCCAGTTAAAAATTAACTAGAAGCTTTACTAATACACAACAAGTTTAGGACTTGATGATTCAGTT
The DNA here is from genome assembly GCF_001723915.1 of Gavialis gangeticus. Lineage (NCBI taxonomy): Eukaryota > Metazoa > Chordata > Crocodylia > Gavialidae > Gavialis > Gavialis gangeticus. The sequence goes on along the minus strand of NW_017728994.1, from coordinate 58,595,483 downwards.
TAAGATTAAAGCAAAAACCACTATAACTTCATAGGAATGGGTAATCTGTAGGGCTGTGAAATAGGAGCTTCATTACCAGGAGTAGCTAACAGACAAAACAAAGGATCTTGATAGGGGGAACATCAAGAGCATTAAAAAGAAGAGAGGGTCATAAACATCTGTGGAATGAAGAGTTTAGAAGGGATCAGGGAGATTATAATGAACCATTAAGTCAAGTGACTCCCTCAATACTGCCTGACTAGAAATGCTGCTGCTACTGTCAGGCAGATGGTTTAAAACTTTGGGTGGACCAAGAATCAAAATGGGTGCAAGTACCACCTAATTTAAGATCCCTAAGCCTAAACTGGGAGCAGCACATGCAGGTGTTCACTGCTTGCCAAGAGTGGCATGGGTAGCCAGAGGTAACATGGAGAGGAGAGAGGCTAGTACATCTACAGGGCAGTCAGGGGAGTTGGTGGATCCAGGGGGCTGGCGAGTCTGTAAGTACTAGCCATGGGGGGGGGGCATTGGCAGGTCAGTGTGGGATGCCATCTGCTCAAAAGGGGGTAGTTACGGGAGGCTAAAATTAGCCCAGTCAGGGTGGATAAGCAGCATAGCCTTGGGGTTGTGGTGAGTGGCTGGGCTCTCCCAGGCCCAGAGCTGTGCTGTGAACATGTGCAGGCATTCACTGGGTCAGGTAAACTCTTGCTAGATTGCATTTACTCTTTATCGATGTAAAGTTAGTTCACCTCTGATGTAAACCCACTTTAGATTGGGTGCACCACTCATAGAGCAACTTAAGCCCTGTGAACTCCTGCACGCTGGAGCATTTAAACCAACTTAACCTTGATTAGGTTAATTTAAATGTAACACTTGTACGTACCCTAGGATGCCACCCCACCCTGACCTCAGACTAACACAACTAACTACCTCTAAATGTATCAGTGCTTATAGACTTTCGAAAGGAAGAACTATAGATGCCTGAACTCAGGCAGACTAGTTGGGGAAGCATACCAGCCCCTAGGCTACTATGCAATGTAAGACCTAGGGAAATTAGAGAAGCCCAACACACAGGAGAAAGGGGTGCATTAAAAGAGTCCACAAAGGGGACAAAAGTTCAGCTACTCCCATTTTTTTTTTTTACAATAGCCATGCACACAACATACACACCCTGGTACACACCCATTAATATAACAATGAGAATCAAATGTAAGGTATAGGTTAAGCACAGCCTAAATTATTACATGAAATCCATACACTGTAACATCTCAAACAGTATAACAGAGCTACATCTTAAAACAAAGGTATATTTATAGTTTTATAAAAAGTTACAAGGATATGGAACATTGTGTAAACAAAACTTTTGAAATCACTAGAAGTTTTCATATTGACTTAATCATAGCTCAATATGTTAGAGTAATAAATCCATCTGAACGCCCAGGTAGCCAGGGCTGACCATATTGTGAATGCCAGTTCACTGAATCAGTTAATGAACTCTTGGCATTTTAAACTTGGGCAAGTCATTAACTATGAAGAAAAATAAAGCGTAGTATTTAACTACTCATTCAGCTGCAGGCAAAGGCATGGCATTAAGTCAGCAAGCCAAGTATAATACTTGGCATCATTTTTGCATTTACCTCAAAAAAAAAAAATCTCATCTTCATATATAATATATTACATATATATTTGAGACACCAATCCATGAGGTTCTAGAGTCACTACAGCAACCCAAAGCAATTTAAAACAGCTAAATCATTCCAAGCAGAAAAGAGAAATAAATTCAACATAGCCAACAACAAAAAAAAGTAAGGTTTTGGGTGTTTTCTAGCTGCAGGAAGGTTGAAGGCACTGAGTAGGCAGGTATAATATTGCAAAGCAACAAGGCAGGTTGGCTGAGTCCCAATGTCAGCCACTCGGTTTCTGTGCCCTTTAGAAGGTCTGCTGTGAATTTTGCTTCCTTTATCTCGTTCAGATATTTGCAGTTCAGAAGAATGGTAACAGACAAAGTCTTTCAGCCCAATGTCTTTCATGTGCATTCCTCATCCAAGGTCAAAGGTCCACCATTTCCTGAAGGGCCTTTGGATCTACATGCACAATCATCTTCATCTGAATATAGTTCTTTGGGACCATTATTCTGTCTTTAGTGGATGATTCTAACAGAAAACCTATAAAATAAAGGCTATCTTCACTCCTTCAAAGGCATTCTTTGCAGTGGTTTGATCTTTAGGGCCACTGATGAGATTTTAGTGTCAGAGGCGTGGAATCGTAAATGGCCCAAATAGATATTTCAATTAAATTGTACAACACCCTGAAACACTTCTCCATCTTATTTTTAAGATAAAAACGGGTTCTCAGATTAAATAGATGCCCTGAAAATCCACATATATGAACCCAATATTTGTTTTCTTGTGCTGATGGCAGCTAGTAGATATTAGCTTTGTCCTGGACTATTATTTCTAAACTGCTAAAACTCACATGGCATAATACTCTACACTTACACTGCTGTCTAGTGAATGATTAAAAAGAAAAGCAAGGAAAAGCAAAGAAAGAATTAGGTTTCCACTTGTATCCGATTTAATTGCTTTAGTGAGAAGGAAAGAGTTACTTCTGTGATGAAACAGGACAGCTATTTAATGCTGCAAGCCAGTTTATGACAGGAAATGAAGAATTGCAATAGGTCACTTCCCTAACAGTACTGGCTAGGAATTAAAACAATCCCTACTTTTTCAAAAGAAGGCATGAGATCTTTTGTTGACTGTTAAGGGCCTTTTGGACCTTGCAGTGTGAGCCGCACAAATATTGATCGGTGTTAGTGTTAGCTTGTGTTTGGAGCAGTCACATTTCAAGCCAGCAAGGGCCTCAAAGGTAAGAATACCCCCCACCCCTTTGGGCTTTCTCCCTGCCCCTTAGCGCTCTTCTGGTTGCCCACTCCCCCAACACCCTGGGCTTTCCCTCATATCCTGCCTCCTACTGCCCCCAGTGCATTACTTACTTGTGACTACCCAGGCTGTCGGTCCCAGGGGAGCAAGCAGGTTAACCTCCCTGCTCAGCCCCTGCCCAGAGAGCAGCAGCAGTGGCTACACCTTAGTGTAACACAAGCTGCATAACACAGATAAGAGATAATCCTGCACAGGAATGGAGTAACTTCGAGCTGCCTAACAAGTGCCCAAAGCTAGCTTTAAGTGTTAATGTGCAGCCAGTACAGGTGTTAAGAGGTCTAGGACTGCCCAAAATTACCATGTAACAAGGCCCTTACATACTGCATTTTGAGCTGGTAAAATATTGATCAGTGTTACTACCAGCTTCAGTCTGGAGCAGTTACACCTTAGGGCTAAAAACTTTCTCTGACTGTCTCCTACCTGCACAGCTGCAGCTTGCCACTAGAGGGCTGGTGAACAGAGGGCCGACTAGGAGCTACAGCTGTGAGCTACTAGAGGGTTGGTGAGGCAGGACAGATTTCTATTCCTGCTCTAGGTTGCTGTGTATCAGAGATGGACTGGGGCGGAAACATGCAGTTGGGAGGCAGAGAGTTAATGGGATAAAGGTGGGTAATGAAAGGGGAGGTGGATAGGAAATGGGGGTGGGGGAATGGTGGTGACATGAAGTATGTCAGCAACTGAAGGGTAAAATAGAAGAAAGCAAAGAAAAAAAACAAAAAAAAATTGAAGAGGAAGTAAATTAAAGAAGGTCTCATGTTTTAATAAATTGGTATTTCAGAATGGGGTGTGACGGGTGCAGATTGTGTTTCCTGGGGGGGGGCTGGGAAGTGGGAGCGGTGAGGGAAAGTGCTTTTGGGGGAGCTACTGGCCCTGCCCTGGGAAGGAAGCTCCAGCTCATGGGGATCTGAGGCCCCCTACCTTGTTCCCCTCATCTCCCCAAAACCCCACTTCTGGTCTTGTCTGTGCCCTGAGACCTGGCTAGCTGGCATGTTGTCTGAGGACATTTTGCATGGCGTTGCATCTTGGAGGTTGGGAAGGTCAAACCCTCAGGAGTGGGAGGGGGAGTTGTATTGGTGCCAGAACTGCCCCTTGGGCAGTGGAGTTCAAGGGGTGGAAAGTTTGCCCACAAAGAACAGGAGGGTGTGGGAGGGGACACTGTAACATGGGATGCTGAAGGACTGCAACTTGGGCAGCTCACCTGTGGGGAGCAGCCACACATTAATGGAACATGATCTGGGTAACATGGATCAGAGATAAACCTGCCCTGGAGTGGTGTTACTTCAAGCTGCCTGAAGTGCGCTTAAAACTAGTTTTAGGCATTAATAATGTGTGAAAATCTAGAAGTTAAGAGCTCTAGGCACCACCAAAAATTAATGTGCCACAAGGCCCTAACTAATTAAGAACTTGACTTCCTACTTCACCAAAAATGTAACTTTGAAACACATGAGCACTGTAAATTATTTTAGATTATTTAACCAGAAATAAGCATGGTCAATGGAGAAATTTTGCAAACAATATTAGGGAATGTGCAAAGACTTTCCCAATGGTAGAAAAAATGCCACATATCACCAAGAAACACAGTATTTTGATTTCTAAATTTTACCTCCCATCCACATCCCCTGCTAGAAGACCCCTCATTTTAGTAATTTCTGATCATCTTGTTGTTTCTCAAGAAATCTTCAGGCAAATGTCCTTTAAGGACTTCCTCAGCTATAATCTTTGGTTGATGTTTTTTGTTTCACAGAATCATTCTCCCCAAATAGAGCAACAATTCCCAACCTGGATGCCATAGCACTCCAGCGACGCTAGCTGATCTTTCTAAGGGTGCTACAGGGTGTCACAATATTAACACTGTTAGGTGTGCAAACGTCTATATGATTCACAATATAAACCAGAGACTTCAAAGGGAAATCCACTGTGTCAAAAACATTCTGAACCTGTGTGGTCTGAGTTATTTGCAACAGAAGAATTGCCCTACTATTTTCCCTATTCAAAAAAATGAGTGAAAACTCAAAACTCACTTTTTCCACAGGGTACCTTGAGGCCAATGAGATGTGCCTTGAGTCTAAAAAGGTTGAGAACAACTGATATCGTGTTTTGTCCCCATTATTCCCTGCAAAATCCCATTCATCTTTCCTTTCCTCTCCATTAGAGGAAAATGAATGGATTCCCCTCTCTCTAATAGCATCCTCTTCCACAACACTTGACTCTCTTCTCTCCTCACCAACTCTCTCTCAGCATAAGTATTGCTGTCTTACCTCCCCATCAATATCCCATGATGCCTCATTTCCCTCCCCAAACCTTTGCATTCCCCTTGGTCACTTCTTTCTATCTAAAGCTGCCTCTTCCTTATCTCATCTATTTTCTTCCTCTCCATATGAATCACTCTATTATTCTTCCCTCCCATGACTGCTTTACTCTTACCGTCTCCCCTCTCCCCAAACTCACAAGACTTCCCTTTCCTCCTTCAGCTTCTCCCTTCACAGCACTTCCTCCCTTTCTTCATCAGTCCCCATTTTGCTTATAGCAGGGGTGGGCAATGATTTTGGATGGAGGGCCATTTAACAAGTGTGGGTGAGCTGCCGAGGACCACGAAGGTAGCTCTGCCCCTTGATGGGTGCCCCACCCCTGGTTGTCATCTTGAGACCAGAAGTCCCACCTCTAACCCCTGACCTTTGCCACTGGAAGTCCCTCCCCTTGCCCCTGAAGTACTCCTTTTGGGAGGGAGGGTGCTGCCATCTTGAAACCAGAAATCCCCCCACAAATCATACTATAAAAAAATCCAACATCTACTATAATTTATTTTAATGTTATTTTAAAAAATACCTTTGTCCTGATTTATGCATGTTTTCATCATGTATCTAGAGGCAATTGCATAATAGTTCAAAATACAGCCCTAATCTTGTATATTGTGGAGGGAGTGTATGTGGGGGTATGGTTGGG
>NW_017728994.1:58568377-58589603 GCF_001723915.1 Gavialis gangeticus | reverse complement strand
GTTTGGGGTTAGGGTGGGTGGGGTGGAAGTGTGTGTGTAGGAGGGTATGTTTCAGGGAATGGTGGGGGCAGGGTGTGTGGGAGGGTGTGGGTGTATGTGTGTGTGGGGGTGGGTATGTCCTCAGAATCCCTGGAGTGTGCCAGTCCTTGGAGCTGCCTCTGGGGCCAGTGAATGGGGCCAGCCCCATCTGCCCCATAGCTCATAGCTCCCTGAGCTCCCAACCTAGTCCCTGGCTGCAGGTGGCAAGAGCATGCAGGGCCAACCCCACCAAGCCCCACCTGATAAAGGCAGTGGTGCAGATCATGGGGCTCAGCCGGGGCGGCAGGGAGAACAGTGGAGCTGGACCTGCACATAGCAGTGAGCAGGGCTGAGCTGCTGGTTCTATCAAGCGTGACTATCCCCAGAGGTGTGCCGCTAGGGTACACTGCATGCAAGCCTCGTGATGGAGCCAGTCAGACCCTGTGCCCAGGCTCCATGCTCCTGCTGCCCCACACTGGGTCATCAGCCGCTCCGGGGCACCAGCGTGGGCCCCATGCTCCCACTTGCTGCTGCCACCACTTCCCCTGCCGCTTCCCTACTCTCCCTCCCGCGTGCCCACCCACCACTGCTGCCGCCACTTCCCAGCCGCTGCCTCCACCTACTCAGGAAATAAGGGTTGACCTCTGCCCCCAAAATAATAAGATTCTTAAAATTAATACACACTGTATTATTGTTACTTATTTGGGGGGGAGGGGTTGAGCTTCTGGGTTCCTATTTTTAAGCTTCTCTGGAACTAGGCCACATTCTTAACTCTTATTTTATCACAAGGCTTGAAATAATTGGCAGTATTTTCTTCCTTAAAGCTCCAGCTCCTGAAGTAAAGAAGAAAGCCCTCTTTGTAATCATAAGAGCCAGAAGCAAGAAATGTGATCCCAGTGCACCCTAGTATCACAAAACAGGGCAGAAAATAATAGTAACCTTAAAAATAATTAAGTCTCTTGATTTGTAAAACCAACCAAAATTTAGAGGCTTTACTCAAAATGTTTGCATCCTCAGTCATGTCCATTCACCCTTTCACTGCCACTCTTCCAGTGTAGATGTCATTAGGTCTCAAGTGACTATTTGGTGCTCTGGGGCTTTCTTGCAGCTTGAAAAGATATTACTAAGAATCATACTGAGATGACCAAATCTTTTACCATTAGATAGTAATGACTTTCCATTCTTGACTCCATACCAACATGGCAAATGGGTGACAGATTCCACTTTCCCTGTTCAGTCTCTTGAGGAATCCATTTCTATCAAAAAGTCATTTTTTGATTTAAAATTAAAAGCTGCTTCCCAGTAATAGGAAATATACAGGATGCCAAGAAGGATTATTCTTTTTTGGAATATAAAGCAATAAATGCCCCTATTTAAGTGAGTTCAAAGACACAGAATGTACAACTATTCTACTATAACCTTAACAAAACCTTTGCTATTAACCCTGGCTTTCACAGTCCTTGGAGGCAATATAATGAAGCTGCACCTAGCTTGCTCTTGGAGTCATTTCCAATTTTCCAATGTGAGGATGTAGGAGGAACTTGGGCTTTGGCTGGGTGGTGGGGGAACACATTTTACCTGTCTTAAAACAAATTTAACAGGATGGCACAGGTTGAATAACTGTTAATAACTTTTATTACAATATTTCTTTGTGCATTCAATGCTGAGGATAATTAAAAGTCACTGCTGACATATCTGAATCCTGCAATCAAACATTTTAACATAAGATAATAACCAAAATACATATCTAAAGTAAGAGCTCCCTACTGAAAATTCATTCTGCCTCTTAGGACTAACTGAGGCTGATCTCTGGGTTTAAACCTGATAAAAGAAAATCCAGACAGATGGCATTTGATTGGCAAAATAATAGCTATCGGCTTTAATATTTATTTGTTCTTTTTAGTGCTCTGTTCAGCTTTCTATATCTAAGCTGTATTTCTGTACACAAATGTCAATAAACAAGACTTTTTTTTTTTTTTTTTTTTTTTTTTTAAAAAAAATTAAAAAAAAAAGATTTTTTTTTTTTTTTACAAAATTTAAAAAAAAAAGGTTTTTTTTTTTTTTTACAAAATTTAAAAAAAAAAGGTTTTTTTTTTTTTTTACAAAATTTAAAAAAAAAAATTTTTTTTTTTTTTTTTTTTTTTTTTTACTAAAAAGGGAACTGTGATCTTGTATGTGTTTTCTTGTAAAACACGGTTACACACAATTTATTACACAAAGCAAATGTGGAAAGAGAAACTACAGTGGGTTGTTGGTTTTATCTGCAACTGAGAGAAAGACTGAAGTGTTGTCAAGTGTTGTCTCATCTTTATCCAACAAACTTTGAGGTCTGGCAGTTTTGGGATCTAATGCTTTATGAAACTAGGATCGTGTGCTGGTATTAAGCCCTTTCCAAAACCATTCATAAACACACCTAAACTGTTACTCTTCCCTGACACCTGGCAATAGACCTTGGCTTTCTCTCTGAATCTTTCTACAAAATGCCAGTTGCACAGACCACTGTACTGATACCGAGCTAAGTGCCAATGTACTGTTTTCTCTATGATGGTAGAAATGGATTGTGAAACATCACGGAGGGTGAAGGCGAGCCAAGCATTCTCTCAAAGAGTTCTTAATGCTAAAGTTAGCTGGGAGTCAAGTCAACACTAAGAAAAATCTACGCTTTTTTACAGCTGTTGAAATACTTAAGCCATACCAGATTTTTAAGTGATGTCATAGTCATGCAGTTATTACTAGCCTGCTACAGGATCTGCTGATGGCAGTTGCAGTTCTTATTCATCAAGGGGCCCAAATAATTGAAACAATCCATCTGCTCTATGTTCTCTCTCTCTCTCTGGTTCTACTGTGATTACTTGCTGCCTTGTGATATTTGCCAGTGATGTCATACCTAATCAAGCAATTGCTGGCCCTTTAGATCTCCCGAGAGCTGCCTTGTATTTCCAGGAGGGAGTGGAGGTAAGTAAAGTAATCCACCTGTTCCAAGCTTTTCCCTTAGCAATGACACCTGATGGGACTTGATACTTGGCAGCGACTGTCAGAACTGATCAAGCAATTGCCAGACTCCTGCATATTTCCTGAAAGCTACTGCTGTTCTTCCTCATCATGAATCCCTGATAATTGAAGTAATGGACCAGCTCCTGGGCCCCTGCTTCCACGTTAGCATTTTCAGGGATAAGACATTTGCCTGTTGTCATGTTTATTTAAAAGTTGCAGTGGGAATAAGCTTTAATTACTTTTTCCACGCGATGTAGTAGGCCACAGAGGAAAAACCACAGTATTTGCATAGCTTGTGTTTCTAAACTTCCTGACGCTAAACTGCTTTCTATACTCATGCCATTCAGCTAAATTCACATTGCCATCGCAGCATAACTGTTAAAAAATCTGGAGAGAGAATGCCAGAGAAATATGATTACCAACATCAAGATGGCTTCAGACCTATTACTGAAAGGTTCACAATTATAGCCCTCATATTCTATGTGAGCCAAGTAATTTAACCGCAGAAATATCCTGTTGTTCAAATACAACCTGATTAAGAATTGTTCTAATACTGGACAGGCCCCACTAATATTTCACAGTAAGACTTTGGAAACTTGACTAACGCTTTGACCCATTTATTATGTGTTTGAGGAGACAGACTGTTGCTTGTTGATTGATATAAAGATTTTACAATAATCCAATTAAGTATACTGGCCATAAAAGGCTTTTATAGTCTCATCTGCTGTTGTGGGAATAGGGGCATAGATCTTAGTTGCAGTCAGATTACATTGCTTGGTTTTATCTGAGATGAACAAATATACTGCTTTGACTCACTAGATTACATACCGCAGCTGAAGTTAATGTCTTCACTTCAAGAATAGATGCTATGCCATGGACATAGTTTTGCTTAGCATCCAAGTAGGTCACAGACTAATCTTCAACTGATGGGCAGCGACTAAGAAATCTAGCAATAATCCTCAAATAGCACCCATATAGTACGTTGGATTCTTCATCACTATCTAGCTTTTCTACAGCTAGATGTTTCTCCATTCTTGCTATTCAATATTTTGCCCTGCACAGAGAATAGCATATGCTATTTGAAAGATCTCTTACTACCTCCATGCCTTTTACAGCTCAAACTTTTTCCTTTTCTATAGTTTTCACTCCTGTGCTGTCGAGTCCCTAACTTTACACATATGGTGTCATAGTGATTTAAGAGAAATGCTGATTTTAAAAAAAAGAAAGGCTGCAAAAAAAAAATAATTGAAAGTCTTACAATAGGTGCCCAGCAAGGAAGGCTAATCTAACTAACAATATGATTTTTTGTTATTAACCACTCCTTACACTGAAGTTTCTTTTTAGATGGAGGGCAAACTGACTTAGAAAGTCAAGATAATCTGGTGAGCACAGAATGCATTTTACAAATAAATGGTACCCTGAAAACGAACACAATTTCACTCGAGCATTGTCTTCCACCAGAATTACCTTGAAAAAGAGAACTGTCGATTTCTTTTTAAAAAAAGAATGCTGTCATATTTGTAGAAAGGGATGGTTCAAAATATGTTGGCAAAAAACTGACTGATTTATAAAACAGGACAACTATATGAGATTTACATTTCAGATAAAAGAAAAGCTTTTAATCTACACACACGCTTTTCTCATAAAACAATAACTTTCAAAAATATTTTGAAAATAAGTTAAATGTGAAGGGTTTACAGTTCTAACATATTTTAAAAGTACAACTGCTGAGAGGCACGGTATACTTTGTTCTTTGTTGCTAGTTTCTGAATGGGGGTGTACAAGCCAGAAAAAGGACATTGCTTTATTATAGTCGCAAGTGAGTACTGACAACAGCAGGAAAACGCTGTCTTTTAGGAGCAAGGATGGCTTTATTTACTGTGTATAGGCAGATGAGTAAATGCACAGAAATCTAGAAAAGTGACTTTATTTAAAGATAATTTGCCCTGACACAAGCAAACAAAACACTAGCTTTTTCTCAGCTGTGGGATTTAATTATACTCCATTAATTACATCAATGTGTCAACAAAAGGTCAAAAAACAAAACTTCAAAAGAAGAACAACAAAGTAGTCCTGGAGCCTGACAGGGTTATGGTTAAACCATGTGAAAGAAGGGAAATGAATAATAGCTCACGTAGGGCTTTGGAAGAAAACCCATTTTCCATCAAAGCCAAGTGAAAATGAAGGGCCAAACCCTGGCCTCCAACTTCAGAAAAAGGGGACAGAAGCCCTTGACCTAACATAAAAAGAATCCCCATTAAAAAAGCAGCACTGGCTCTACAGCCTGCCCCTCGGCCAAGCAGCACAGAGCCAGTCATGGGTGGGAAGACATACATCTGGGCTTTCATTCAGCCGTCCCTGCGTATCAGATTGGTTTCTAATAGACTTTCTAACCATTGTAAGTTTAGGCCTGAGCGATGTTCCAAGTTAGCTTTCCTCTTCCACACGTCTCTGTATGAAAGCCCTGATTTCTCTTCTATTTTATGTATCCATTCTCTTGAGCACCTGCTTGTAAATTCACACTCTTTTCCTGTTTTATCACTGAAAATAGCCAGCGTATCCTTCTCTACAGAGCGTGGTTCCTCCTTACGGTGACCTGGATGAGGGAACTCACCTGCTTCTTGCAAACTAAACTGCTCTTCAGTTAAAACCTTTTGGGCTAAGGACTGAACATGATTTCTTCCATGCCACCATATTTGAGCTGCCATTTTTACAAAGCAGACATCTTTAGCTATAGGCTTTGATGAAGGAGATTCTTTTTCACTAGTTGATTCCCTGTTCCTAGTACTTCTCTACTTTTCACTTTGCTACATTTGTGTGGGGAAGGGATGGTACCGAGCTATGTGAGCCTCTACAGCCATTTCCAATATTCTAGTAAACAGAAGGCATTCATAATTCATGGACATGTTCTTGTGTTTCTGTCATCATTTCTGTAGCACTTAACCCATCCTGCACATCACGGATACCCTCCAATATTAGGAAAGAACTCTACAGTGTGTCACAGAAAAAAAATGGTAAGAGAAAAGTGCATCACCAATGGTTTTCCAGTGGGGAGTTATGTCTAGTAACTAGTAACTGGGTAAGGACTCAGAGAGGTTGTTATCTGTTATGCTAGAGGCATGATAGATATATTGAACACAACCCTTATTGCTCTCCTTATTCTGGTTACACAGGGTGCATCAACAGAAGACATTTACTGAAGAGTTGACTAATTTGCCCCGCAGTAAATGTTGTGCATTTACACCTTTCCCTTTTAGGCTGGAGTAAACTCATGAATTCTGCAGCAGGGTAGTACTTGTAAATACAAGTACTATACTGCTGCAGAGTTTTTTTTTACTCTGCAGCACTGCACACGTAGCTACTGTGCCAGCTGGCTGGGGCACAAGGATACTTCAGTGTGGGGGCTGCCTTCTGGCTAGCCCTGCACTGGAGCACCCTCATGCCCCAGCCAGCCCCTCTGTAGCATGTAGAGCTGAAAGGAGGCAGCCCTGGGCTGGCAGGCTGACCCCTTGGACCTCTTGCCAGCCAGGGCTGCTCTGACCTGGTTCAACATGCTGTGGTCCCAGGTGCACATTCAAATAATGTGCCTGGGAGCAAAATCTCCAGCGCAATATGCACTGGAGTTTATTGTTTCACATTAAATACCTGCATAGATGTGCCCACAGCAAACTAAATTCTGTCTTTGTACGCATCCATTGCTTTTAAAGGCAGATATATATCAGAAGACAGAATTTGGCCACGGTTTATAAAGGGTAGAGCTGCACTGCAGAAGGGAATTTTATATAGGTGCATGTTAGCTTTCAGCAAACTTGCTTGGGTAGTGGAAGCAGTATCATGGAGATTTGCCTGGTCTACCTGACCCTGCTTCTCATTATGTTGCTTCCCGTACACAGATAGTTCAACCATATTGTGACATGTAGACATAGTCTGACCTAGTTTTCCATCCACACAGTTGGACCACCGTTCTAATCAGATTTTACCCATTCTGTCCTTTCTGGATGTCCCTCTAGTTTATCTGTAAGGAGAAACTTCTCCCTTCCTGCATACGATCCCATTTGTATAGATCATCCCCTCCCCTCCTTGTCTACTCACTGTCTCAAGATAGATGAACGGAAAACAGCACGGCCTCCTCCTTCCAGATTTTGCATAGCACGGTCCCTTGGTCCTTCGTCCCCCACCCCTCACCTTACTGAACTCATGAGTAAAGAGAGGGGGGGCAAGGGACAAGGTAACATGCATCATCTTCTCCAAACCATGAATGCCGTGTGCCCCTGGAGGCTGGGCAGGCATGGCGATCACCCGTAGGTGTCAGTGGCAGTGTCAGCAGCAGGGGCATGGAGGTAACAAGTGGGGAGCTCCTGTAGGTGACTGCAGTGGTGTTGTGCAGCAGCGGCAGTGGGGACCACCTGCAGACATCGCTGGCGGTGTTGATAGTGGGGAAGGGGGGAGATGGGGAGTGGCGACCACCTGCAGGTGCTGCCGGCAGCATCGGTGGCATTTTTTGCAGTGGGTGCACCGCCAAGCTTACTGGGTGCACATGCACCCACTTGCACTCCCTACGTGTCGCCAATACTCCAAACTAAAGAATCCGTTTGCTCAGCAGCAGATTCTCTTCACTTGCTCAAACAAGAGCTGTATTAACCTTTGAGAAAAGCCCCTCACCAATGTGCAGTCCCTTTAAAAGAGTCTCCAGAGGCAACTACTGCCAACGCGTTTTCATCAGAGCTGTGCTAACAGGAAGTGAAGAGGATGTGGAGAGAGGACTGAAACAGCATGCGCACAGAAATTTGAACATCAAACTCTTTCTAGGGACTGCTCCTTCTGCAGGGGAGAGGGCAAAACTCACATTTCTACATTTTGTTCCCCTTGCTCTTATCATTTAGCATGCTTTTGTCAAGGAATGGACAGGAAGATTTGGTTCAGTATTGAAATTATGGTGAAAAATGACTGCAGTGGACTTAAAAGAACTCCCCATTAATAAATTACAGTTATAAATAGAGCACGTCAAGTATTCAGAGAGGTTGGGTACGGCAGGGTACATATTTCAGCAAAGAACTATGCTGCCAGAGCTGGTGACTTAGAGGCAGGCAATGAGGAACATGAAAACTTTGTGCAGAAAAAGTCTTCAAACGAGCTTAGCTGGATAAGAAATTCAAATTACATGTGAAACACTGGATGAGCATTGATAAAATATCAAAAGAAAAAAAAAGTGTGCTTCATGACATCAAGCTAAAAGAGCAAATTCACAATGCCAAGATTTTAACTGATCAGGAAATAGGGAATGAGATGAACTTTAAAAATAGGTTAACCCCTTTCTCACCTCAGCATTCTTTTCAGAAATTATAGGCATTTCTTACTCTCTCTCTCTCTACCCACAAAATTCTTTTAATGGCTAAAGGAGCTCTCTTTTCATGTCTGTCTCGGCTGTTAAAGAGCAACGTTGGGTCCTCTTCACTTGTTCAGTACAGTAGCTAAGGCGACTTTTAGATATGGGTTATCTTACACTGCCACAGAATCATTAAGCTGTCTGAAATGTCCCATTTTTAAAGATTGTTCTTTTTATGAACAATTTTGGAAGAGTAGAGGAGAACCAAGGAGTGATCATAAGCATTTTAGATTGTACCATTATAGTAAAATTGAGTGTTCCAATCAAGTACCCTCGTATCCATTGCAACCAAGTTTTCTTTTATGTAACATAGTGCTTGGAAGAACTGTGCAGCAAAACTAATCTATACCAATAGCTTTTTCCCTGCTTCCAGATATTAGTCGTGAGTTAGACCATACACTCTCCCTGGGGGTCTAGTTCATAGCTGAGTACAGGCTACTGGGCCTTACGTCACGGTTGACAGGGATAAGCTGATGGTGTGTCCATTTCTCGTTCAAAACAACGGGGGCGGTATTGGGCAGCTCAGCTCAGGTGGTACGTATCAACATTTTATGCTGGAATAGTTCAAGAGCAAACTACTACATTCTGGGTGTATCTACACATTCATTAATGTTGCATAATTACGGTGCACTAGGTTTAGTACCTGTAATTACTGGTACTAACTTAATCTGCCGTAATCAGCCCTATTGTGCATTAGTGCAGAAGAACTGGTTTTTGGTAATGTTAATGCACATTACACTATATCTAGTGTGCATTACTGCATTAGCATGGGTTTTGCCCACTGTGCTAATGTGCGGTAAAATTAGTCTTCTCCATATTAAGTGTCTCATGTAGACATGGCCTCCCCATAGCAGGGGAAAATAGGGAGGGATTGGTGCCTCAGAGACAATTAATATAGTGCAAGTAACATGCTCCCCCTTACTCAGGGTTATGCTTAAATCCACAATCTAGTTCTCCAAAATTCTGTATGATGAAAAGATTGGGGTACTTTGATTACTCGGGGTCCTTGATTATATCACGACATTATCACTTTTACTGGATGGGGGAAAAGGGATGCTATTCCCTGCTAAATGCTGCACACAGGAAAAGCCAATCCTCTTTAAACCAATTAAGAAGTTGTTTCCTCCATATCCCTCTCTAAGCTTCATTAAGTCTCTTGGAAAGTTCAATCAGATCCTAAAAGGACTTGGGCAGAGTTAGGCAAATAAAAACAGAAAACCTGCAACCCCCTGCTTAAACACCCTAGTCGATACAGCTGCTCACCTCTGAATTCCCCGAGTGCCTCCTGGTTGTATTTCTGCACATAAACAAAAGCACGGCAGTCTCGACAGGTCTGAGCAGCTCTGTGCCCAGATCACACCTAAGCCTGATAGACACTCAAAAACAAGGTGCTCCTCTGCCTAAACTCCCCTGAGGAGCTCAAGCCAATACCCATTCTCTGAGCATGTCTTTCATACGCCAAGAGGAACAAGCTGCCCTCTGAATGCAGTTATGGCTGCCACTTTCCTTTAAATTGTGGCAGCAACAGAAGGAAGAAGTTGCGGTACTCATTTATGTGATAGCCTAGTTTTTAAAGAACTCCCCCAAGAAGTGGAAAACCCAGATTCAATACCTCCTCCTGCCAGAGGAAATGCAAAACCACTTCTCCCTTCTGACAACAGTACCCTGCTTACCAGGCTGTAGGTGATTCTGGGTGGAGGTATTTTCTATTTGCCTGTTGAGGCTTTGCCACGATGAGGAAAAGAAGTCAACACGGACTGATCCAGAAAAAAAGCATGAGTGTAACCTAATGGTTAGGACATTCATTAGGGGAGAAAGGGCCCAGGCTCTAGTCCCCAACCCAGGATATTTCCTGGAATTTATACAAATACTGTTTATCAAAAACATATATTCCCTCTCGTGCTCTTTCTAATCTACTGACTCGGGCAGAGGAGGGAACTGAACACCATATCGCACTTTGTGAGTACAGGTTTCCTTTGCTTTATGCGGTACGTGTGTTCCTGGAAAATGGCGCGTAACTCAAATTCACGTAAAGGGAGCCCACTTTACAATGTACCAAATAGGGATATGTTCCAATACTTCAGCTGTACTGATGCCCAGACCCATTTCTACCACTTTTACAAGACAATGTTGGTACTCACCGACAGCAGACAGTAGGCGATAGGGCTAGGAGATAAGCTAGTGGGATGCTTAGAAGCCATAATGGGGATGGCAACTACAGAAACACGTGTCACAGACAACGAGCGAGGAGCACAGATCCATGCAGGAGACTATATTTTGGTGCGCGTCACCCCCACAATGCACCGCACAGAGCAGGTGACTGCAGCTTCCACCACACCGATCGCATAAGAGTGAATTTACCTAGCACATAACAAATTTCTGGCATAAAAAAGACTGCATAGGAGCAACTTCGCACATACAGAACAGCATCTGCTTTTCCTTCAGGCAGGATCAAGGCACAGCTTATCCTCAGAATTTGTTACTGAGTTGCTCTAGATGGCTGCAAGACGAGTGTGCTGACCTTAGGTAGGGCTCTACTTTGGGGAGTCAGCTGTTGTGGATCCCACTCTGAGGCACCAATCCCCTACGTGGCACAGGTACGATGGGTCTGGATTCTGTTGCAGAGTCCAAATGACAACAAGTTAGCATCCAACTTCCAGCCTTTTTTTTTTTTTAATATAGCCCCTGATTCTTATAAACTTGTTTGAGCAGTAAGAGATTATACCCCGGACTGGTTCTTTTTTGCAGATAATTTCTGCTTGGGATTTAGGACAATTGGAAAAAGCAAGTTATTTATTGTGCTGCAGGGGGAAAAAAAACAGACAACTTTTGCTTATAATAAAACTTATACCTTAATGGCACTGTGAAGCAAGATCAATTATAGACCTTATGAAATAATTTCTAACTTAAGATACTTTCTTTGAACTATATATACTATGCTGTAAATAATTATTTTATTATATCATTTTAACTACATCATTTTATATCAGCAGTACCGTGTTATCAGGACTATATCTTCAATTGACCTTTCATATGATCTTACTTCAACAGAGAACTGAAGAAGACAAAAGGCTTACATATAATATATGTGAGTGGATTGGTATCAAGGGACAATTACTTGGGAAAATAATTGGCAGACAAGGAGAACTTGGCCCTTATTGACAGGAGAAGGGGAACATTTGAAAATGAGCCAGGCTAAGCCGGGGAAGGGATTAAATCTGTCAGGTGAATTTGCTTCTGGGATTGTTTTGTCACTATTTTATTTTTAAGCATTAGAAGACCTGAAGTGGTGCCGTGGCAAAGTTCCTGGCAGCCCTGATTCATGGAAGACATCCGGGATTCACTTTTTATTGCACATTTTTTAATTAAAATTTACACGTTAGGGAAAAAAAAATCCAAAAATCACAGATGCTCGATGCCAATGACAACTCCAATAAAGAGCAGCAAGAAGTTACAGTGAATACAATGGCCAATTAGATTCCCCTTCCAATTTTGGGCTATGTAGGCAGCAGTCTCACCTCACAGCCAGGTACAGTCTGGCCACAATCTGGTGTTTTGCGTGTACCACTGAACCTTACATTTTTAGAAATTATCATAAAAACTGATTCTATCATTCAAAAACAAACAAATGAACAAAATAACCTCAATCAAATCTTCTGCATCCTTGTAAAGCTACAGTGTATCCCAAATTGAATCAACTCTTTCTATTAGCAGAACTCTAAAGGATCTTCTATTCTATTGAAATTGCTACTTGGCAAAGCAAAAATAATAAAAAAAAAAAAATCAAAAAATCACAGATCCCAGAATGACTGGCAGCTCTGCTACACTAAATTAGAAATTAAGATATAAGAGAATTTCACAGCACAAAACAAAATGGTCTCTCATTTGCATTTCAAAACATTTGCCCATATATTTGAATTAGTGAATATGTTTATGTTAGTACCGGATGATTACTTGGCATTTTTGTAGGTTCTCCTTTTTTACCAATATTTATTCAAGTAGAAATGGGAATGGTGATTCCACTAATATGTAGCAGGAATACTGGCTTTATACTGTCAAAGTAGGGCTCCATGCCAGGAACCACATGGATATTTATGGAGCAAGAGGGAGAGTTCATTTTATGGAATTGTTTTAAAACGGTACATTTATGTCAAGGCAAATCAAAATACACAAAGTAGGCTCAAAAAGCAATCCAATGCATAAAAGCAGAGCCTTAAACAGAGGTGCAGTCATTTTGACCCCAATGCGGTTCAACCCAGAAAGACTTATGGAAGGCTACCTGACTCTGAGACTGGGGCATTGCATCACCAGATACCCTTTGTTTTTAAGAAAGAAACGGTATTATAAGGTGAAGAAATCTTTGCCTCCATTTGTTACTACCCAATAAACAGATACATTTATTGTGTCTTTGAGGACTGTATTTTTAATCAATGATGAACAACTCAAGAGTTACTTGAGAGTTAACTAGAATCTTCATTGTTTTTCCATGTGTCTTTTGGGGTTTTCAAACGGGAGCTTAAGATGATTTGAGCAAAGAATGCTCAAATAATTTCATACAGCAGCAAATGTACCAGAGCATGGGATATGCTGTGTGTTGCAATTTAGCATATTTAATTTTCAATTTTGCTACTAATTCAGAAAGCTTTAACACTTATTTAATTAGCCTAAACTCAGAAATCCAACCAATGAAAACTGAAGTGGTTAAAATATATTAATTGGAAACAATGTTAACAGTTAATTTTCTAAATGAGGGAGCAACACAAAAATATAGTTGAGTTATGCTATGATTAATTAATTGATTAACTGGTTCCTGTTGAGAAATTATATTCAATAAGGGCCTGTCAATACAAATTGCTATCAAGTGCCACTTTATAAAGTGCCCAGTATTTATAATGGGTTCAGGTGCACATTTAAACTAATTGTCATGAAGACTGATGTTGAAACCCTTCGGAAGACAGAAAACTGATTGTTTATCATCCACTTTAATTTCACACAGTTAACTTAGTTATAACAACTCATTTTAGTACTGCATTTTTAAGAACTCAAGTGCTTTTGAAAAAAGAAATTTGCTCTAATATATCTGCAAATTTGCATTCTCCTGTAAGTAATTTAAAACAGACTATAACTCAATTGTCATTGATTGCTTGGAGAATATTTAACATTCAAAACCTCAAGTAGCACATTCTTTTCAAAATATTCCATGTGGATGTAGAATTAGACTGTTCTATGTGCCGTCTGCTGTGCTCGGTGAGACACAGAAGGGCCTCATTGCATCTAGCTGACTCACCCAAAATCCGTGCTGGGGGCTCCCAGCTCTTGTGTGCCAGCAATTACCTCACTCTTAAAAAAAAGTTTACAGCATCACCTGTGTTGCTGGCCACTTCTAGCGCTTATGGTATTTCTCTTACTGTCTGGTATCGAAGTGAAGTGAAAAAGGTATGCGGTCCTCATCTTCCCCCTTCCCATTTCTGAAAGCTTTCGGGCAGTTAACATTCATATGAAATACCAAGAACTGTACTACCCAAAAAATTATGGCCAATTTCTGGTAGGAAGCTGAGGAAGAATAGGGAAGTTCTTTTTATCCTAACAGTAGATGACTCTGTTATGGATCTCCAGTGCAGACTTAGGCAACCTATGATCTGCAGACCAGATGTGGACTGCAAAGATGTTGGACCTTGCACAGGGAATCAGTCTTATGTGGCTGTGCCACGCCACCCCACCACTCTGCAGTGCTCCCTTACGGTGTGCAGCCTGCTGGCCTTCACCATATGAGATTACCCTTCCTGCAGAGGGGTTGGGAATCCGGCAGCTGGCTGCTCAGAGTGGAAAGGAAGGCCAGGGACTTCTGGCCATCAATGAGAGCCGGGTGGGAAGCTCTGGCCAGTGCCAGCAAAAGCCTGCTGAACTCTGATATAATGAATTACTAACTTTAACTTTTTAAAGTGGAATCATAGAAAGTTAGGGTTGGAAGGGACCTCAAGAAGTCATCTAGTCCAATTTCCTGCTGAGACCAGGGCCATCCCCACCTAGATCATCCCAGCCAGGGCTTTGTCAAGCCAGCCCTTAAAAACCTCCAAGGGTGGAGATTTCACCACCTCTCTGGGTAATTTGTTCCAGCACTTCACCACCCTCCTAGTGAGAAAGTTTTTCCTACTATCCAACCTAAACCCCACTTGCTGCAACTTGAGAACATTTTTCCTTGTTCTGCCACCACTGAGAACAGTCCAGCTCCATCCTCTTTGGAAACCCACGTCAGGTAGTTAAAGGCTGCTATCAAATTCCCTCTTAGTCTTCTCTTCTCCAGACTAAATAAGCCCAGTTCCCTCCATCTCTCCTCATAAGCCATGTGCCTCAGTCCCCAAACCATTTTTGTTGCTCTCTGCTGGACTCTGTCTAACTTGTCCACATCCTTTCTATAGTGGAAGGCCCAAAACTGGACACGGGACTCCACATGTGGCCTCACCCGTGCCAAATAGAAGGGAAGAATTACTTCCCTTGATCTGCTTGCAACACTCCTATTAACGCAGCCCAGTGTGCCATTAGCCTTCTTGGCAACAAGGGCACACTGTTGACTCATGTTCAGCTTATTGTCCAATGAAACCCTCAGGTCCTTTTCTGTAGAGCTGCTGCTTAGTCAGTCAGTTCCCAGCAGTTCATGGGGTTCTTCTGTTCTAAATGCAGGACTTTCCACTTGACCTTGTTGAAACTCATGAGATTTTTTTTTGGCCCAATCCTCCAATTTGTCTAGGTCACTGAATCCTAGCCCTACTCTCTAGTGTATCTAGTACTACCCCCCAGCTTGGTGTCATTTGCAAAATTGCTGAGGGTGCAATCCATCCCATCTTCCAGATCATTAATGAAGATATTGAACACCAGTCCCAGGACTGACCCCCGGGGCACTCTACTTGATACCGGCTGCCAGCTAGACATCGAGCCATTGATTACTACCCATTGAACCCAACAAACCAGTCAGATTTCTATCCACCTTACAGTTTATTCATGCAACCCATACTTCCTCAGTTTGCTTGCAAGAATGCTGTTGGAGATGATACCAAAAGCCTTGCCAAAGTCAAGGTATAGTATGTCCACTGTTTTCTCTGCATCCACAGGGCCAGTAGGGCCATCATAGAAGGCAATCAGGTTGGTCATGCATGACTTGCACTTGGTGAATCCATGCTGAATCCATAAAAGTGTTATATATAATTACATATGAGTTTAAAAGTATGTCTGTGCTTTAAGGGTTGATACAAAACCTACTGACATTAAGAGGAACATCCTTCATTGACATGAGTTTTGGATCATGCCTTAAAGTAAAGAGGGTTCTTGGTAACATGGATAAAACACCACTTGTTTGCAACAAATACTTAGAAATTATGGGCATTTATACACATACCTTTTCATCCCATTATGCACTGGAAATTTGCCACTTTAGAGCAGACTCGAATAATCGCACTGCGCCATGTGCAGTTGTATAAACAGCGAAATGTGCGCCAGCGTGCAGAAAATGGTGGCGGAGCACTTTTGAGCTAAAGCACCTTCTATGTGTTTTAATTCAAAAGCACGCTGCCATAATTTTCTCAGCACTGATGCACATTTTGCTGCTTATACAACTTCAAGTGACACAGCGGCAGCAGCTTTCCAAATCGCCCAGCAATGTGGTGCTTACACATATAAAAATTACCTAAGTGCTTAGTTTCTGTGTTTTCCTGTAATATCTTGCACGATCAAGTCAATAAGACCTTACTAAAATGGATTTAGTTTTATGTTATTATGCTTGCCTTATTTTGTATGAAAAGTGTCGAGAATCTGCTTATAAGTGAACAAAAAAGGCTCGCTCCAAAGAAGTGCTGAGTGGTTGGAAATCGAATTCAAGTCAAGAGGAAGTGAAGATACCCTGTCTAGTCGCACGCTGGTGCTATGCTAGTCATCAGGTTCACAATGAGTCACTGGCAAAATGTACTGGCTTGGGCTCAACCATACAAATATTTCTGAGCAGACAACTTACTACCGCAAACAGTTTAATTGACTCCGTGGTAATAGGCATGATGGTGCATACAGATCAGGTCCTGTTTCCGTACAGAATTATTCTGTGAATGTATTGTTCTAATGCCTCAACTGGCATGGCAGAGAAGTGCTGCTTATCAACTAAAAGCTTTTGCTATCATTTTTCAACTTTCTTTTGATAATATACATTGATTTAACATGAAAAAAAGAAGCTCAACAGGAAATTCTTTGAAATGCCACCTCAAAATAGGTTAAATCCTCACTTTCTTGGTTTGGTTTTTTTAGCATGAAAGGCTGTCAGTGCTTTCTCATGACTTTCCTCCTCATGGGAGCTCCCGTGGATCATTTCTCTTAGCAAAAAAGCATCCATTGACTGATCCTATCCTAAAGCTAACAAACTGAGCTTTCCATAGGGAAACAACTGCAAACTGAGTACAGCTATTGACCAACTTAGTTAAAAATATAACAGCAGGTCATTAGCACTACACTGGCATTACTTGTTAAATTGTTAGTGTAATTAATGCTCTGTATATTTTAACTGCAAGGTAAAATAAGTTTAAGAGTCTCTTAACTAAGTAAAAATATAGAAATTATGTTCTTATGCAAATTTCATCTTTTTCCTGCCTCTCTTCCCAGTTAATTGGTTATTTCTAGAATTCCTTTTCTTTCTTTTCTTTTTCTGAAGTGTGAACTGGATAACCAAGTTGCTAACATAAAAAATTGTTTTGATTTGTACTTTAAATGCTGTTTTTGATCTTTCTGATTCTTATTGCACTACTGAGCCAGGCTAAATGCAAAGTACAGATTTTCATGCACAAGCTAATGCTTTTCCTTAGAGTGCATTACCACAGTTACTAGAATATAAGACAACTCTGAATATAGGAGCACCCCTCAAGAATTAGATTTTTTATATAACATTTATATTAACATTAAATCTTGGAGGGCTGTCTTGAATCCCTCTCTCCCCACTGCTACAGCAGGAAAAGCAGTGGCTGGGCCCCTTGCCCTGCCCACTTCTCCCTGCATCCTTCCTTCTCCACTCTACCACCTCCACCCCCAGGTCCCCCAGCTTCTGCTATTCCCCCCAGTCTCTGCCTCTTTCTCCCAAATTTCCCCCATTCTCTGTTCCTTCCCCCTGCTCCTCCCTAATCTCTGGCTCTCCCCTCCCAATTCCTCAGTCTCTGCCTCTTCCCCCCACTCCACCTGTCAGGTGTTGTTTGGTCTACTCCATCACAGAGTACAGCACATGGAAACTCAGCCCTTGCCTGGCCTTCCAGCAGTGTTGGTGCTGCTGAGTGGCCAGGCAGGGGAAGGAGTCTCGATGTGCTCCATGCCCCAGAGAGCACATAGCCTGGGCCGGAGCTGAGCTGCACCTGACAGTAACGGGGAGGGAAGGAGTGGATGGGGTGGGAGGTGGGAGAAGGGCAGAAGTTGCAGAGGGCAAATGGAGAGGGTACAGGAGGCTGCTGTGGGTCTGGCTCTGGCCTTGACCCAGGCTCGGAGTCAGCCACAGCCACAGCACCGCCTGCTTCCCATTCTGTTTCACGTATGATTGCAAGATAAGGGGTTTTTGCCCCCCCAGGCTGATTGGGGGAGAGGGAGAACCTTATCTTATACTCCAGTAACTATGGTACTTAGGTTATAAACAGTACAAAAGATCAGTTAATTGAAAAGTATCCCAAAATGATGCTAGTTCAGAACCAAAAATGGTGGCCCAACAAAGAAAGGGTTAATTAGACGTTATGTAAAGTCCTGAGTGCTGAGGGAAAACACCTAGGGACCAGATGTATCTTGGAAAAGGAACTATTGAGACTTTAACGTTTGGTAGCTAAAAAAAAAAGTCTACATTTGTGTACTGTTCCTCGCTTCAAGGGAAAGCAAGTCTCATTCAAGAGTTAATGGTATTTGTGATTCAACCACAAATAGTAATTCAACCACAAATTTGTGATTCAACCACAAATAGTATTTGTGATTCAACTTGGTGCAGAAGGCTGGATCCGATGATCTTCTGAGGTCCCTTCCAGCCTATATTCTATGAATCTATGAAAACCAAAAGGTTTTTCCTGATACCTTGGACAACTTTTGAGATATCTTGGAATCAAAGTTTGGGTTTTTTGTGGCAATGTAGGAGGAAGTCAAAGCTCATTAATGCAAATAGAGTCAGCATTTTAGTTAACAAAGTCTGTGAACAGGATGTTTTAATTATAAGACTGCTTTCTTATAGAAAAGTGGGAAAAAACATCATTTAATAGCTTGAAGTCATAAAAAGATTAGAAAATATGCATGTGCATAAAAAAGTTATGGAAACATGAGACAAGCAGACTGAGGCAAGAAAACTCTGTCTTAGGCAAAAAGCCTAAGAGTTCAAATTCTTGTAAGAAATCACAGTTGTGACAAGCCTTAACTTCATCTAACTAGGGTAGAAATGCATTCCTTAAGGTGATATCACACCTGAACAATTTCTGACAGATAAGTCTTTTCTGTGTCATCAAGTTCCTAGTGTTCTGCTCCTCAGATTGCAAGGTATCACCATAGAGCGACCATCATAGATTACTCCCCATCAGACAGCACACTGTAATATTGGAATACTTTAAATCCATAAAAAACATTTGACTCAATTCTATTTTTAATGTAAAATTCACAAACAGTGCTTGGAGCAGGGATCAGAAACCAGGAAAGTGCCCTGGTCTCTAAATACCAAAGTTGCACTCCCTCTCCCTGGGTGCATCTCCATGTGCATTAATGAGCTTTTCCTAATGCACATTACATTTATCATAGATTTCATAGATGTTAGGGCTGGAAGGGACCTCGGAAGATCTTCGAGTCCAGCCCCCCGCCCGAAGGGCAGGAAGTCAGCAGGGGTCATAGGATCCAAGCAAGATAGACATCCAAATGTCTCTTGAAGGAGTTCAAGGTAGGTGCTTGAACTACGTCTGGCAGCAGTCCATTCCAAACCTTGGTGGCTCGGACAGTAAAGAAGTTCTTCCTTATGTCCAGCCTGAAATGGTCACGGAGGAGTTTGTGACTGTTTGATCTTGTCATCCCTTGGGGCACTCTGGTGAACAGACATTCCCCCAGATACTGGTGGTCACCCCTGATAAACTTATAGGTGGCCACCAGATCACCCCTGAGCCTGTGCTTTTCCAAGCTGAAGAGTCCCATAGCTGTCAGCCTCTCATCGGAAGGTCTGTTTTCTTGACCTCTGATCACGCACGTGGCTCTCCTCCGGACTCTCTCAAGTTTCCCCACGTCCCTTTTTTTAGTAGCTCCAATGCAAAGTACTAAATAAATGCACATTAAGCTGCCCTAATGTGCAGCAACAAAAGTGTATGCTTTTAAAATGATGCTTAATGTGTAGTAGCCTATTTTATTGCACATTAGCGTACCTTCACTTTTTTTTGCATGACACTTTCATGTGCAGTAAAATAGGCTACTGTGCATTAAAGCATACATGTAGATGTGCCCTCTCTGACCTAATGAATCCTGAATTCTCTTCAACATAGCTTCAAGAGGAATGGGAATGTGTCTTAATGTCTAGATGGCAGCCAGGATCAAGTAGAGTGCCCCAGGGGTCAGTCCCAGGACCAATTTTGTTCAATATTGTCTGCAGTGGTGCACATGCAGGAGTTTGTCATACTGCTAATTTGTAGCATGGTGGGTTTTTAAGATGCACCAAAAAATCAGCCTGACTGCCAGCCAGGCTCCACATGCCTGGACCTTTGCCACTAGAGCCCCAGGAAGTCCCTAGAGCCCCAAGTAAGGCTGCTGGAGCCAGCCCAGATGCTGGTCCCAGCCTCCCCTACCCTACCTGGGCAACTTGTCATGTACCAGAGTGCATGTGCATGGGCATCCCAGCAACAACTATGTGCCGCTGCTATTTCTCCCTGGTAGATGTATGTGCACAGTCATCTGGATGTGCCCATGAACCTCAATAAGGACAAGTGCAAAGCTCTGTACTTAGGATGGAACAATCCCATGCACCAGCACAGGCTGGGGGTGGACTGGCTAAGCAGCATCTCTGCAGAAAAAGGAACTGGGGGTTACAGTGGATAATAAGCTATACATATGCCAACAGTGTGCCCTTTTTGTGAAGAAGGCTAATAGGAAACTGGGCTGAATTAGTAGGAGTGTTGCTAGCAGACTGAGGGAAGTGAATCTTCCCCTCTGTTCAGTACTGGTGAGGCCACAGCTGGGGTGCCTACACTTTATGCAGCTTCTCAGGGAGGTGCTCTAACTCATGGCACTTTACACAAGAGACCAGAAGTTAGAGCACCACTGAACCCAAGAGGTGTTTGCCTGTTGGGTTGAGGGGCCCCTCGAGCCTGCGTGCATCGTTCTCAGCCAGCAGGTAGGGGCACTCCAGCAGCCTCCCAGGAGGATGCCCAACCACCTCTCTCCACAGCCCTGCCCTGCAACCCCTGCCCCAGCTCCAGATACGGCAAAACTGAGCCAGCAGCTGTGTGCTGTCCTGTCAAGAGGCTCAGGCAGGGGTGGGGGAAGGGAGCACTCCCACATCAAAGTCCCCCAGCTACCTCAGCTGGAGTATTGGGGGAGCTGGTCTGGGTCCACCAAGTTGAGGTGGGGGTGTTCCCTTCCCCCATCTCCCACCCAAGTCCCTTGACAGCAGCAGTACACAGCTGCTAGCTTTGCTTTGCAGCAGCTGAAGCTGGGGAAGGGAGGCAGAACACAGTTCCCTCATCTCACAGCCCCAGGGTGGCTCCCTAAAGACCCCAGCAGGGGTACCTTTCCCCACCCCATTCCCCAGCCCCTCCCTCCTTTGCTGCACACGGATGAGACTTTCTCGTCTTTGTGACAGCCTGGGGG
>NW_017728994.1:58557785-58568193 GCF_001723915.1 Gavialis gangeticus | reverse complement strand
TGTGACAGGCTGGGGGGGGGGGGGCGGGGCTGGTGCTCACTGGCCCCACCAAGGAGTATGGGATGTGGATAGAATTGTCTACACTTAACCCTTGTAGGGAAGCTGAACAGAAGTTCCCTACGATACTCTGCTCTAGAATGCCTTCAGCTAATAGCTGATTGAACAAGGGTTAATTTTTTTCTTGATCAGCCATTTTAAAAGTGCTGTGCAGCTATGAATGTGTATTATGTCATGGCTTTAGAGTGCTTTCAGGGGGCTTATCACATGAAAAATGTAACTTGCGTAAGTGCCCCTAGGGTACTGTTTTGGGCCCTCCACTACAGAAAAGATGTGGACAAATTGGAGAAAGTCAAGTGGAGGGCAAAGAAAGGTGGTAGGGCTGGGGAACATGATTTATGAGGAGAGGTTGAGGGAACTGGGCTTATTTATCTGGAGAAGAGAGGACTGAGGATTTAGTAACAGCCTTCAACAACCCCTGAAGTTACAGCAAGGGAGGTTTAGGTTTGATATTAGGAAAAGCCTTCACACTAGGAGGGTGGTGAAGCATTGGAACAGGCTACCCAGAAAGGTTACAGAATCTCCATCTTTGGAGGTTTTCAAGACCTGGCTAGACAAAGCCTTGGCTGGGATGATCTGGTTGGGGACGGCCCTGCTGTGAGTAGGGAGTTGGACTAAATGACTTCCTGATGTCCCTTCCAAACCTAATTTTTCTGTGGTTCTGTTGCTGTGCTGTATGAAAGCAGTTGGAGTGGATGATTTTTAAGCTTCTTTGGACCACCATTTGCCTACAAATATAATGGACTTGACCAGAGGGCCTAGGAGGCCCTTTACAGTCCTAAATTCCTAGTGTATAGAATTCATTCTTTAAAAAAACAGAAAGTTACAAGTTGCCATAAGGATGTTAATATTTCAGAAAACCTTGTTCTGTATTCTAGCTAAACTGCTTTTAGCTATAGAACAGGTTAGGTGGTCCTTGTAGATAACATTGGAAGTCAACTTTGTGATGCTAGAGTCTGAAGTGTTGTCAGCATTTTTAGATAAAAGTATTTTGGCCTGCATCACTGGAACAGCAAAAATTCAATAATATCATTTGAAAGCAAAGACGTGTCAGGAATAGGGTCGGCTGTGTATATTTGTCTGAAATAGGCAAATATCAACAGTACACTTTATATACACTGTTTGTGTAATGGACTACATACTCATAACAAAGAAAGCAGATTTTGTTTCTTTAATTCTTCTTTTTAACTGGCCTGCCTTTTTATTATGTAACTTTCCTATTTCTACTCCTAGCCAATTTAGTCACATACCACATTAACTTCCCCAGGGGTTTTGCTGCAAGCAATACTAAAGATGCACATATATTTCTATACATAGAATCTACCTGTTTTAACAGCATTGTAGTAATTTCTTTCATGAATGATAAATTCCATATTTTTCTTTGCACAAGGTGGATTTAATCCTAAAGGAGATTCTATAGACCATCTTTATGCAAATACAGATTAGGCGAGATCAATTTTTTTTTTTTTTTGCACAGCTACTCTATTATTCCTTGTTGGGATCACTAATAAAGTTCTATCATCAATGCAAGTTGAAACAGCTCAGGAGGGGAAAATATTGATTCTCCCACCCGTTCTCTAGAAGTCTGAAATTGTGTTTAATGGTGAACAAGAGCAGATATATACAAATGTTGCTGTTAGTACAACAGGCTAAAAAAGGACATCTTTATTTTTATGATGCTGCACAATCTAGGCAAATGTTAAGATGAAGCTGCCAGCCCTGAGCCAAACTGGTATATAGTAGGTCATAAAAGAAGTTCAAATAGTCATCATAACAAAACAATGTTAAGAAAAATACAGAAAAATACAGTCATAGTTATGGTACCAGGCACAGCAGAAACACCAGAGTCTATAACCAAGAAGATTATTTTAAGTAGCATATTTACTCAAATCTAAGATAATCCTGAATTTAAAATGACCCCCAATAATTAGAATCTACATGGGAAATTTATTAATTCATTATAATATTCAGGCATAGAATCTATAATTATCTGAGGTCTATCTTGAATTTGTGCCCCTCCCACTGCTACAGCAGAGAAAAATAGTGGCTGGGGCAGAACGGGGTCTGTAGATTTCAGCCAGAATTGATGCATTTTATTTTTTTTCAAAATGCTGCAAGTTTCAGTACAGATAATCCATAAACATACTTTGAGCAGCACTCCCATACCTACTTATACACAGTAAAAAATATACATATTAGTCCAAAGCCAATTTATCATATACTTCACTGGGCTGAGCCCTCCCAGCCAAAAGCATTTCAAGCCACAGTGACCCTGACAGACAAGCACTGTTCAGTATACCTGTGTACTTCAGATATGCCCACAAAGGATTCACGTGCTAATTAACTCTGCACTAATGATTGGAACTGGTTATTTGTTCTTGCCACATGTCCTAGGATCCTCCAAAAAGTTATGCAGCGGAGGTGCAGGACCTCCTGGTCCAACTCACTCAGGGGGTGCATCCAGATGAATGTGCACATGTTTCTCCAGGGACAAATAGCAGCAGCACAGTTGTGCCACTACTACTTGTCTCCAGGGAACGCCCCTGCACGTGCAGTCTGGCATGCAGCAGATTACCCCAGGTGGAGTAGAGAAGGCTGGGTACAGCACCTGGCCTGGCCCCAGCAGCCATACCTGGGGGCTTCAGGATGTCCTGGGGCTGCAGCAGTGGCGATCTGAGTGCACAGAGCCTGGATGGCAGCTGGAGTGTGGCTCTGGTTGGCCAGGTTCCAGTTTGGAGTATGTCGCAGCCACATACACTGCCTTGGTTGGGTTTTTTTGCTGCATCTTTTTTAAATAGCAAGAGTTCCTGGCAGCTAATTTTGCCTTTCCGCTGCAAATACTAACATGGAGAACCCTTTCACATAGGCTGCATGTGTTTTGTGGCACCTCAAAAGCCTTTGAGGAGCCACAAAGCACATGTGTGTGCTCATGTAGATGAGCCCCTGGAGGGGGATGTGATGGTTCAAGAGGGGGACAACAGAGCCTCTCATTTACGCAGACATTTAGTGATGTTTGCCAGACATTTAAGGCTGGTAAAGAAACAGTAGCCATTGGAAATGGGAAAGAAAGGCACTGCTCTGCTGTGGAAGTCAAAATATATTCAATGTAGTGGCTCACCAAGACTTGAAAAAGACTTGATGCTTAAGGTAACTGAGCACAACTGGCACTATATCTTATGTAGATTGGCTGCACTAACTTATCTTTGTGGTAGATTCACAGTTTTGGTGCCAGAGAGGGTGTTGGGGTTTGTTCTGGCCTCTCAGAGTGTCAGTCTGGTATAGTAGTACCTCCAGGCCCTGTGCTTGTTCCCTCTTGGGGAAGCAACTGCCTGGTTTTTGTTTGTTTTTTTAAAGACCACCCAAAAAAAGAAAAGAAAAGAGAGGCTCCCACCAGCGTGTTTGCCCATTATGTGCTTTACAGATATGGTCAGCGTGGGCTCCATTCAACCAACTTCAGAGCTGGTAGGGGTGTGTAAAGTGGGCCTTACTGAATTCAGATTCAGCCTGAATCAGGGACAGTGATTTGATTCGTTGATTCAGATCACTGTCCCTGATTCGATTTGGCCAAATCCAAATCTGAAGATACGATGCTGATTTGGAGAATGAGCAATTTGGACACAGACACAGCTTTAAAAGTTTTTTCTACATACCTTGAGGTAACAGGCCCAGCTTGTGATTGCTACAATACTGGAGCGCATGGAGTATCCCACCATGTGCTCAGCGGCAAACCCAGAAGTGGACTGGAAGTATTTCAGGTCCACTTCTGGGTCTGCCAGGGAATGCGCTGCCCCCGCCACCCCCCCACCCCTGCTCCTCCCCAGGTCAGAGATTGGCTGCAGGGGGACCTCAGACGCCATCCCAGACCCAGGAGGCACCAGTCACTGAGCCAGGGGGCAGGGCCTGTGTACTCCCTGGCGGATCTGGAAGTGGACTGGAAGTGCTGCTGGTCCACTTCTGGGTCTGCTGCAAAGTGTGCTTGGGGGCCCCCTGTGCTTTTGTGGGGGACTACATGTACCCCATCATCGCAGCATTCACAAGCCCCTGCTACCTAGAGGTATGTAGAAAAAACATTTAAAGCTGCGTCTATGTCTGAATCTCCAGATCTTTCCAAATCTCTCCAAATCAATTCAGAGGGTTCCACTTCGATTCGGAGAGATTAAAGGGTCCTCTGATTCAACTTCTGGTCCTCAGTTCTGGTCCTCAGTAAGGACCAGAACTGCCACCTCCCTGCTGGGCCCCCTTCGGGCCCCGGGGGAGGCTCACCTGGGCCTAGGGTGAGTGAGGATTTAGTTAGGGAGCTTCTGGAGGGGCTGGACGTTTTTAAGTCAGCCGGCCCGGATGATCTTCACCCTAGAGTCCTAAAGGAACTGGCTGGGGTCATTGCAAGTCCCCTGGCACGGCTTTATGAACACTCGTGGTGCTCTGGAGAGGTGCCGGAGGACTGGAAGAGGGCCAACGTGGTTCCCATCTTCAAAAAGGGGAGGAAAGAGGACCCGGGGAACTACAGGCCAGTCAGCCTTACCTCGATCCTGGGCAAGCTGTTCGAGAAAATTATTCTGGCACACATCCAGGAGGGGCCAGCAGGGAACTGCATGCTCAGGGGCAACCAGCACGGGTTCATCAGCGGCAGGTCCTGTCAGACCAACCTGGTGGCCTTTTACGACCAGGTCACTAAATCATTGGATGCAGGGGTGGCAGTGGATATAGTTTTCCTAGACTTCAGGAAGGCTTTTGATACTGTCTCTCACCCCATTCTCATTAGGAAGCTGGGGGACTGTGGCGTAGACACCCATACAGTCCAATGGGTCGCCAACTGGTTAGAGAGTCGCACCCAGAGGGTGGTAGTGGATGGGTCCTTCTCGACCTGGAAGGACGTGGGAAGTGGGGTCCCACAGGGCTCGGTCCTTGGGCCCGCCCTGTTCAACATCTTCATCAGTGATTTGGATGAGGGGGTGCAAAGCACCCTGTTCAAGTTTGCTGATGACACTAAGATGTGGGGGGATGTGGGCACAATAGAGGGGAGCAACAGGCTACAGTTGGACCTAGATAGGTTACAAGGATGGGCGGAGGAGAACAGGATGGGGTTTAACACAGACAAGTGTAAGGTGATGCACCTGGGGAGGAACAATCGGCACCATACATACAGGCTGGGGAACTCCCCTCTTGTCAGCACGGAGGTGG
The DNA here is from genome assembly GCF_001723915.1 of Gavialis gangeticus. Classification (NCBI taxonomy): domain Eukaryota; kingdom Metazoa; phylum Chordata; order Crocodylia; family Gavialidae; genus Gavialis; species Gavialis gangeticus. The sequence continues at coordinate 58,562,955 of NW_017728994.1, read as the reverse complement.
AAAAGGATCTGGGAGTCATTATTGACTCCAAGATGAACATGAGTCGGCAATGTGGGGAGGCGGCTAGGAAGGCCAACTGCACCTTGTCGTGCATCCACAGATGCATCTCGAGCAGGTCCAAGGAGGTGATCCTCCCCCTCTATGCGGCACTGGTCAGGCCGCAGCTGGAGTACTGCGTCCAGTTCTGGGCGCCGCACTTTAAGAGGGATGTGGACAGCATGGAGAGGGTCCAGAGGAGGGCCACTCGTATGATCAAGGGACAGCAGGGTAGGTCCTATGAGGAAAGGTTGCGGGACCTGAACCTGTTCAGCCTTCAAAAGAGAAGGCTGAGGGGGGATCTTGTGGCCTGTTATAAACTGGTTAGGGGGGATCAGCAGGCGCTGGGGGAGTCCCTGTTCCCCCGAGCGCCGCAAGGAGTGACCAGGAACAATGGTCACAAGCTGGCGGAGGGAAGGTTTAAGTTGGACATCAGGAGGCGCTACTTCACGGTCAGGGCGGCTAGGGTCTGGAACCAGCTTCCAAGTGAGGTGGTGCAGGCTCCCACCCTGGGGGTTTTTAAGAGGAGGTTGGATGACCACCTTACTGGGGTCATTTGACCCCAGTACTCTTTCCTGCCATGGCAGGGGGTCGGACTAGATGATCTGCTCAGGTCCCTTCCGACCCTAGAAACTATGAAACTATGAAACTTGAATTCAGAGATTCGGCCACCAAATCAGGCCATATCTCCACCAAATCGAATCAGGGACTGAAGCTTCACACAGCCCTAATAGCTGGTTCCTATTACTAAGCATATGTTGTTTCTGGCAGCAGTTTAATGATAAACAATGTATTTAATGAGGTTTCCTTGTATGCAAATATAAGATATGGGGCTCCCCACCCATGCTGATCAGAGGGGGAAAAAATAACCTAACCAAACTCATCTTACATTGGAATAAATAGAGTAACTATCCTGGACTTCAGCTTTCTTCTTCAAAATGCTCATTTTTTTTCTAAACTCTGCTGAATCCATAAGTTTGCAAATTGAGTCATTTCATACCCAGTGCTCTGAGTAAAAACAGAGAAGTAAAGTTCTAATCCTTCCAATTAAGCAAGGATAAAACAAAAGGGGATATAAATCAATGTCCCAACATAAGTGTTCTTCCTCTCCAGGGTCTGAGCAGAAAAGCAAAGACTCTTCCTTCCAGACTAGCACCCACTTATTTTTTTTTCCTCTTTGTAAATGGCAGCAAGGTCCAGCATGTTACAGACTCCAACTGTGCTCCTTTTGAACCAGTTCCTGTTTGATTTCAATCCCCTGCAGGCCCAAAACTCACACATTCTCACTCTTCCAAAAAAACTTCAGCTCAGCTGCTCAGGGCCTCTATAGGTCCTAAACTGATAATATTCCTCACTGCACAAGCCTGATGAGGCTTAGGCTCCATGCTCACATTCAAATAATCTGGGAGAAGTCTCCCAGGTTTGTTCTCCTGATAGGAAAAATTTACCTGGAAATGCCTGAACAGACATTTGATTGCTGAGCCCTTAAAGAGCAGAGATTTTGCAGTGCTGCTGCTGCACAGCCACAGGGAACCTGTGCACAAGTTGCAGCATGCTCTGCAGGCTCCCTCGGTCTGCCTAGAAACTGAATGGCAGCAGAGCACTTCTGGGGTGCATTGCTGGGTCAGCCCCAATTGGTTGACCCAGACTGCCTATGTCTTCCTGCAACACAGTGTGGTTTGCAAAGAGAGTGTGTTTTGTTCCCTGTTTTTTGGATCAATAGGGTCCAGCAAGTGACCCCGTCTCCCTGTGGGGGGGGAAACCAAATATCTGTAGTAGCCTTTATGAATAGCAAAGTAAAGAGCTGTAAGATGACTGTAAGTAAAATGTGCTCTGCAGCAAAGCTAATGTTATTATTTCTTCATTCGTAATCCTTTCAAAAAGAAAAGAGAGCTTACGGTGCCACCATCCCAAGATGCTACTGAGATGTACTGACATGAATTTGAATTCCATTTTGTTATTAGGCAACATGACACAACCAGAAAAGGGTACAGGCTCTCTTTGGTTTCCCTGTGTCTGTAACTCTGTTCCTTATCAAAGTGAATACTAACTCCTACTGCTCATTAAAACTGTCAGGTTCTTTTTTTTTTCCCAAAGCCTCATTTGCCTCATAATTGAAATTCTTATTTTAAGAGAGTCTTAAATGTTATTGGTAGCTATGGAGTGTCTCATGGAGAGTGCAACATTAGAGTTAACTTGACCCTACATGTCTGATAATGGATACTGTCTGAAATATAATAAACTGTGGATATCCATACCTCAAGTGAAATATGTCAAGGTTACTTTCCCAATTACTGCAGTTTGTTAGAGACCAACAGACAATTGGGTATCATTCCTCATGTCTCACTGATTTCAAATTGTTTATGATCTCTTTGTTAGGCTGGTGACAGCGAGTTTCCAACACAACTTTGTGCAACTCTTAATTAACACTGTGTACACAACTTCTTCAGCAGATTTTCCACTGAGAAAGTGCACTGAAATGTTACAAGGACTGAAAAAAAATCCTCCCCAAACATCCTCCCCCTCAAAAAAGCGCCTCTATTAATAACTTCTGATCATAAAAAGTAACTTCCATTCAGAGATTGCAATTTATTTAAGGCTACATAAACCACATTATGCACATTGTCCTAATAAAGTCAATGGAGCCTCATTTTTACCCAGGTAAGACTGTTGTTGTTATTATTATTATTTACACTTCCTGCATTTGTCCCTCGGCTACATGCACAAGGCTGGCTTTCTACACGTAACTCTGCTGATCTCGTTTTGGAAAATGGTAACTGAGTACAGCCCAGTACTTAGGTAAATGAGACTTCTGTGTCAGTACAAGGTACGCTTGTGTTTTCCTGCTCGCAGGACTGTGGCCCAAGACACACTGTAATGATTTTCCAGTAGTTTTTACACCCAAAATACTCAGGTACAGATAGCCTGCCATGAGGTATTGGGAAGGGCTGAAAGCATACCATATACCCACCCACCTCAGGGCATTTCCTTTTCTCTACAGTACTGGCTGATAGGGATATTGTTTCCCCTGGATAGATGGTCGCATCATTCCTGTTTAAGGAGGACATCAAGAAAAGAGTCTCCCAGTTATGGGAAAAAGAGAAGCAAAGGTAACTTTTAAAGGCAAATGCTGGATAAATCATTTAAAAGATACCTTTGTCCAAGTGCTCCATCAAGATACATACCCTTTCCCCAGCCAGGTCTGGGCTAACAGTCCTTTTGTAACCCATGGCCTTTCCTGTCACCATAACTAACTGACTCATCTTTGTTGATGTAACAGAAAAGGACTCAGCATACAATGCTCTGGACGTTTATGGCCCCTCATACAAGTCCAGAGCATTGTATGCTCAGTCTTGAGCCTCTCCCCACTTGGGACTGTCTAATATTTACCCACATCACTCATCCTTCTGTGGGAGAGAATAATGGAACCCAGTTCCAGCTGAAGGACCCCATGTTAAGCAGTAGGCAACTACTCCTTCCAACTCCTTACCACTTCCCGTAGCTGCTTCTCATGTTTTCTGCTTGATAGTTTTTCTCCACATTACTCTTATCATAGCTACTCTGGGGAAACCAGCAACTTCTCCACCTGCTACCCTTATTCTACCTGATATACACTGTTTTATAGGAGCTGTAGATAACTGGCTGCTTGGTCACAGCTGGAGAAGGAAGTGAGGCTCTTTGTTAAACCCTTCCTGGGATTTTGCTGCCATGTGGGTTGTGTGTGGGTATGCAAATTAGTTTTTCTACTATAACTCTTTTGGTTTGAGCTGAGCTCCTGTCAGTGTTTACTGAACCTGCATAAATACAACCATACCCAACATTCACAAGGGAGAATGACCATGGGTGAGGAGCAAATCACATGCAGTTATCTATATAGAAGATTTAATGTCCAATTAACACCTAGTGATTAGTGACAGAGAACTGCATTGTCACTTACTGTTTCCTCCTCCTCTTCCCACCCAAAGATTAATTTCTGATACCAATCAATATCAGATTGAATTCCCCTTGGTCCTCAACCACACTATAGTTGTGTTCTTTCAAAATTCTTTGAAACAGAAAAACTACTTTATTATTTTTCTGTAGTAAAAAGACTAAAAACTAAGAACTGGCATTTTCTGAAGGGTGCCTTGAGTCTATTCAGAATTGCCTCAAGTCTATCCAGAGATGCCTTGAGTCTAAAAAGGGTGAGAACCACTGCCCTAACAGAACTGATCAGAAGACATGAGAATTCAAGTGATATCAATACACATCTTGCTAGCCCTTGGCCCTATGTAGCCACACTACTACTTTCAAAACAGGACTGTGCTTGGCTGAAGAACAGTTGGTTGGAGCTGAACCTAAACAAGACAGAGTTTATGCTGGTGGGTGGAGAAAAACATTTGGAAGAATCTTCAAAACAGTGCAGCTGCCTTGGGTTGAAGACACATAACCTAAGTCAATCAAGGCGGTCCATGGTTTAGACATGCTCTTGGATTCCTTATTGATCCCTAAGCTCCCACACAGCAGCATCTGTGAATAATGCTTTTTATCACCTTTGGTTGACTGAGACCTTATCTGATACAGGTTACAATGAACTGAGCCAGTTATTCATGCCAGTTAGTCGTGAGCAACAGCACTCTGATTTACTTGACCATGAAACCTTTGACACTTAGAAAATCCAAATGGTACAGAACACTGCACTGCAGCAAGGCTCCTCAGTGTCACAGAATATAACTCATCAGACATACCCTCCATTCGCTGCAGGTCTCAGCCCTTAATTACAAGATGCACAATGGCCATGACCCAAGGCATCTAAAAGACTGTCTCAGGTTCTAAGATAAAGACAAATTCTAAGATGAAGTCGCACTTTATCATGCATTAATAGTGCATCACGAACAGGTCTAAAGAGGTGATACTTGTCCTCTACGTGGCACTGATCAGGCCACAGTTGGAGTACTGTGTCCAGTTCTGGGCACCGCACTTTAAGAGGGATGTGGATAACCTTGAGAGGGTCCAGAGAAGGGCTACTCATATGGTTAGGGGCCTGCAGGAAAGGTCCTACAAGGAGAGATTGAGGGACCTGGATCTCTTCAGCCTCTGCAAGAGATGGCTGAGAGGTGATCTAGTGGCTGTTTACAAGTTCGTTGGGGGGGGG
>NW_017728994.1:58556474-58557650 GCF_001723915.1 Gavialis gangeticus | reverse complement strand
GCAGATTTAGATTAGACATTAGGAAGAACTTCTTTATGGTAAGGGTTACCAGAATTTGGAATAAGCTTCCAGGTAGTGCTCTCCCCTATTTTGGAGGTCTTTAAAAAGAGACTTGACAAGCACCTGGCTGCGGTCATCTGACCCCAGTGCTCTTTTCTGCCTAGGGCAGAGGGTCAGACTAGATGATCTACCAAGATCCCTTCTGACCCTCAAAAACTAGGAAAGCAAAGCAATGAATAATTCCACTCTAACACAATGGATCTGCAATGAGTAAAGCTCATCTGTGGAGACAAATGAGTTCTCTTGCGGGACCAGGAAACACAAACACAAGTACAGCTGTCTACATACACTGGAAAGCAGTGATGATCAAGGCTATTCTTGTACCACAATGATAAAAGCAGAAGGGATTATTCTACATCTACAGAGAGAAATAATCCACATGTATGGTAACTTCAGATAGGATGAAAAATAAATGTGTTACTACTATTCATACCTTGGTGCTAAATTTTTCACAAACAGTTTATCTTCTGTTGTATGAAATGAAATGCTAATCCCAGAAGGCCAATGTGTGTATGAGAACTGATGGCAGCTTCACCTGCTGAGCAAAACAGATCCTGTGATTTAAGATTTACCACTTAACATTGAGTCTCTCTGCTCTCAAAGTTAAGTAACATTTGCTAATGAATGATTAGAGAGAACTGATACAGTTGGAGGAGTTCTCTACCACTCCTCCACTGGTTTATAACTACTACTTTTCACCTGTCACAGATAAGTGCCAAACTTCAGCAGGCACTGCCTACACTAAATACACTGCAGCTAATTCACTTCTTGTGGTGAATGCCAATGAGTATACACAATGAAGATTGTAATACTATGGTTAGGCTTTTAGGATTTTTTTGCTTGGGTCCCATACAATTTTCTTCCATACACTTTGTACTCAATTAAGGTGTTGCTTGGGAGATCTAGAAGCAGTTTTGTGCAAACACATGCTTTTACATACAGAGAGAGTATTGTATTGAAGTACTTGGAAGCTTGCTACACAGACACATGGAGACTAGGTAGATATTCAGAAAGCCCAAGGCAGAATCAATCTAAGTTAAGCGATTTTCTGTAAGCAGCATAGTTTAGATCAGTAGCAAACAGAACACATATTTGCACTTTTTGGGGAGTGGCGGG
>NW_017728994.1:58549733-58551474 GCF_001723915.1 Gavialis gangeticus | reverse complement strand
GGGGGGCAGGAGGAAAAATCAGCTGCTGCTGCAGCAGCCACACAATCACGCTGGTGGCAGTGGCAACCAGAAGTCCCCACTACTCCTGTATGTGACAGGGGCTGCTGGCACCCAGCCACATCGTTATGCCTCTGTGAATGGGGTACATTTTCACACAAAGCAAGTGCAGATATGGGGAAGGTGGTAGACTGCAACAGGCTGTGTACTTATTCACAAGAATGACTTTCCTGACAACTCGCCTGGCTCCTGTTCTTATGGCAACAGACAGGTCTTTGGAAAATGGGCCCAGAATGCCTGGGAAAATGCACATTAGTACATCCCACTGCAGAACGGGCAGGTCAGAGCCTGGTTTGAAGCACAATACGTGCTGTATCCCATACCCTAAGCTACACCAGTGCAAATTCAACCTGCACAAAAGCACACGAATAAAGGTTCTGTATATGGAAAGGAGTGGAAAAAAATTCCTGCCCCTGGGGCAGGGGGCTGGACTCAATGATCTTCTGGGGTCCCTTCCAGCCTGAATATCTATGAAATCTATGAAGCATACTCATCACAGCTGCAGTGTAGACGTGTTCATGAGCTGAACACGTGAATGGTTGTTAGGAAGGTGCCTCGATCTGTCAAGTGATGAAGAGAGGACAAAAAATATACCTGTCATTTACTGAGGACTGGATCCTTGAAAATACTGGCTAGCAGGGATAGATCCAGAGGGAGTGTGGTGCAGTGGCAGTCGTATTCCCCTTTTGGACCACACTGGAGGAACATTAGCTAGGGACCTTTATAAACCCTCCCCCCCATGCCCAGTGAGATATCCCCTCCCCTCTCACCTCATTTGCCCCCTCCCCCAACTGTGGCTGCCACTGTCTGTGCTTTCTCTGACTGTCTGTCTGGTCCCCCTGGGTGTTACGTGCCAGCCTGGGAGCAGGTTCAGGGAAAGGGAAACCAGTTGCTACTCCCCATCTGCTACTCCCATGGCATGGTGGGAGGGTAGCTGGAGTCAGGATGTGTATCCATCCCTTCAGCACTAGTTGCTGCTCTCACACCACCCTTTACAAAATCCTGGATCAGCTGAAAATGGTTGTGGATTTAAGTGCACTTGGATGGGTTTATGCTCAGGTATTGGTACTTTATGCTCCAGCACTGTTTGCCTCTGTGACCAACTTTGGTGTAATATCAAGGAGAGTCCCTTTTTGTTGTTAATAAGCAAAGTTTTATCACTGATTCACATGAGGAAATATTACTTTAAAATGTTTATAATAAAAATGTACTTAACTGGCATTTTTGTGTGATAGATGGATAGTAGTGCTAAAGAAGACTAATGTATAGTACAATAACCAAGTGAAAAGAATTGTACTGGAAAGACTCCATTTAACTTCTACAAACAATGGATCAGGTTCACAGAAATTTGTAATAAAACAGAAATGATATAATATATACGTTAAGGGAAAATGAATATAGCAGTTCCTTTTCAGTCAAGCAGTTCCATTTATCCCTTGGTCATTTTAGGAGGGAAAAACAGAATAATTGTCTTTTATATTAACTCAGATGCTACATCCAAGGTCATTTCTGCAATTATTCTGTGTTTCACTTACTCCATTATATCCACCGTTCTACATTAAAATGCATCACACAGTAGAGATCTGAAAGGGGCAGACTGTGACCCAATGCGTGTGTCACAGCAACATATACAGCACGAACCTGAAGTGGGCAGCTCATAGATAGATTCATAGATATTAGGGCT
>NW_017728994.1:58540660-58544733 GCF_001723915.1 Gavialis gangeticus | reverse complement strand
AACATATACAGCAAGCAACAAGGAATGGGAAGTAACTTTCATGGGGCTGCTATACCTTCACCTCATGAGGTTGGCAGGAAGAAGGAGCACGTAGAGCCTTGGCATCACCTCCCCATTACTTTCTGTAGCTTAGCTATCCCACTACCCTGGATTATGAATGCGGCCCTAGGTATGTACCTAGTGCAACTTAATGCTTCACCACAGCAGAAGATGACTGTAAATCAGATGTCATGCTGCCTTTCATTCTGGGCTTCTGGCAAAACAATGACTGAGCCCTGAAGATGCACTGGACTGCAGGATAATATTTTATATTTTGCAATAAAATAAATATTGATTTGTTTTACAATGTCATACTTAAAGCAAGCCAACAATATACAATGACTCCAATAATATGAGCTGAAGGTATGAAATAAGCATTCTATTGCATTTATACCTTCCTAGGAGGGTGATCTCCTTAGATCTGATGGGCTGAGCTGGTTTGGACCCTATATGTACACCCACAGGCAATTACAAAGAAATCTCTCACTATTCCAGTATCTCACTCTTGCATATTTGCTTTATCCCAAAGCGGTATTTGTGAGCCAGTAGGGAGCTCCTTTTTACTGAACCCATGTCAGGTTCCCCTGTATGTAGAAAGAAAGCAGAATATTTTTTATCTGTTTTACAGTTTTTAAAAACAGGATTTATGAAACAAAATGTTATTGCATGTATTTTCCTTACTGCCAAATGATTTTTATGCCAATCAAACATGAAGGTGTTTGTCGTACTGACATCATTCAAGTTCCTTTTAAATAAACTAGCTTTTACTCTGACAACAATAACCTTATTTATTAGCTCCAGCTGGCTCAATACATTTGCACGCTTAAAAAAAAAAGTTTTATAGGCTTGGGCACTTGCGATTACTAATTGACAACAGGCATCCTTCTAAACGCATCTGTTTTTTACTGAAAGCTGGATAAGAAAGATATAAACAAGGTCATATTGCAAAGGGCATAATACAAGCCAAAACTCTTGGAAAGTAGAAACTGTCTTTTGCCTAACAAGATCTCAGTAAAGAGACTATATGTAACAGGAGAAATAAATTAAAGCATTATTTTATCCATACTTAGTTAAAAATCTTTCAGCTTCATACTAACGAACAATTATCTTTTATTGTCTTTCTTGTATGGAATTCTTACGGCTTTGTCACATACAGTGGATTAGTAACTGGAAGCAACCACAGAATTCACAAAGATTACTTCCTTTTTATGAAGGGTTTCTTTGTAGAGATGACCCTTATACATAATTACTGAACTAATCCTCCCAACTCTACTGGAGTCCAATACCTTGAAAACATGCATGCCAATGCAGTACATTAACACATGAAAGCCAGGTACAGACATTACACTTTTACCAGCCTAAGTGATTGGACACTGGTCTAAACCTGTAACAGAACAGAAGTTCAGCACACACAGACTGGTCTAAAAATGGTGGAGCCCAGTCTAAGATAAACCTGGATTGATGTGCGCTCAGACTTAATCGATTTAAGATAGACGGCTGCATTGAACTTCAGTCCCAGTTCCCCCATTGATTCAAGTTAGATCGCTGTCCACCAGCATCCCAGGTTCCTTTGCAGTTCTCTGTTAGCCACCCTCCCCCCACCCAATCACAGGGAAATGCTCTAGCACTTGCCCTGCTCTTGGCTGCTCCGGCTGAGGGCCTAGAGGGTCCCATCTCTGATCTGTCAGATCTGTGTCAGAAACCCCAACAGATACTTTTAAGGACAATCATTAGGACCTAATTCTGATTTGGTTTCATTAACTTCTAAGAACTGTATGAGAAGAACAGATAAATATTGAGATTTACCACTAAAATATATAGTTCTGTTGAACTAACTTAGTGGGCACAGCTTACAACCTTGCATTGTCAGGTGACATGGAGGTCACATTCACTTCAGGCCTGAACTGAATTTGGCATCAGTTTATGGAATGCTTAAGCTCCATGTGAAAAATGGCAGAACCTATTGGATCATCTACCAATACATACATGTTTCAAAGTTACATAAGGAGAATTAAATGCTAAATTGTATCTGATGGCTCAAGGTCATGACGTGACGACTACAAATAATCTAAGAGTTGTTTCTGCCCATGTAAACTGTCAGCATATATCGCTGTTAGCTGCAAATGCAAAAACTCCAGTAAAGAGCTATGCAATGTCATTCAGCTAAAGCCTCTGATGTAAAGGTAATTAAGGACTACAACTCCAGAGATAACAAACAACAATACAAGATAGCAGGTTCCATCTGAAGAAATGGAAAACAGATGGTGAATAAAAGTCATTTTTATCTCTCTTCCTCACTTTCTCTCTAAAAAAGAACAACTCTATTTCAAAGTTAGTAAAAGAAAGATCAGTGTAATGGATAGTTTGGGTCTAGTAGATAATCTTACTGATTATCATTTTGAAAATGGCATCTTATAAATGGCCTCTGCAGATCAAAATGAAGGGTGTTATGTGAAGAAACAGAATCCCATTTCAAGCACTTAGAAGAGAATTGCAATTTATGTGCTCTTTATTTATCCTTTTGCTACAGTTCACATCCATACTTTGGCATGTTCAATTTAAAAGAGTTTAGAGTGAATTGCACTGTCATGTTTTTGGTATATCTCAAGGTACGATGCTCATGAACATACACTGTTAAATATCTCATTTATATAAGAACAGGACTTCTGGGAAACAGACAAATCTTTTGTGTTACACTTAGTAAACTTTCTACCTACTTTGCGAAATAGAAGCTGGCCACATTTTAGTTATTAATTCTAGTAAACAGAGGACATGTTCACTGCCATTACTGACACAGTTTATATAAACACGCATCATTTTTTTCTGCTTGAAAACAATTAGAAAATATATTTTGATTCTGTTTATGTGGATATGTAGACAGTACAAAATTTTATTTGGAAACTTTACTTTTACCGTGTCCATATTGCTGAAACACCTAGAGTCAACCAAATTTCTTCTAATTGCTTCAGCTAAGCATGAAATCTGTTGACAGGTCTATTTAACCCAAATTCTCTGCTTCCATCCAACCAATTTTTGTTATAATTGTACTATGTACTACATGTGTTAAATAAACTTTATGAGGTGGCAAAATACCTTATGAAAAACAATCTGAAGAAAACTAGGCTTTTAGAACAGAAAGTAAGTTCACATCTCTCATGAACTGCATAGCAAAAAAGCAGATGACTTACCTGACAATAAAAATGTATACCCAAAGGGCCTGATTCTCATTTTTATAAACTTTTATATACCTGCTGTAAGGCCTTTCTACTCTGCCAGAGAAGTGTAAAGTAGTTTTATTGTAAATGAATAACCAGGTGCTAGCTCTATGGCTAGGGACAGACATTCAAAAAGGTGGAGCTTGAACTGATTCAATCTTTCCAGGTTAGTCTAACCTGCCTAGATTGAACCAACCTCCAAGTGAAGAGACATTCCCTTTTCAGACAGGAAATGCAGGCACATGCCCACAGTGGCTCGGGACAGGAGCTGGGGGGGGCTAGAGCAGGACAGCTGTGTTGGGGGGATGTGCAGAGAAGGTGTACTGGTGGAGGGGGGGCATGGCCAGCCCTGGCACTAGCCCCAAGTGAACTGCTGGGGACAGGCCAAAACCAGGGCCTGCCTGGCACTCCCCCTTTGCTGCAGCAGCAACAATGGTGGGGACGTGGCCAGGAGCTGGCCAGTATGGCCCCCTGGGGCAGAGGGGGCAGGGATTGGATTTATTCCACACTCCACCTCCTCTGTCTCTGAGGGACCATAGCCAGGGTCTGCCAGCCATGACTGCCAATAGCACTAATCACTCCCTGTGCAGGGTGAGAAGCAGAATAAACTCCCTCCTTCCCCCTTCACCAGATGCTAGAGAGAGGGGGGAAATAACCCCCCTCCCTGCCCCCTTGACTAAGGGGGCCCTACAGCTTGGCCTCTGGCCACACCCCTGCTCCTGCCACTGGAGTGGCAAGGGGGGGAAGAATCATGAAGGGGCCGCACCCCCTGTCATGGTGTCCCAGGAGCACAATCCTCTTCCCAGTGGTGGGGGGGGG
>NW_017728994.1:58534042-58540379 GCF_001723915.1 Gavialis gangeticus | reverse complement strand
GGGGGGGGGATGCACTGTGTTGGGAGCAGGGTGGGGTGGTCAGAGCTCCCACAGACTGCGCAGAGCAAACAGCAGCACCAGGGTGCAGAGGGATGGCCATAGCCCCATAAGCCCCCACTAGTGCTGCCGTTGCTTGCCTCGTGCATGCTGCAGCAGCTCTGCCTGCCCTGCCCTGTTCCTGCCTGCAGCACAGCCCCCCCAACTGAGAAGAGACTTGTGCTCCCAGAACACGATGACAGTGGGGTGCTGCCCCATCATGGTCCCTCTCCCCTCACTGCTCCAGTGGCAGTGGCAGGGGCATGGTCAGAGGCAGACCAGCATGAGCCCCTTAGGTGAGAGGGCAAGGAGCGGGGTTATTTTCCTTCTCCCTCCAGCATCTGGCAGAGGGGGCAGGGAGGGATCTTATTCAGCCACTCATCCCACACAGGTAGGGATCAGTAGTGGCAGCAGTCAAGACTGGCAGACAGAGAGGGAGGAAGGGGGAATAAACCCTATTTCCCACCCCCTCAGTTTCAGGGGCCATGCCAGCCAGCATCTGGCCACGGCCCCATCCCTGCTGCTGCCGCAGTGACGAGGGAGTGCCAGGTGGAACCTGGCCCAGGTCTGTGCCAGAGAGACAGGGGCAGGGGAACTGAACCCCCTCCTTGGCTAGTTCACTTCAGGCTACTGCTGAGGCTGGCCACACCCCGACTGCTGGAGTAGCAACTGGAGAAATTCCTGGCAGATGTGTACTGGTGGGACAGGGGAGGGAGCAGAAAATAAACCTCTTCCCTGCCCCCTTTGCCTTAGTGGGGGCTGACATCTGGCTATGCTTCCTCCCCTCCTCCAGTGAGGGAGCAGAGGAGCAGGGCCAGCCCTGCTTCACTGGAGCAGAAAGCACAGCTCTGCCCAGGGCTGCAGAGCACGCTGGGATGCTGGGGGCATCTGGTTTAACTTAAACCAGGAAGGGGTCTGGGAGAGACATTACATAAACCAGTTTGACCCATATCAGTTAAGTCTGATACTGCACTCAACCAGGTTTAGCTCAAACCAGTTCCAGCCATTTTGAAAGTGGTTTATTTGCACTGATGTTCTGTTAGAGGTTAAAACCAGTTGCTGATCACTTAAACCAATTTATGTGTAACTTCTGTCCCTAGCCTTTGAGATCAAAATAAGTGTTAACTGCAGGCTTAAGAGACTGGATAAGTATTTTTAAAAGATAGCAGTTATAATTTTAAATTCATTTTTCAAAGTAAAGAATATATGTTATGTCAAGATGTGTATGATTTCCTAGACATAAGCAGATTTTAAGAAAAGGTAAAATCAGAATGACACCGTCTTATGTTACAAGACGATACAAGTTGCTAAAGGTGGATATAGGCAGCTGTTTCCAAACTTTTCTATTAACAGGTTTCCCAAGTGCCAAAAAAGCAAAATAACGCTTTAAAAATTTAAAACATTGTTGACCTGACTCCAGGCAAGGGTGTTCACATTTTCCACTATATTCTGAACAGTAGTAGTACACAAGAAAGAAGAAATCATAACTATGTGACCAGCATGCATGCTATCTAGTTCAAGTCTGTGTTCAGGTAAACAGAATCAGAACTTTCAAATTCCTCTAGATATAAATTTAAAAGAGAAGCAACAACACTTTCATGCAAATATAAGGTAATTACAGAATCACATTGCAGATATAAGGTAATAAATGTGGCCTTACACGACTATATATTATCACAGCACCTGCAAATAAATATTGTGAAACCTGTAACATTTAACTTTAGCACTGTTTTTTGCTTGTATACAGCAATATATAATATACTGTAGAAAGGAAGAGTTACTGGAGAAATTAAAGCTGTTTTCTTCCAGGTGAGTGCTCTCCCACAAGAAGAGAACTATAGAATATCACTTATATTCTATATAACATCCTTCATACACGGTATCACAAATGGCAGTTCAGAGAGAATTAATAATTAGGTAAGGAGAAAGAAAAAGTTTTAAGGCAAGGTTTAAAATAAAGTGGCTCAACAGTCTGGGAGAAAGTTTTCCAGATAAATGAGGCGGTACAACTGAAAGGGCAACATCTAGTCATGTGGAATTAGAGAAAGAATGAGAATTTTTTTTTTAAACCATGAACAGAGGGAGTGGGCAGGGGAGAAGGCACAATGTGTTTGTGGTCAAAGTGTACAACAAGCCAGAGAAAGTGCTATAAAGCAGGAAGATAATTTGGCATAGCATTTGGATTCGGTAGAAAGCCTAGAAAAGTGAGTGAGGGTAACTGATAACATTTTGTTTTTCCTGTGTCAGGAGAATTATTATCACTCTGGGTCCCAGAACTTTTGGAAGTGTGGGTTTAAAGAGAACAATAAAATATGGTATTATGCTAGTCAACACAAGAAATAATTAAGGCATGAATAAAGATTTCAGGGGGAAAATGTCAGTGTGAAGAATAAACACAGCATGATCTGAAGATGACATCTGGCTTATTTACAGTCAGAGGAGATGTAGGAGGCAAACGAGAGCTTAGGGTCAAAGCTGACTCAGTTTCTGTCCATGCAAGAAACACGTGTATAAGTCAATAGAAATGATTTCAGAAGATGAATCTCAGAATGAAGGACTCAATATTCAGTAATGGAAAATCATGGACTAGCCAGGACAATCAAAGCAGTCGGATGGAAAGGAGATGGAGAATGGAAAAAAAAAATCACAAAGGAGACGTAGGAGTCACATGTAAAGTATTTGTCCAGAGAAGCAGCTAGCTTTGAATCACCCTAGAGGATGTAAGGGCTTGACTTGCCTTTACACTAAGACAGAATAATCGGATTCTGGCAGTGTAACTGGCCAATGAAGTGGGAGCAAATAACATGTATATAAGATCACACACTTCAGACCTCTTTGTGTTGGATGTAATGGTGCATATGCATAAAAGAGAATGAGTGGTATGATATTCAGTAACAGGACAATGGTGTAATACAAAGTGGAAATTTGTTATTACTGGGTTAAAGTAACAGGAATCAGATAGGAGAAAAGAATTTTGAGATTCTCCAAACGGGTCAAATAATGTCTGGAAAAAATGACTGATCTGTTAACCCAAAAGGGTGCTAGAGGCAGGGAGTAAGACCATGTCTGAGAGAAGGGCTCCTGTAACTTGAAGGAAGATGAAAGTGACTCCAATATTCAAACAGAGAGAAAAAAAAACAATCCTAGAAGCTATCCATTCTGGAACTCATTGTCCAGGGTTTCCAGGATTTGCCAAGTAGTTGGGAAGCTTGTCATGGGCTGGGGACAGAAATTACACAAACTGGTATAAATTGTCAGAAATTGGTTTAAATCTGTAACAAATCTGACCCTGGCGACACTGCAGGAGAAGGAAGGAGAGAAGGAAACCTCTGAAGAGGAGGCAACTCCACACTCTCCACACTCTGAACAGGCTGAAGGAGCTAAGCAGACCCAGAGGAGGAAATGTCGAGTGATCGTCATAGATGACTCCATCCTGAGAGGTACAGAGGGTCCATCTGTCGCCAGGACCCCTCGACATGCGAGGTCTACTGCCTGACCGGAGCAAAGATTCAGGATGTGACAGGGATGATCCAAGCCATGATCCAGCCTACCGATTACTACCCCATGGTCCTAATCCATGTGGGCACTAATGATGCAGCCAGAAGAAGCCCTGATCACCTGATGGCAGACTACCACGCTCTGGGGGGCATGCTGAAGGAGATAGGGGCACAGGTGGTATTCTCTTCTGTCCTACCAGTGAGTGGACATGGAAGACGACACGAGACCTGCATCAGAGAGGTCAATTTGTGGCTTCGGGAATGGTGTCTCAAGGTGGACTTCGGCTTCCTAGACAACGACCCACACATCAGGACAAGAGACATGCTCGGGTGGGATGGGCTTCACCTTTCCCCCAAAGGTAAAAGTGTGTTCTCTTCTAAGTTGGTGGATCACCTCCAGTGGGGTTTAAACTAGGCTCATCGGGGGGAGGGGAAGATGAGGGCGGAGGAAGCCTTGGAGCACTAAACCAAGTGTCACCCACAAGAACAGCCCAGCCTAGACCAACAATGAGCAGAACAAATACCCAGGTAAGCAACAGGGGCCCAGGTAGTACTGAGATTAGGGGTCCAGTGCATGCATCTTCAGGAGGCCTCAAATGCCTCTACCCAAACGCTCGTAGTATGGGGAACAAGCAGGAGGAACTTACCCTCCTGCTAGCTGACACCAACCCAGGCATAAGGGGGCTCACCAAAATGTGGTGGGACCCAACGCATGACTGGACAGTGAATATCAAGGGCTATAGGCTGTACAGGAGGGATAGGACAGGGAGGAAAGGTGGGGGTGTGGTGCTCTACGTCAAGGAGAAATACACTTCCTCAACGAGTAGCACGGGGTCAGAGGAGGGGCACACTGAAGTGCTCTGGATTAGAATACAAGGAATTCGAGGGGAAAGGGTGGGGGTCTACTACAGACCACCCAACCATGGGGAAGAGCTCGACCAGGAATTCTTACGTCAGCTCACAGAGGTATTTAAGTCAAAGGACACGGTCATCATGGGTGACCTTAACTTTCCAGACATCTTGCTGGGAAGAGCAGTCAGCCAGGTCTGACCACTCAAGTAGGTTCCTAGCCGAGATACAGGACCTCCATCTAACCCAGCAGGTGCACAGCCCCACCAGGGGAGACACCCTGTTGGATCTGGTCCTGGTCACAGGCAATGACCTGGTGAGGGGTCTGCGGGTGCTCAACCACCCGGGCAACAGTGATCATTGCCTGCTGGAATTCACCATCCAGCACAAGGTGGCAAAGGCCTGCAGGAAGGCAGCAGCCCTGGACTTGAGGAGGGCAGATTTCAATGAGGTAAGGAGAATAGTCAGGGAGGCACTAAGGTCCCGGAGGGGAGAGGAGTCGAGTGTCCAAAAAGAGTGGTCGTTCCTTAAGGAGATGATCCTCCAAGCCCAAAGGGAGGTAATCCCAACACGGATGAAAGGGCGGCAAGAGGGCAGAAAAGCCCCCATGGCTCACCAAAAGCATACGGGAATGTCTCATAGCTAAAAAGGAGGTGTACACCCAATGGAAGGGAGGGGCCATCACCAGGGAGGACTATTGCTCGGGGCTGCAGGGGGGTGGTCAGGAAGGCCAAGGTGGAGATGGAACTGGAACTAGCTTCCCGGATCAAGAGCATCAAGAACTCCTTTTTTAAATACATAGGGGGTAAAAAGAAAGTACCGGGTAACATGGTGCCTCTGCAAAACACGCTAGAAAATCCTGTTGTTGCACCAGACAGCAAAGCTAACCTATTTAACAATGTCTTTGCCTCCATTTTTCTGAGCAGGGACTGGGTCACCCCCCCCATTGGGACCCCCATAGGACCCAGGGGAGACTCACCCAGGCCTAGGGTCAATGAGGACCTGGTCAGGGAACTTCTGGAGGGACTGGACATATTTAAATCAGCTGGTCCTGACGATCTCTACCCCAGAGTGCTGAGGGAATTAGCAAAGGTCCTTGCGGGACCCCTGGCATGGCTTTATGAGCACTCATTGTGCTCTAGCGGGGTGCCACAGGACTGGAAAAGGGCCAATGTGGTTCCCATTTTCAAAAAAGGGAGGAAGGAGGACCCAGGGAACTCTAGGCCAGTCAGTCTTACCTTGATCCTGGGTAAGCTTTTTGAGAGAATTATCCTGGCGCATGTCCACAAGGGGCCAGCAGGGAAGATTATGCTTAGGGGCAACCAACACGGGTTCATTAGAGGCAGGTCCTGTCAGACCAACCTGGTGGCCTTCTATGACCAGGTCACAGAATCCTTAGATGCAGGGGTAGCAGTGGCTGTAGTCTTTCTGGACTTTAGAAAGGCCTTCAACACTGTCTCTCACCCCATTCTCATTAAAAAACTAGGAGACTGTGGCGTCAACACTTACACAGTCAGATGGGTAACTAACTGGCTGGAGAGCTGCACCCAGAGAGTGATGGTGGACAGGTCTTCTTCAACCTGGAGGGATGTGTGCAGTAAAGTTCTGCAAGGCTCTATCCTCGGGCCTGCACTGTTCAACATCTTCATGAGCGACTTGGACGAGGGGGTAAAAAGCACCCTGTACAAACTTGCAGACTACACTAAGATGTGGGGAGAAGTGGGCACACTAGAAGGGAGGAATAGGCTGCAATCAGACCTAGACAGGTTACAAGGGTGGGTGGCTGAGAACAGGATGGGTTTCAGCACTGACAAGTGCAAGGTGCTGCACCTGGGGAGGAAGAACCAGCACCATCCCTACAGGCTGGGGAAGTCCCTTCTCGTCAGTGCAGAGGCAGAAAAGGATCTTGGAGTCATTATTGATGCCAAAATGAATATGGGCCGACAGTGTGGGGA
>NW_017728994.1:58529786-58533995 GCF_001723915.1 Gavialis gangeticus | reverse complement strand
GAGGTGATCCTCCCCCTCTATGCGGCACTGGTCAGGCCGCAGCTAAAGTACTGCGTCCAGTTCTGGGTGCCGCACTTCAGGAGGGATATGGACAACATGGAGAGGGTCCAGAGGAAAGCCACCCGCATGATCTGGGGTCAGCATGGCAGGCCCTAGGAGGAGAGGCTAAGGGACCTGAACCTGTTCAGCATCTACAAGAGAAGGCTGGGGGGGGGATCTAGTGGTCATTTACAAACTAGCCAGGGGGGACCAGCAGGCACTGGGGGAGTCCCTGTTCCCCCGAGTACTCCCAGGAGTGACAAGAAATAATGGTCACAAGCTGGCAGAGGGTAGATTTAGGCTAGACATCAGGAGGTGCTATGTTACGGTCAGGGCGGCTAGGATCTGGAACCAACTTCCAAGAGAGGTGGTGCTGGCTCCTACCCTGGGGGTCTTTAAGAGGAGGCTAGATGAACACCTTGCTGGGGTCGTTTGACCCCAGTACTCTTTCCTGCCATGGCAGGGGGGCGGACTTGATGATCTGCTCAGGCCCCTCCGACCCTACAAACTATGAAACTATGAAACACAACAGAAGTTCACTGCACATAAAGTACTTTCAAAATGACTGAAACCAGTTTATGGTAAACCTGGACGGATGTAGTATCAGACTTAACTGATTTAGGTTAAATTGATGTATTGAACTTCTGTCTCAGACCCCCTCCAGATTCAAGTTAACTCACAGTCCCCCAGCATCCCAGCATGCTTTGCACCTCCCCCCACAAACTGCCTCTCACAGGGTGGATGGGCTAGCCTTGGCCCAAGCAGTCTGCTTCAGCCAAGCAGGGAGGCATGCATGCTCTAGTGCCCCCTGGCTTCTGGTCTGGGTCACTTCAGACATGTGGCTGCATGTCTGGAATCAAAAGTGAATGTCTCTTCACTTGCTTATTGGTTCAAGTTCTGCAGCTCAGACTAACCTGTGAAGACTGAATCAAATTAGCCTCTGGCTTTTTGGGTACCTATACATGTGCATCAAGGCTGCTCCGATGCACTGTAATTACAGTGGATCGGAGCAGACTCAATTAATCAAGTCTACTGGAAAGTAGTAATTACCGTGCTCCAGCAGACTCCAGCATCACATGTATCAGTGTCCCTGTGCTGAAAAATGGCAGCAGAAACATTTTAACTAAAGCTCGTTTACAGTACAGGGACACCGATACACGTGACACTCCGGAAACTCCTCCCCCAACGTGCCTCTGCCTCCCAAAACATGTGTATAAATGCCCTTGGACTGTCTGTACTTAGATATGGAGTTTGTCTTGGAAAATAGGAGGTAAAGTAGCTTGGAATATATGTTTGTTTTGATAGGTAACAAGAGTGAAGCAGTTGACAGTGACTAGTATACTTATCCAGTGTTTAACTGAGAGATGGGAAGTGGTGTGATATGGTGAGTTGGGGTTAGCAGGGTGAGTTAAATTGCATACCTAAGCTTGGGAGGCAAAAACAGCCAGTGAGTTTAACAAATGGATTCAATTAGGCAGAAGAAGGGTAGTTGGCTCACAAAGACAAAAGGGTGAAAATAACTGGGTGCGCTGAATTTATTTATTAGCCATGCTGCATGCTGAGAATGGGCAAATTGGTTCAAAGAATTCTTAACATTAAGTTAAAATGTTTCTTACAAATAATAATATAGACCTATGCTGCTGAAGGGTTACCCCTGTCCACCCCTTTAGCACAGCTTTGTACTACAATAATAATAAAGAATACTGTCCATAGAGTCTTATCCAAAAAATTGTAACATCTTAAAAAAGTAATTTATAATTTTGGGGTTGCGCTGACTCAATACACTTGTGAAATTAAAATTCTGGAATGGCCCTAGAACTACATTTACATCTATATAACATGATTTATCAATGGACAACAAGTGCCAACGCCAACTTATTTTTCTGCAACAGTTCTTGATGCCAGATGCTTATTGTGTTTCTGGTGATAGATAATAGGATGACAGTCTTAGGCATGGACTCATCCTTACATTCAATGGACTTATACCCTTTTACACCAGAAATTAATTTGGCTTAAACAAAGGGAGTAAAACTGAGAGGAGAAAAGGTCATGAGACAGTGAGATGACCTATAATGGAGTGTTGGAAGGATTCTGTTATCAGATGCTTCAGACTTTATGTCATCAGCATAATGCTAGTGTAATGCTGATAAAACATGCAACCAGTTTCATTTTGTACAAAATAATGAAGTATGCTTATGTTGCAGTTTTGAAAAATTGGTCATTAAATTATTCAAATTAAACAAGAAAATGAACCTAATTTAGCTTGATTTATTTGCAAAGCAAGTTAAAAAGTCCTGCCACTTTACTGGCAGGGGAAAACAGTAAAATAGCCTGTTATTATAAACCTCAATTACCAGAAAACCTTCTAAACCCTTGAACTGGATCCTATTGTATTTTAGTAAATCACCCCAATTTATTAATAAACACTACTGGTAAAATGACAGTCACTGGATTCCAAGTATCCTGTTGAAATAAATGAGAAATAAAAATTGTCTTTATTTTATACTTACAGTATGTGCTTGAAATTAAAAACTATTCAATGTAGTGTAACTGTTTCTTACTGCTTATTGGAGGAAATAAAGGCTAGATTTCCTATAATTCTTGAGCCTGCTTTAACTTGTCAGGAATAATTAAATGTATTCTTAGAAATCTAAAGGACTTGTAAGGGTTCAGTTAGTTACTAAGTGACTACTGGAAAAATGACTAAGAAGATTAACATATATTTATCTTCATGATAAGTAAAAAGTACTGAATTAGCAAAAATGAGTCTAGGTTATATTGTGTAGAAGTTACATGTATGATCAGATGTATGATCAAGGCCAAATCTGTATTCATTTCTATTCAGCTCTTACTTAGGAAATAAAACTTACGCCTTTGGCCTCCAATGATACTATAAATTACAAGTTTATTAATTACTAATATAATAATTATACATTATTCGTTTATAGTAGTGCACACTTTGTCATAGATGCCTTCCAAGCACAAGTAAAGGAACCAGCTTACTTCTGAGGCGCTCACAGTGTAAAGCCAGAAGGCAAACAGAATTGTCACAAAGAGCAGAGTGGAAATGGGTTTTCAAAAAGGGCTTGTACACTGAAATGGCATAGGAAAGTAGGGTTGGAAGGGACCTTAACGGTCAGTTAGTCCAGCTCTCTGCTCAAGGTAGGATCACCCCTGACTAAACAATCCCAGCCAAGTGTTGGTCTAAATTTCTTTTTAAAGTTTCTAAGCCTGGAAATTTTGCAACTTCTCTGGGTAGCTTGTCCCACTACTTAACCTTCCTCATAGTCAGAAAATTCCTCCAAATCTTTAACCTAAATTTCCCCTGCTGACACTTGAGGCCATTGCTCCTAGGCCTGTCCCCTATAGCCAAAGAGAAAAGCCCATCCACCTCCTCTCTGTAATTGCCCTTCAGGTATTTGAAGACTGTTATCACATCCCTCCTCAGTCTTATCATCTTTAGACTAAATAATCCTCTCTCTTTTAGCCTTTCCCCATACATCATCTTCCAGGCCCTTGAGGCTCACCTGGCCTTGCTTAGAGGGTTGGGTGCTGTTGACCTTGTTGCCTGGCTGTGGTACAGAGGCCTTACAGCTATCCCCCACACCTCAAGAGCAGCTTCCAGATGTCCTAGGGCCAGGTTTGTTTGGATGAACCTGATAAATTGCCTGATTAGGTCTGGTTCGTGGACATTACTGGCCGGTTACCAGGAGCATTCCACTGCCCCCCCCCCCCAAATTACTAGGTAGTGATGTTTTTCTTGACCCTCTTAGAATCCAAGGTCTGATGGACCTTTCACATTCTGTAAGGGATCTATGGTTTCTCTGGTATTGATTTGACTTTTGATATACCGGTTGAACCCCTTTTTATTACCTTTTATGTCCCTTCCCAGCTGCATCTCAAATTGTGCCCCCACCTTCATAATTTTCCCTTTATGGCTATGCAATACTCTTATACTCTTCCCTAGTACTATGACCATATGTCACAGGGGCACTTGGGTGCCCCATGCCTGAGTAAGAGTGTAGAGCAGCTGCCAATCACCAGGGCAGCTCAGGTGTGGGTTGCTGGAGCAACCAGATGGGTCAGGTGACCAGAAGGGGGCAGGGCCGGGCCCTTATAAACAGCCAGGCTCTGGCCTGGCTAGCAGTTACCATCTTGCAGCCTGAGAAG
>NW_017728994.1:58528780-58529487 GCF_001723915.1 Gavialis gangeticus | reverse complement strand
CCAGCCCGAGAGGGCAGTACTGGGCCCATGAGGGCATAGGACCCCGAGAAGGGTCGGGGGGGCCAGGCACAGCTGTGTGCCACCTGAGCCCCAGCGCCAGTGAAAGTCCCAGACAGGGCTGGCGCAGAAATAGGCTCAGAGAGAGCCAAGGGCGCCGGTGAAAGCCCAAGACAGGGCTGGTGCAGGAATAGGCCTAGAGAGAGCCAAGGGCGCGTGTGGCACAGGAATAGGCTTAGAGAGAGCCAAGGGTGCCGGTGAAAGCCCAAGACAGGGCTGGCGCAGGAATAGGCTCAGCAGGGGCCAAGGGGCGCGAGCAGCGCGGAAGCGGGCTCGGAGCAAGCCAGGGGCGCGAGTAGCACAGATAAAGGCCCCACTGAGGGCAAGAGCGCGGGAAGCGCGTGGCATAGGCCCAAGGGGGGGGCCAGTCTACGATTGGAGGCCCCACCGAGGGAAGGAGCGCGGGGAGCGCATGGCATAGGCCCAAGGGGGGCCAGTCTAAGATTGAAGGCCCCACCGAGGGCCAGAGCGCAGGAAGCGCGTGGCATAGGCCCAAGGGGGGGGGCAGTCTAAGACTGGAGACACCAAAACGTCCGGAAGAACTGCGAGGCTTGGGGCATGCTAAAGGGGAGGTAGGAGGCACGCATAGCCCATAAGGCTGGGGTGCGCTAGGTCACCCATAGAAACTAGGAGATCAAAGGCAGCCTCCC
>NW_017728994.1:58516489-58523780 GCF_001723915.1 Gavialis gangeticus | reverse complement strand
CTCCTAATTGCCATGGCAAGGGGGCGCTAGCGGGATCACGGCCGCTCCTAGGCCCTAGCCTGTGACACCATATTTCCAAGATTCCTTTTAGTTTCAACTCCTTGAAGAGACTTCTGGCTAGCCAGATTGGTCTCCTGTTATGCTTCCTATTCTTACAGCTCATTGGGATAGCTTGCTCCTGAGTCCTTAACATTACCTCCTGAAAATATAGCCAGCTCTCCTGGACTCTTTTTCCCCTCTTGCAGATGAGCTCAGAATATAGAGGCCCTAAGTGATTTAGCTTTTCAGACAGAAAATAAGGTTTGGTCTCAAATACACTGAGAATCCAGCAGGATTTGGAAATGGTCTGGAATGTGGGGAACAAAAAAATTGCCAAAAGACAACGTCAAAGTTGTGCAACCAGCTGTTAGAAAGGACACTACTTTGTTGACCTGATAGCTAAGGGGAATAAGAGGAAAGTTAAGAAGTTTTGTTCTGGCTATGGTAACTTGATGATGAGACATCCAAAAAGAGATGGTGGGGAAGCAAACTAAGATGATAGACTGAATGGACAGGGTTGGAGAAACAGATTTGTGAATTACTGGCAGAAAGAAAGTAGTTGAAGAGCTATGAATGGATGAGATGACCAACCAATAAGGCGTACCATGGAAAGAGCCACAGTAATCCCCAGAGTGGTGGAAGACGATAAGAGGAGGCTGTTGAGTGAATGGACATGGAATAAGCTTGATAGTATCATGAAACTGCATTGATGAAGAGGAAAGAATGAAGATTAATGGATTCAAAGTAACAGAGGAGCCAAGGAGGATGAGAATGGAACATTTCCACCAAACATGTTTTTTGGGTCTTTGTTTTCAGCTATTGCAAACTTACAGTTAGCTGAAATTAATAAACATTACAAATATCCATGAAATTTCCTTTTTAGCATTTAAACCAGTATTTTATCTTAAACTTTTCAGCTGGTAATACAATACCTAAATTCTCATATCTGAAGATACATTTTTGCTAAAATTTTGGCCCAAAATGCCTTAACTTCAAAATAAAGCCTTTGGATGGACTCGTTGCTTTGTGTATTTTTAAATGTAATTGGACAATCAGCTTGGAGCCAATGAAAAGTCATACTGGATGCATATTATATAAATATGAATATAGACACTGTACTGGATCACTATGAATAACCAGTATAAGTTGTGCAGAAATCACATCATGTATAAGCTAAACAACATTACTGAGCATTATTTTTACCGTGCAGTCTGTGGAAGAGACCTGCAGTAGAGTGTATAATGGTTCCATTGACATTACATTGTGCCCAAAGGACCCATGGATCAATATAATGTCATTGGAAGTGTTGGAGTTGTTATAATGTCAATAAAAGAATAGTAACTGTGTCATTGACTTTGTATCTGGTCCAAACTACCTGTGAATTGCACACATTGTCAGTGGATGGTAGGCTGGCATTGAAAACAAAGCATCTCATTGTTACAATGACATTAAAATAGGAGTTCTTAGTATGTCAGTACAAATGCCATTGTGTTGATAGAATATTTTGGGGGAAGGAGTTACTTCATATTTTTCACTTTTATTAAAATATATATAAAATTAAATGACCATAGCAGACATCACATATCACAGCAATATAAAAATAATGTTGGAAATCTAACTTAATCCAACAAAACAGAAATATGGCTTCTGATCTGTTTTTCTTGTGTCTTTCTGTGTGTACATATGACAGCACAGTTAAACACACTGATATCTAAATTTGCTTATGCTTGATAAAAAGATGAGAATTAAGAACAGCATGGCAGCTGTAACTTTTATTATCTTGCTTTGCAAGATGAAGGTAGATCTGTAATGTACTTTTAATATGGTTCTTTCTAACACAGCAGCCACCACAGGCCAATCAATGCACTGCATTATATTCACTTAATCTGCAACATAATGCATTGTTTTAGCACAGATTACATTGTACAGTAATGCTAGGAAAACTTTGAATGATCTCCATTCTCTGTATACGTTAATCAAATAAAACACTACCAATACTGAGTACTAAAACAATTACCAGAAAATGCTTAGAGTAGGAGGAAAAAGCTAATAAAACTGTAAAATATAATTAAAATATTTCAGTTCTGATCTCCATTAGTTGCTAAATCAAAGATGGCCCGGAAGAAAATGTAGCAATTAACTTTTGATGTTTACTTCTAAAGTCTAATTAAACAAACAACATGTACGCAACCTACGCTTGGACTCCTCACTTCCCACCCATTTCCCTTTTCCCCACTACAGAAAAGAACACAAAAAAAAGCTCTGAAACAGAATAACGGAAACTGCGATGTCCATTAACTTCCAGCTGCAGCACAGGGACCCTACGTCTTTAGGAAAGTAACTGGAGGCATCCACTGTTCTGAGATAAGGGGAAAGCAGAAAGCTCTTCAAGGTGAGGGTATTGAATGCTGCAATGTTTGGTCACAAAATAGAGATGCTTCTTGGCAAGGGGAATGAATTTTCATGCACTATATAATGAAAGTATCCAAATTATGTCAGCAAGAGCAATTGCCATTGCCTCCTATCTAGTAACAGGATAGAACACCTCAATTTGCTAACTGCTTGAGAGCCGATTCTTTCTCTATTACCACAAATCTGTTTTTCACATTGTTCACATCTCCATGAACCTTAAAGTGTTGATAGACTGTTTTTAATCTTCGTTTGAAAAGGGCAGCGAGAGAAGCTTTGAATATCAGAGGAACTGGCAGCAATGAAAAAAAGGATGATCTGGTAAAATTTCAGAGCTATCCCACCTCATTTCTAAGTTTCACAGTAAATATGAAAAGGTAATAACTGTAAACATAGTACTGTAAATACAGGTAAAGAAAAACAGGTTTATGACCTACCAAAAGCTGAACCTAGATTAGATATTCATTATTATCCACATCTTGTAATTCTTTCTCTATTTTCAGGTGAAACTCCCAGAATCCATTTCACGCATTATTACACTGTTCGAATATTACATTACCTTGTAGATTATGATTTCTCGTTCAATGTACAGCACTTACAATAAAAGGATGCAATAATATAGCCATTACCCACAAACGAAAACATGCACTATAGAACGTATTCTTTAAACCTCACAAATACAACTGCAACGTTGAAATTCGGATCACAACTTTATTTTTTTTAATTGTAATCTCTGCTAATTAAGGTAGATGCTAACTAGGGGGCACTGCGTACTCAAAGGACCAAGCGTGAGGTTTGCTTCTACCTTAATACCTGTATTTTAAATTCCTCCGGCTCTTCTCCATCAAGAAGGGGCTGTCAGGTGAGCCAACTGTCACTCTAGCCTAGGCTAATAGATTCTCCAGTGGTTTTTGTTCCAGCTCATGTCATACTATTAAAGCTATGCTCCTTGAAAATGGCATAACATATGTAGCTGAGACTTGTCAGCTCCAGGTAATCAGACTCTGCTTGGTTTCAGAAGCAGATGCAGATGAGACTAGCAATATAAATATGCAAATCACAATGGTCCCTTGTCAGCACCACTGTTCCTACCTCTAATGGCCCTCGTAGAAAGTCTGTTTGCTCAGCTCCTACTTCCAGTGCTACATCGACAGAAGCAAAGGGGCGGCTGGCCATCTGCTGTCGCTCCCGCATAAGTTGCTGATGGGGGAAAAATGATGTTTTAACAAAACATTTAAGAAAATAACGTACAAGATATTAGTCTGTTCTGCTTTGCAGTCAATTACAGTGTAACAATACAGGTAGCATGCACACAGCCATATCTTTCATGCTAAAGAGAGAAACCTTTAATCCACATCATCAACAAGCTAAATTTACTTGAGGACTGAAAGAAGAAGGCATGGGATGTCTGCAATTGTCTTTTGTCCTCACGTGAAACAAAATGTACTCTTAAAAATTCCTTACATTGTTGTTTATGCAAAGCACCTGAAAAATGTGTCTAAGCTAAAAGCAAATATGGGAAATAGTAGAAGAAGATAGTAACTTGACGTCTAATTTCATTGATTTAGCATGAAATAGAATGAACACCTGCCAAGAACAAGTCCATTCGGCCTTCAAATTCCCCATGCTTTTGTACTGAAGCCAGATGGAGTTATTAGTGTCAGTACTTATAATTTTATGTAGCATCTCTTCTCCAATTACTTATATATGAAGAATAATGTCTGGGTATTGGGGAGCATGTGCCAGCACAACTGAAGACTTTAGTTATACTCATTGTGCTTATATACTCCCTTGCAATCATGCCAATGTGCAAATAGGTCACAACCAAAACCACAAAGCTAATTTATATTTCTTCCTCAACCTGTAATTATAATGCTCATTAAACCGTGATGAATAAAAATGATGACCAGCACTAGATATTACAAATCTTACTTCTCTGGTTCTATGCAACTAATAAAAGCATTATTAAATATTTAAAGTGGATGACTTGTGCAATTAAAGTCCGGAGCTTCTTCAACTGAAGATGCCACGGCATCTGAAAGATGTACAATGCTTTTTTTAGAAAAAAAATCTAGATTTTCTTTTCAGGGGGTTTTACTTCCTACTATTTCCTTGCAAAGCTGAAAACATTAGGTATTGGCTTTTAAATGTAAATGCTGTCAGCACTGTGACATACTGTTCATAAAACTCCCTTTGAGATAATAAAGAATATACAAGCAAATACCTGATGGCAGCTTATTATTTAACGCTCTTGATTTAATGCCTGTTACAAAGCACCAAGTACATTTTGTGACACCTCATGCTTTTTTTTTTTTACTTTAAGATTTTCTTCATAACCATAAAACACCATTATCAATATTAAAATAAAAATAATATACTTGTCATCTAACCTATATCCTATCAGATCCTATGGCCAGGTTGTGTAAATGTGCCCAGCACCCAACAGTAGAAATTAGGCCTCCCATTTATCATGTCCACTGAATAATATCCAGGCCCGTAGGCAAAGCTCCATAGTATATAGTCAGATGGAATAAAAGCACTTTTGAATATCCAGATGGCTAAACACTAAGACAAAACAAATACTTTAAAAATGAAATAAAACAAAGTTTTCATGTACTGATTTGCTATAGTTCTGTATCCTATATTTATAAATTTTACAGCAAAAAAAAAAAAGGACCACTAGTCTTATCTCTAGCATAATAGAGACAATGTGATTTTCTCTGGTAAAAGTATTAAGAGACTGTATGTTGAAAACATCATGTCTGGCTCCTTTTCTTCATACTATAAGAAAAATAGTGAAAAATGGTAACAAAGCAGCCTCATCCATATGGAACTAATTGTAGTATTGGATAAATGGGGTAAACACTGACAAATGCTTACATTCAAATGGGGCACTCAGCAGTCGGCAAAGCAAATGCAATTGGCTGCAAAGAGTGTTTAACAGGCAGAAGAAACCATTTTAAGGCCACACAGATGACTTTTAAAGGATTTGTTTAATCCAGTTTTTAACAGAAAGCATACTTAAAGATTTGCATTGTGTCTTGTTTAAGCATTGCAGTTCTCTTTACTTCTAGAGCAGGCTGTGTTCAATAATGCATCCTATTCACAAGGCTGTCTTTGTAACCTGGATATTCTAAGTCATTTGAGAACTATATTATAAAGATCCTTAATTAGTTTTTTAAACAAAACCTAAAATTTTAAAAGGTTCAGCTGCCCATGAAATACAGTGGGGGTTTGGCAGCTGAGCACATGCACATCAAAGAAATATGCTCTATTCAAAACACTGCTGCTTCCTATTCAGTGTTTAAAAGCTCCCACTAAGGTGCAGAAGGGGAGAGAAAAGCCAGCTGGGGGTAGAAGGGAGTGAGATATTTCAGTGTATAAAATGACTTTTGTGCATAGAAAAGGTCACAAACTCCTGTCATGTGCAACTGTTCATGTGCCAAGGTGCTTTACAAAGGAAAATCCCAATTAAAGAGAATGGCTTGTGAATGAGATTAATGTATTGAGTGTGGCAGCCAGGTAGGGAGAAAGAAGAGTGCGATGGGGAGAGCAACACACTGCTTGCTCGGGTGTGGCTCTGGACTCGCACACAGCAATCACGCAGTTCCCAGAGCTGAGAGCAACATGCTTTAAATAAATCAACAGGCAAAAAAAAGGTAGGAAACCCCCAAAGAATTCCTCCAAGCAGCGGGGTAAGGGAGAAGAGTAGGAAAACCCTCTCTTACTTCCACTGCCAGCAGGCAAGAGAGATGAAACACAGGCCCCGGCAGACGTTACACGTGAGACATATTTAACCAGTTAATCATGTCTCAAGTAGGAACCCAGCCGCACGTTCAAACAATCAATGGTACCATAAAACAGGAAATAAGCCACTACACAAAATGTGTGTAATAACTTTGTGGCTGGTTCCCATCCCACCTTAAATTGAATACGTGGCCACTCCCAGCCTTGGCAGGACATAGTCAGAGCTGATGGGTGCTTCTAGCCTGAGGATGGCAAACTGATGAAGTAGTGTGATCTAGTCCCTAGATGACAGATACATAACACGCAACAGGCTATGGGAGGGAGTGTTTAGCATCATGGAGAAAGCACTTGTTCAAAGCCGAGTAGATGGATTTAGTGGCTTGCGGTGGCTGATGCCTATGAATTTTAGTTGGCCATCTGGGGTAGGAGCTGGGGGCGAGGGCAGGGCAGGTGTTCTAGGAACCATAGGAATGAGTCAAATGGGTTGAAATGGGAAGATGCTTGTCTGGTTTCTCAGTGTTTGACAGCTCATAGGAAGAAAACCAAGAAGAGGCCATTTATCATAGGAAGTTGGGAAGGGGCATTTTGACATCTGAAACAACTAACTGCAGAAGAGCTTTACTTTTGGCTGTTTAAAGGAAGTTGGCATCAACAACATGTTCTAGAGGAAGGGTATGGCTGGTGGCAGGGAAACTGTATTAGGAATATCTTACTCCTTTGTAGCCTGTCATATCTTCTCTCACTCATTATACATCTCCAAGTCCTTTGTAATTACCATCTAGACACTTCTCCTTTCTAACTTAAGATATTCAGGCCATAGCCATTTCTGTCCTAGGAACTGATATGTCACCCAGCATCTCCTCAATAAACCACATGCTCCTAGGAATCTCTGTGATGTGCCAGTATCCTGTATGAACTGCTCAATGTAGAATTGGGAAGTGATGGACAGATTTTTTACAACTGCAGCTGAGTTTCACAAAGACTGGTGCCGGCCTGGGTATGAACGACGAAACCTTAAGGAGAAAGCCTTATAGGAAGTCAGTCAACTGACCAGCCAGC
Organism: Gavialis gangeticus; assembly: GCF_001723915.1. Classification (NCBI taxonomy): domain Eukaryota; kingdom Metazoa; phylum Chordata; order Crocodylia; family Gavialidae; genus Gavialis; species Gavialis gangeticus. The sequence goes on along the minus strand of NW_017728994.1, from coordinate 58,516,526 downwards.
TGACCATAAAACAAGGCAATCCATCAGTTACACACCC
>NW_017728994.1:58498312-58516123 GCF_001723915.1 Gavialis gangeticus | reverse complement strand
CACACACACACACACACACACACACACACACGCACACGCACACGCACACGCACTTCCTCCAAGGTTTTTTCCAGGAGACAAACATGGAAAATTGGAGAGTCATGGTAAACCAGGAGCTCTACTCCTTCTCCATATACTCCTGTAGTTTCAAATTGCCACATTCAATCAGCAGCAGTCTATTTTAAATGGGTTAGATGACCACAAAGTTGCTCTGACCTGACCCGAATCTAATTCTCACTGAAACGGTTAAATTCTCATTTCCAGATGAAGACAATCACACCTAGTGATCCTTCAATGTAGCATTGACCATTTGCTTAATTACTTTTACTTTGCACAAAACAAAGATTGCCTTTTCTGTAGGTTCTGGTGTTGCTATTATTGGTGTTACAAATCTCTTTAAATTGAATTAGTTACTTGCATGTCTGGGGTGCTGAACAGTTACTTATTTGCACTTTGAATTGCATACTGAACTTGGTTAGTTGCCTAAACAGTAGATTTCACTGAGAAAGCAGCAGCCCCACACTAAGTGCTCTAATTGTGCAAGGTTTTTCAGGTGAGATAAATCTTTCCCATTCAGTTTTGAAAAGCAGAATACTGATTTTAAAAAGCCACATGGAGGCAGGCTGAGAAGTGATACAACCGGAAGGACAGCTAGGCACTTACGGTAGTTACCTGAGTCGCAGGAAAACCAGTTTCAGTTCCCTCCTTTCTCAGAAACTTCCTGTGCAAATGTGGTCATTTAGGGCCAAATCCTGTTTGGTTATATAGGTGCCTTCACTTAGGCATGGGAATACCTAAAACATCAGTGCCAGGTCCTGAGAGCGTGCTCCAAGCTGATAAGCTTTAGGCACTAAGGCCACTACACCAAATGTACGGGGTCTTCTGGAATCAAGTGGCAGGTCCTGTCATTCTTTCTCCTGGCCTTCTGCAACAACAGCTGAACCTCCCACATTTCAGTCTGAGCTAGAGACTAAGTAGGAAACAGAGAAAAGAGAGAACAGAAATATTGCTTCGCTTCCTAAAATGTTTCCTTGGGAAGGTGCAATGGAAACAGCTCCAGGGGCTAAGAGGTAATGAGAACGACGGATGGCAGGGGATGAAGACGGGGAGTTTATAGGAGGGTCGGCAAGTGATGGTGGATGAAGGGAGAGAGGAACCGTAAGGCTCAGTGGGAGTGGTAAGTCGCACGGGGCAGGCTAGAGTCTATCAGGAAGGAAGTGCAAAAGGGAGTCTTGAGCCTGAAGAAGGGAAGTTGTCCGTGCCGCAAGGGGGAAGCACCGAGGAACAGTGGGGGTGATACTGAGTAATGGGAAAGGGAAGCTATTCAGGGTCAAAAGAAGGAAATCCTGCTTCAAGGGTGGCCCTCAGAACCCAGGGGCAGGTTCAGTTTTAAAAAGTCCCTTGTCACAGAAATGACGCATTGTTCTGAAATAATAGTAGCCACCATGCCTGAAATCATCTTTTGTTGCTCTTGATGAGAATCAGCATGTACTACACAACTTTAGGATAATCCAGTTGTGAAGAAAATCTCCCAACTTTTGAACTAGCTCCCTAATTTGTATACAGATCACTCTGCCCTGCCATGAAATCATCACTTGTACACTCTACAGTCCTTGGGGAAACTTCAGTGCCTCTGAAAAGTGATTTCAGTAAACAAGATCAAGGGCCTGCACTCTCGCTAGAGAGACCAGGGAGTGAGGGCCTTGCCAGATGTTCACTGCCAGCAGTGGCAAACCACTAAAATTCAGTGACCTATTAAAGCTAGTGTGCGCTAGGAGATAACCCCCGCTGAAAGGGAAACAACTTTGCAATGTTGGGAAGGCACTTACTGTTGAATGTGCATCAGCTTGTATTTTATGCTACTTAGTGTTAAGTTGAACATGCCACACCACCCTTAGGCATCTCCAAAAGGTGATCCAGAATTCCCTGAGGCACCTGGAGGTGCTGGTAGCAACACCAAGCACAGGGGTGTGATGAGCTTCCACCGATCTCAGGCATTTCAGCCCCTTACTAAAGCTACACAGTACGGGTTGGTGTTCACTCATGATCCAGAGCACCACTTCTGAGGCTAAGGAAACTCAAACACCCCTCTCCCACATCCCAGGAGTGTCCCCCAACCAGGCTTATGATTCTTTTTGGGTTTTAAAACAATGAATGCTTCATGTAAGATGCATATGCAGATGAGGGAACAGAAGTGAGAAACCAGGTTCCCTGCCTCCCAAGAAGTGCCGTCACCTCTATGCTCTCACCCTCCCTTTACTTGTCTTCTCTAGCCCCAGAACGACATTTCTGGCTGCCCCGTGCCTCAGCCTAGTATTTTAAAACCTGGCTGTTAGGCCACTCTCCTGGGAGATGGAAGAGATGAGTTTGAATCCCTCATGCTGAGGAGAGCAGGGGTGTCAACCATATGGCCTGCGGGTTGGACCCAGCCGCTGGAACCGTTCCATTTGGCCTGCCAGTAGCCACCTGGGCCACTAGCCTGCCAGAAGTTGGCAGCAGGAGTGGCCAGTGGATCACTGCCTGCTGCAGAAGTCAGGGTCCCTGGATGCACATGGACTTTGCTATCAGTGGTAGGAAGGCGAGGGAGGGCTGTGCAGATGCCGGCGCCCACTACCCCTGACCCATGCTGCCATTCACTCCCCTCTGGCCCAAGCTGCAGCCCTTTCCCTCACCAGCTCCCCCTGCCATCTCCTCCCCCTCCCACACACGCTGCCACCCGCTTCCCACCCAGCCTGTATGGCCGTCTGGTCTCCCCACAACCTGAGCTGCTGCCAACTCCCACCTGACCTGCATGGCTGCTCGATTCCCTCCCACCTGCGCTGCCTCCCAGTTCCCTGAGCTGCTCTGCTGCTCCCCAGCCCATGCCACTGCCTACTCCTGGACCCCCATTGCCCAGCCCACACTGCTACTCACCCTGGAACCTGTGCCACTGGTCCCAGCCCTGGCTTCACCACAGCTGCTGCTAGCTCCATGATTCTGGTCCAGGGGGAGCCCCTGCAGTCCAATCCAGATCTGGCTTGGGGCCTGGGATGAGTTTCAAATCCCTGACCTAGAGGCCAGGTCTCCCACTAAGCCAGGTGTCTACAGAACCTATCTGTTAAATGGGAATAATCATCACCTCCTTTTCCATGGGAGAGCTGTAAATAAAAATACTTTAAATGCCAAAGTGGTCAGATATAAGTGGGATGGGGGACCATGTAGATAGGTACTAAGTGAGCACATCTATACATGCAATTAGTGCATGTAAATAAACTCTGGTACAGTTTGCACCAGAGTCAGCTGCTCACAGGCACAGCATCTTCATGTGTGCTTGGGATCGCAACACTTTGCGCTGGGGTGGAGAAGCCCCAGGCTGGCACCAGGCTTGAGGGGGTCATGCTTGGGCTCTGGGTCATGATGTCAGGTGGCAGAGGGGCTGGCTTAGGAACAAGAGTGCCCGAGCGGAGCCATTTGGCTAGGCAGGAGAAGAGGTCTGGCTCCTGCTGCCTGGGCTCACCAGGGGCAATTTACACTCAGGTCAGCGTTTACATGTGTGTATAGGCACAGTTATTTTCACTGCCATAAGATAGTACTGTCCTCAACAGTCCCCAGTAGTACTGTCCCCAACAGTACTATCTTATGGCAGCAAAAATTAGTTTGCTCTAATCTAATAGCATCACACATGTAGACTGTGATGCTCTACACTGCAGCAAATTAGTCTACTGTGCAGTTAAACACACATGTAGATGCACCCAGTGAGGAGTAGAGTACAGCTCACAGAGTAAGTTAATGGGGCCTCTTCTGTCCTATGCCACTTTTTTTCAAAATTGCCCAAAGAAAAAGTATTTCTTTTTCTTTACAAAATATATGTGCAAAAGTCTATCATGGGGAAAAAAATGAGAGGAGCTATACTAGTCTCAGCTTTACACCAAATGAAATGAAGGCTGTTTAAACTAGCCAGAGTCCAGCAAACAGTACCTAAGATATACTTAAAATACAGTGTACACATCCCAAAAAATAACAGTACCAAAAGGTCAGGTTTATGTGTATCCCTTTTGGAAACCAAATACCAGTTGCTTGTAATTTCCCCTGAACAAATCAAAATGAGAAAAAAGGATGAGCACTGAAAAGGTCATTTTGTGGCTAGATCTGAGGAACAGACATTTAATGTACTGTAATGTTTCTCCTAAAAGAGCAAAATGTGAATCTACCATCACTTCAGGTTTCGTACCATTTAAATATTGGAATAAAACTACTGCCCTCTAAAGTAACCTTCTACTTACAATATGCAAGACATTGCCTGTAGTAGCATAAAAATAAATATTTTTCAAATGAGAAAAATATTAATCTGGCATTCAGTATGCAAACAAAGCAAACTGAACACCATGGTTTTGATGTCCAAGAGGTGTGCAATAGGACTAAGTCAACTTTAAACAGTAGGAGCATAAAACAGCTTCTGATTATAATAGAAATGACACATTGGATCCTGCTTGTGTTCCAGTTACTTATGACTGGAGGCATTGATTAGAATGAAGATATGATCAATCCTTCAGATTTCTTTCCCCTAAAAACTAATTTACACAAAGAAAGGGGGTTTTTTGGTTTTAAGAAATAAGTAAGAAGTAGGGCTGTGCGAAATGGCAGGGTTCCACTTCGACCAGCATTTCGACGTTTCGATGGGACAGCATTCCATTTCAAATTCTGTTTCGAGTCAAAACAGCTGGTCCATTTTGTTCCATCAAAACATTTCACCGTTTCAACCCCGCTTCGATGTTTTGCCAATAGGATATAATGGGGAAGGATGAAACAGCTTATAACTTTGTCATTTCAGGCTTGATTTGCACGAAGCATGCAGGACTAGTAGCCCCTTCTGAAAGCATGGAGCCTGCCAAGTTTCAAGGAGATAGGTCCAGGGGGTTTGGAGAAACTGCACCCCAAAACCTGAAAGCAAAACTCATGTCACGTGTACGTGTTAAGCCACGGAGGGGTCAAAACTGCAGGCGTGCTAGCCCCTGCTCAGGTCACAAAGCCTGCCAAGTTTCAAGGAGATAGGTGCAGGGGTTTAGGGAAATTATACCTCACACTGGGGCAAGTAAAACTTATGACATAGGTACTTGTGCAACTGACTGTGTCCATCTTGGTGCAGAGGGGGGTAAAAACTGCAGGCCTGCTAGCCCCTGCTGTGGCCACAATGTTGGCTACAAAGGACCAACTCACAGGATCATCATAAAGTTCTAGTTTATTAGACGGATGCAAAAGTCAGATTGTAAACCTTGGGTCTGATCCCCCCAAACACACACACACACTCACAATAGCTAGCTATGAACACTAAGCACTGGTGTCAAGATATACATACTCCCAAGCACTGGAGTCTGCTGTCGATGGCCAGTCAAGGCTTCTTTCAGTGTGATGTTGCTTCAGAAGGGGGTGCTAGCTGGTCCTTCTGGCTGGACCAGCAGGATGCTGGTCAGGTCAAAGAGGGTACCATTGGGGGTCATTCTTCACTGCCTTTTATGCCTCTCTGGCAGACTTTGGCAACTCCCCAATTATCGGGCTTACCCAAGCCAGGGGTTGTTGGCCTCATGGGATGTCCCCCTTGGTGGCTGCTGGATGGTAGCTGTCAGCCCCAGGGGTCACGTTTGTAAGTACATGCAGTCTCGGGAGTCCGTTGATGAATTCTGATTAATTCACTGCCATAATAAACAGGACGCTGGGAGTCGTTGATCGCGGGGTATTCAGTCCCAAGAGTCGGTCTCCAGCATTCATTAATTCAAACTAGGGCTTCTGTACCTTTAACAGTGAAGTTTCATGGCTCTGTATTGATTTTTTCTTCTTGTTGGTCTGTGGTTTCATAGGTGTTAATCCTTGCTCATTAATTCATTATCGTAGCTAGCTACTGTGTTACGCAATCAATCATGATTCACTCAGGGACGATTTTTGTTTTCAAGATTTTGGGATGCGGTTTCCCCGACCCCCCTGCACCTATCTTCTTGAAACTTGGCAGGCTTTGTGGCCTGAGCAGGGGCTAACATGCCTGCAGTTTTGACCCTGCTGTGCCTTAACACATACACGTGACATAAGTCTTGCTTTCAAGATTTTGGGGTGCAGTTTCAAACTCCTTGCACCTATCTCTTTGAAACCTGGTAGGCTTCATACCCTTAGAAGGGGCTACCACCCCTGAAAGTTTCATCAAACTCAGGCCAGAAATGACTAAGTTATAGGCTGTTTCAACCTTCTCCATTACAGCCTATGGATGAAATGTCGAAACAGGGTCGAAACGGTAAAACGTTTCAACTTGCCTCGTTGTGTTTTGAGGCTGTTTTGACCATATTTGTTTCATTTTGATTTTTCTGTTTTGACCTCAAAATGAGTCAAAACAGTGTCGAAACAACACTGGTGGCAAAATTTCAAACAGCACTAGTAATAAGCTCCTGATTCAATTGTGTACCACAATGCAATGCCTTCAAACTTAAGAACTTCTAAATGAGTCCTAATCCTGTTATCTTCTTCACTTAGTGAACTATGAATTTATGTTGAACATTTACATAGTTTTATGACAATAATCCTTTATAGGTTCCTCAAGAGGTACTTAACCCTTCTTTTGGTTACCCCAGCATTACACTTTTTTTCTGAATCAAGTAGATCTGAAAACGTATCCTTTCAGCAAAGTGTGATACTTTTGCTGTTAGCAAAGCAAAGTCATTTTTGGTTCAGAACAGAAAGTTTCTAAAAATACTTATGCTGCAAAATCATTCTATGAACAGGAAAAAAAAGAAATTGAGATCCACTGATTACACATGTAAAAAATGTTTCCACATAATGCTGCATATTAAATTTGCCCACGGATGGTTATTTATACCTGAACACATTGAAATCTTTACTAAAATTAATTATTTCAAAATCCTGAAAAAGTTTTGCAAAGTTTGGTTTGTCCAAGAATTTTTGGAATTTCTTTTCCTTTCTGTGCTAGATCTGATCATGAACTAAGGAACAATAAGCCATGAACATTCATTCCTTTAAACACGGATGACATATCTACATTATTCATACTATTAAACCATTTACATTTATGCTTCCTTTCACTGACTGTTTTGATGAAACTGCACCAGCCCACAAAAAGGCGAGCAAGAAAAATGATCCAAGATGACACACAAAAATATTGATCATGTAAACATAGTGGCACATTCAAATAAATGTTAAGTTTGTCTTTATCATCACCTGTAATTCTTTAACACCACCTGTTAGCTGAGCTGATATATATATATTGAGAAGGTCAAAATGGAGATGAAACCTTTTAAACACAGCCTTATTACTCATTACATGTGACTAGTCTAAGGGCACAGTGTCATCCTACTTAAGACACAAATTAATTTTCCATAAATAAGGTAAATCTTCCATGCACTGTCCCTGGAGGATGCCGTTATGTATCTGCAAACAGTAATTCCTGCAATCCTGAGGCAAACAATTTGCAATACTTTGTAAAGGCGGACCTATCAGTGGTTCAGCCTGTTTTCCTGTATCTACAGCAGATAACACTCCTTCCCACCCTTGCTAAATGACAAGACTCACCCCAGTCTCAACAGCCTTCTTTTTATCTTCATTAATTCATCCAGAAAATGCACAGTTTTTCCTATGTGTTATTTTGTGGGGTTTTTTGGGTCCCAGCTAGGATCAGAAAGAACCAAAAGAAAGTCTACCTAGCCAAAGCAGCAGCAGAAAGGCTCAGAAACCTTTCAAGAAATTCTCTTCTACTGTTGTTTTAACACACAAGAAGTTTAGCTTAGCCTGAACTTTTGGGTGCTGATTCCAGATGGAGATCGCAAACCTGCATTTACCACTAACTACCCTCATCCGTTCCGATCAGCTGGAAGTCAGCACAGGCTGCTGGTGGGAAAGGCATGTGGCCATAGCAAATAACTTTTGTGCAGGGGAATACAAGGCTTTGAAACAAATTCAGCTCTGCCACCCAATCAGAGCAATAATGAAAATTAAAAATAGCTCTCATTTGTTCACACTCTGCTAGATTCAATATAATTAATTTAAGCAAATAGGAGATGTTATTTTTTTTCCCCGTTCTGGTTACTCTGACAGCCTGTAGACATAAGCTATGTCAGTTTCAAAGGCTTTTGCTTCATTATAGAACCAAGGAAACATGGCAACTGCACATTTTTTTTCCTTTGAAGAGGAAAAAAGCTTTTAGCAAGAAACAGGCAGTTTAGGCTGGGTTCACAGAACCTGGAAAATGACAGGGAGAGCTACGGCTGGGGGCTGTCTGAAGCTCACAGGAGTTGCAGAAAAGAGAATTATTTTGAGTCAATCTTCTATCTACAAGGCACCAAGCTATTGGGGTACAGAACCTGTCCCATATACAATATTTGGCTCCTATTTATATATATATTTGGTTCAATGTTTAAGTGGGATCAGAATTTAAGGAATAAGCTCCCCAAGTTTGTAAATATTCCCCACTCCTAAATATTCCCCATTCCTAAATTCCAATGTGCATTTAAATAATAAAGCAAAAAGAGGGAGTACTGGCAATCTCCATGGCATGGGAAGTCAGATGCAACATCAACCGGTTTATGCTCTTTATCTTAGCAATAACATTGTGCCTACTGTGCAGCAGTAACCACAGAAATCAAACTTACTGGCTGTGTTTCTACAGGCTGTTATACCATTTAATGTGTAAAGATAACCTACAAATTATGAAAGAATCTCTAAAAGAGTTAATCCCTCGCTGCTGCCACACTGAGATGTTCAATATCAAAGTGACAGAGAGTGTAAATCAAAGTACTCTGGCATTTTGAGCTCCAGTCACACTGTTTCAAGACGGAAAAGTGGGACGATTTAGAGTTCATCAATTATATCACATCAAATTAGCCTCCATCATTGGCTTGGCTCGACAGCTTTCATCTATTCTAATTTACAACAGAAAGGACAGCCAAGTACAGGAGTGTGGCAATGACACAGTCAAAGGGAAGCTCTATAGTTCTGCTTAGCAAGAATGATGGGATTTTTCAGACAGCAGCTTCAGTTTGGGTCAAAAGCTCCAGCCATAATTAGTTTCCTTAGTTTGGTTTAATCTGATAGCGCTTATCCTGCTCTAAGGTACTGAATTGATATACATCTTTCTTTTTTTTTTTTTAAATCAATCCTGCTGCCACTGTCCTTCTCCAAAGAATGCTCTGCAGACATCTATATCATGTAGGAAGCTTGTTCTTGCAGTTCAAGGCACTGGAAAAACCTTATTGGTGTGCCTTGGTAACTCTGTGCAATGAAGGACTTAGCCATATTCAACTAAAATACATTCATACAGTATCAATACATTTCTAACATTTATCAATGTATATTGATGGGCATTGAAGTTTGATATTTGATATGACTATTTCAATATACTGTTATGGATTGAGTTTACAACACAGGGAAAATCCCAGAATCTTGAGCAAACAATATTATTTATATATTTTAATGGCTGGAATGGCTCCTCTACTTCTGAAAATGACTATAACACCATGACTATAAATCCTATAACAACATTTACATAGAATCATCGAAAATTAGGGTTGAAAGGGATCTCAGGAGGTCATCTAGTCCAACCCCCTGCTCAAATTGACAACTATATCATCCCAGCCAAGGCTTTGCCTAACAGGGTCTTAAAAACCTCCAAGGATGGAGATTCCACCACCTCTCTGCATAACCTGTTCAAGCACTTTACTACCCTCCTAGTTAGAAAATTCTTCCCAATATGTAACCTAAACTTCCCTTGCTGCAACTTGAGACCATTGCTCCTTGTTCTGTCATCTGCCACCACCAAGAACAGTTTAGCTCCATCTAAACTTCTGAGGGTGCACTCATTTTCAATCCCTCCTTCAGGTAGAGGAAGGCTGCTGTTAAATCCCCCCTCAGGCTTCTCTGCTCTAGATTACCAGCTCTCTCAGCCTCTCCCCATAAGTCATGTGCCCCAGCCCATGAACCATTTTTGTTGCCTTCCAATGGACTCTCCAATTTGTTCACATCCTTCTGTAGTGGAGGGTGCAAAACTGAACACAGGACTCCAGATGTGGTATCACCAGTGCTGAACAGAGGGGAATAATCACTTCCCTTGACCTACTAGCAACACTCCTACCAATGTAGCACATGCCATTACCCGTCTTGGCAACAAGGGCACACTGTTGGCTCATATTCAGCTTACTGTCCACTGTAACCCCCAGGGCCTTTTCTACAGAGCCGCTGCCCAGCCAGTCAGCCCCCAGGCTTTACTAGTGCGTGGGATTGTTCCGTCCTAAGTGCAGGACTTTGCGTTTGTCCATGTTGAACCTCATGAGATTCCTTTTGGCCCAGTCCTCCAATCTGTCTAGGTCACTCTGAGTCCTAGCCTTAACCTCCAGTGAATCTGCCACTGCCCCCAGCTTGGTGTCATCTGCAAACTTTCCAAGGGTGCACTCCATGCCATCTTCCAGGTTATTGATTAAGACACTGAACAAAACTGGCCCCAGGACCAACCCCTGGGGCACTAAAATTGATACTGGCTGCCAACTAGACATTGAGCCATTGATTACTCCCCTCTGAGCACAATGTTCCAGGCAGTTTTTTACCCACCTTACAGTCATTCATCCAGTCTGTACTTTCTTAGCTTGCCTGCAAGAATGTTGTGGGAGACCGTATCAAAAGCCTTGCTAAAATCAAGATACACGGTATCCACCAGTCACCCTGCATCCACAGAGCCAGTCACCTTGTCATAGAAGGCAATCAGGTTGGTCAGGCATGACTTGCCCCTGGTGAATCCATGCTGACTGTTCCTAATCACCTTTTTCTCCTCCAAGTGCTTAGAAATGGATTGAGTATCTGCTTTATGATTTTTCCCGGGGTTGAGGTGAGGCTGGCCAGTCAGTAGTTCCCTGGATCCTCCTTTTTCCCTTTCTTAAATGGGCACTCTGTTTGCCCTTTTCATTCGGAACCTCTTCCAATTGCCATGAGTTTTCAAAGATGATGGCCAGCAGCTATGCAATCACATCAGCCAACCCCTTCAGCACTCTCGGGTGCATCCTGCCTGGCCCCATGGACTTGTATATGTCCAGCTTTTCTAAACAGTCCCTAACCTGTTCTTTCACCACTGTTGGCCACTCACCTCCTCCCCACACTGTGCTGCCAGCTGCAGTAGTCTGAGAGCTAACCTTGTCTGTAAAGACAGAGGTGAAAAAGGCATTGAGCACTTCAACCTTTTCTGCATCCTCCATCACTAGGTTGCCTCCCCCTTCAGTACGGGACCCGCACTTTCCCTGATCCTTCTCTTGTTACTGACATATTTGTAGAAACCCTTCTTGTTACCCCTTCACATCCTTCCTAGCTGCAACTCCAATCATGATTTGGCCTTCCTGACTTCATCTCTGCATGCCCAAGCAATGCTCTTATATTACTCCCTGGTCATTTGTCTAAGTTTCTACTTCTTATAAGCTTCCTTTTTGTGATTTAGTTTACTGACAAGTTCCCTGTTAAACCAAGCTGGTCTTCTTACATACTTGCTATTTACTCTTCATGCACATCGGGATGGTTTGTTCCTGCACTCTCGGTAAGGCTTTTTTAAAGTACAGCCAGCTCTCCTGGACTCCTCTCCCCGTCAGACTGGCCTCCCAATGAACCCTGCCCATCAGTTCCCTGAATGAGTCGAAGTCTGCTTTTCCAAAGTTCAGGGTCCTTACTCTGCTGCTCTGCATCCTTCCTTTCCTCAGGATCCTGAACTCAATCCTGTCATGGTCACTGGTGCTCAAGTTGCCGTTTTCTTGTACATTCCCCACCAATTCTTCCCTGTTTGTGAGCACCAGGTCAAGAAGAGCACAGCCCGTACTTGGCTGCTCCAGCATTTGCACCAGGAAGTTGTCCCCAACTCTCTCCAAAAACTTCCTGGATTTCCTGTGCACTGCTGTATTGCCCGCCCAGCAGATGTCAGGGTGACTGAAGTCCCTCATGGAACCAGGGCCTGTGATCAGGAAACTTCCACTAGCTGTTTGAAGAGAGTCTCACCCAACACTTCCTGCTGGTCTTGCAGTTTATAGCAGACCTCCACCATGACTTCACCCTTGTTGCTCTCTCCTCTGACCCTAATGCAGACTTTTGACAGGCCTATCTCCAGTTTCATACTGGAGCTCTGAGCAATCATACAGCTCTTTTACATAAAGCACAACTTCTCCTCCTCTTCTCCCCTTCCTGTCCTTCCTGAACAGTTTGTACCCGTCCATGACAGTGCGTCAGTCATGACAGCTCCCACCACATCTCTGTTACTCTGGTCATGTTATAGCTCCATGACGGTGCAAGGACGCCCATTTCTTCCCACTCATTTCCCAAGCTGTGTGCACTCATTTACAGGCACCTAAGGTAACCAGTTTAAAGCCCTCCTCACTAGGTTAGTGAGCCTGTCTGTGAAGACGCTCGTCCCTCTCCAAGCAGATCTCATCTCTTCCTGGCAATCCTTCTTCTTGGAACATCATACCCTGGTCAAAGAAGCCAAAACCCTGCTGGTGACACTACCTGCGCAGTCAGGTATTGATCTGCAGGATGCACCCACTCTTGCCTGGGCCCTTTCCATTGACCAGAAGGATCAAAAACAACACACCTGAGCCCCATCCCCTTTACCTTTGCACCCAGAGATATGTAGTCACTTTTGATCTGCTCAGGGTTGCCCCTGGCAGTATCATTGGTGCCTACAAGGATGAGTAGCATGGGATAGTAGTCAGAGGGCCAGATGAGTCTCAGTAATCCCTCTGTGACATCTTGGATTTAGGCTCTGAGCAAGCATCAGACTTCCTGAGACAACAGGTCAGGTCAGCAAATGGATCCCTCTGCCCCTGCAGATGGGAATCTCCAATCACCACCACCCATTGTTTCTTCTTGGTGGTGATGGTCTCGATCCTTCCCACCTTAGAGATGCCTGGCCTGTCCTCCTCCATCAATGGAACATGCTCCTTGCCCTCTCTTGCTAGGGCTCCATATTTATTCTCCAGATGAACTGCTACAGGTGGAAATGAAGATTTCTGCTTGCTGCCAGAAGTCACAAGCTTTCAGCTTCCACCTTCCTGGGAGTCCCTGTCCTCTCCCTTCTCTAGCGCTGCCTCTGGCAGTTCTTCCTCCACAATCCTGGAGGGCTCCTCCAGCATCAAACTGATGAACCCCTCCCGGTGGAGGATGCTTTGAAGCCTCACCACCTCCTCCTGTAGCTCTCCTACCTGTTCCTGGAGACACCACCAGGAGGCACTGCTGACACTGCAGGCACTCCCCCACATGGCCGTCACTGGAAGAAACCTGCAAGCTGCAGTCCCCACAGCGCTAAACCTGGATCTGGGGGGAAGTCTTAATGGTGAGTGGTCTTGCCTGGACAGAAACCTCACAGGTGCAAGCAGCGGCAGTGGCAATGGCTCTGGCATTGCAATGTCCTCCAGCCATTTCCCCTAGTCTCTTATTCTGCCTCTTCTCTCTTACTACCCTTCTTCCAAACCCACCTTCCCTAGTGAACTCACCGAAAACTGGCCCGTTTACTCTTCCTTGGCCCCAAAGGGTTCCTTTTTCCCGGCTTCCTTGCACCAAGCTGAAAGGCTCTCCCCTCAAGGGAGGGGAGAAGCAAACTGACCAACAAACTGCCTGCAAACTACTTGCCCTGTTTGCTGCCCCTGTTCACTGTCTCCCTGGTCACTTGGGAGTCTCCTTTTCTACCTTGCTGGGCCTGAACATCCTACTCCAGAGGCTGCGCAGGATTTCAGAAGAGCACTGGGCTCATGTTGGCCCTCTGCAAAAGGAGGAATTCTACTCAGAATGAAGCTGAGAAAACAGGACTCTCTAAAGGCAGTGAATAAAGCAGATTTCTGCTTTTACCAGGATTCCCATGCTGTTTTGCTGCAGCAGTTCTACTGCTTTTCTCAAGTACAGCCTGTTTCAAGAAAATGCGGCAAAGTTTGTTGAGGACTAAAAATATCAAGGTCTTAAACTAACAATAAATTTGACTTGGCTGGCAGGGATTTAATTCTGTTCCCAACTAGTGGAGAAATAATAGACTTTTTATTACAGTCTTTGACTTGTTTTAATAATTGTATCAGATTAAAAGATTTATTAGACTGATTACTGAAATTCCTGACTGCTTATTTTCAGAGCTCCTCACATGACCTCAAGAATGATAAATGGTGGATAAAGACCTACCTAAGAACATTATTGCATTTTCTCTTTTAATGTTAATTGAGTTCCTTTTTGTATGCAATCCCATGTGGTTTGACTCTAATGTATTTATACTGGCTAAAGCTATTTCCAAATAAGGAAGAAACTGAATAATACAAAATGCATCCAGAATTCCTGTGTTCAAGATGAACAGCTGAAAAGTACAGGACATTTCTGTATCCATTCACCATTCCCACGTTTTGTCTGGGAATTTCCTACCTGCTTTAGACAGAGTCATAAATTGTACCAGAATGTAGCTTTGTTTTCTGTTATCTGTTCCAGCTGGAGACATATTGGTTTAAAATGTCAGAGAACCTGCTATGTGTTAATGGATTTTATATGGGCACCTGCTAAATGCTTTCAAATTTATACCACCGTAATGGAGGAGACAGCTGGAATTTCATTAATTGAAATTTATTTACCAAGCAAAAACAACATCATCTTTAATTGGTAGACAAAGTTAAACAAAGATATGATCTATGAGTCAATGGTGTCACCCATATATAATGATTTCTCTCAGCAAACCTACATTTATGGCAGAGCAGAGCAGAGCATGGGCTGATGCTCTCAGGGACTTCAGAAAAAGACAACAGTGGCTAGTTTAATTAACTTCCTCCACTCCTTTAGAAGCATCAGACTGTACACAAAGGAATGGATGTGTACTGAAAGCTCCCTATGCCACACTGATGTCTTACAATTGAAGTGGCTGTTTCACAGTGCTCTTGAAAGCCTACCAGTTTTTTGCTTTGTTTTTCCAGATTTGATTTTTAACTGATGCAGGAAGTTAGCATTCATTACATTAACTTTGTATTTGAACAGATACATTTTGCAAGTGTCCATACTTTGGAGAACATAATGGGGTGAAATTCATCTTAGGGCTGCTATGCACCATTTAGGAGCGTTAAGGAGCAAACCTACCATCTGTTTCTGGCTTTGGAGCTATTACAGTTTTAAAAGTGCAAAGTAGATAGGATTTGGGTGGCTGTGAATGAGTTCAGAGCTTCAAAGTGCAGAGACAACCTTTGAAGGGGATTCTATGAATGCAAAAATCAGCAGCACTGGGCAATGGCAGATTATTAGAGTGACAGAGTGTCGACATGTGCTATTAGCGCACAGCAACAAACGCTGGCACATATTGCACTGGAATTTATTGCTCCCGGGCATGCTATTTGAACACGCACCCAGGACCACAGCACATTAAAGCAGGTCAGAGTAGCCCCAGCTGGCACAGGACCCCAGGGGTCAGCCTCCTAGCCTGGGGCTGCCCCTGGCTCAACATGCTTCAGGAGGAGGAGGGAACTTCTGGCAGGCAGCCCCTGCACTGAAGCACCCTCTTGCCGTAGCCAGCCAGGTCAGTATCTACGCATGTGTTGCCGAGCACGAAAACACTCCACAGTGGGATAGTACTTGTTTGCAAGTACTACCCTGGTGCAGAGTTTATTATTTCCTGCAGCCTAATAGGTCCTCATGCGTAGATGCTGAGGCATATGCTGCACAGCTAATTAGGCAACTCCAGAGTAAATGTCTCATGTAGATGCATTATTTCATACTTTGGACTTAGCTTGTGATATGCTTGTCAAAAAGGTGGGCTACCAAAGTTGTACGTGATTACTACGGCTGTGCGAAGCTTCAGTTCCTGATTCAATTTGGCAGAGACTCGGCCAGATTCGGTGGCCGAATCTCTGAATCCGAATCGAATCAGGAGACCCTTTAAACTCTTCAAATTGAATCGGAACCCTCTGAATCAAGTCAGAGAGTTTCAAAAAGATTCAGAGATTCAGACATAGACACAGCTTTCAATGTTTTTTCTACATACCTCAAGGCACCAGCCAGCTCATGAATGCTGTGATGCTGGGGCACATGGAGCATCCCACAGGAGGGCGGAAGGCTCCCCAGCGTGCTCAGCAGCAGACCCGGAAGTGGACCAGAAGCACTTTTGGTTCACTTCTGGGTCCACTGGAGAGCGCACTGTTGCCTCCAGCTCAGCAACTGGTGCCTCCTGGGTCTGGGGAGGCACCCGGAGTCCTCTGCCACTGATCACTGAGCTGGGAGGGCTCCCCAGCGTGCTCCCTGGTGACCCAGAGAAGTACTTCTGGTCCACTTCTGGGTTCATTACCGAGCTCACGGTGGGGGTGGGGGGGGGCACATGCTTTTCGAATGCTCCACGCGACCCAGCATCGCAGCATTCACGAGCCGTGCCTGCTACCTCAAGGTATGTAGAAAAAACACTTAAAGCTGTGTCTATGGCCGAATCACTGATTCTCTGAATCAGCATCAAATCTTCAGATTTGGACTTGGCCAAATCGAATTGGGGACAGTGATCCGAATCAACGAATTGAATCACTGTCCCTGATTGAATATACAGATGCAATTTGAGTTTGTTGGGGTGTGAATCTCAAGACCTGGCACCCATAGAGTTTCTCCTTCTCTGGACTCTTAATCCTTGTATTAGGAAGGTGCGTCAGACGAATCACGCTGCAGGGCCAAATCTCTTTATTATGTGGATGGGGACTGCTAGATTGCTTTACTCTGGGGATTACTGGTTGCCCATTGATTGATCATACTTTTGCATTGTGTGCAGGACCAAGTATTAAGATTAGCCCTCTTTAGATAAGAAGAAATACCATTTTAATCTAGTTTTAACCACATGATGCTTTATGTTTTGTTCGGTTTCTCCAACTATGAGGGTCTGTCTGCTGCAAGTGGATGAAGCATCTACAAGTAATTTAATTAGTGAATGTGACCTCGTTCTGTGTTTGTAACTTATCCATATTATTTTTAATTATCCAAATATCACCTTCAAAATTTACAGGATATTTGATCTGTAACTTACTTTTTATCAGCTTGTTGTGAACACTCAACAATTGAAGTGGGGTTTGGGTTTGTTTGGGGGATTTTTTTGGTGTCGGTAAACTCCATGCTATGCTTCTGTTCTCCGATTGATCATACCCATGATTACAACTTCAAAAATTCACCTTCCCCATATATCCTGAATTCCTGGTTGGTGTTTATTGTTTCAACAAACTGTCCTGCCAGGAATCTCACTACTTATAATATTTGCACTGAGCAAATTTGAAAGTTACACAAAAACAGCAGCTAACAAATCTGCTTCCCAGTCCTGTAACTGACTGCCAACAGAGACACCCCAGTACCTACAAACCATCCACTCGTAAAAGGAAACCTAGTCTAAAAAGCAAATGAATAATCTTGGGCGGGGGGACCCAAACATTTATACTATTTGCTCTGCTGTGTGATTTATCATTTTGATTTTCTTCCATTTCAATTCTTGTGAATTAGCCTCATGATTTAAATAGTAACTGCTTGCTGGCAGGCATATTTCACTGGCATTTTAAACTAATATGCATTCATCCCTATCCTATGAGCAAAAATCATTTTTAAATTTGTCAGTGTTTGATTGAGGGAATTTTTGACCTAATTCACTTCAGGTTTAAAGGAATGAAATGTCAATGATTTTTTAAAATGACTTTTAAAAAGCAGAGTGCAATGAGAGGAGTGTATATGACTAAAAAAAATGTCCTAAAGGAACGCGCATTTTTTTTTCAGTGTGACTCATACAAATCCTACAAACAGTTCAAAGCTGAATACAATATTCTTCAGTTACTGCACCAACATTTT
>NW_017728994.1:58485023-58493312 GCF_001723915.1 Gavialis gangeticus | reverse complement strand
ACAAATCGTACAAACAGTTCAAAGCTGAATACAATATTCTTCAGTTACTGCACCAACATTTTAGAATGCAAACACAATACAGCAATTTCAACCATTTATGGATCTATTCTTGTGCCAATGCACACTGGGAATTGATACTGGGTTCCTCATTGTGAAAGCTGTTACAAACTGATACTTTTTATAGGCCTACAGGCCCAAAATTTTCAGAAGTTGGAGGTGACTGTTAAACCTCTAAACTCAGATTTGAGTACCTAGATAAATGTCCTATTTTTCCAAGGCACTAAGCATACAACAAAACCCACTGACCTATTGAGTGCTCAGTTCAATGCCTTTGAAAATCTGTCTATAAAAGCCCAAATGTGAACTTCAGAGTTCTATTTTTTTTAAATCTTGCTTAAAGTACTCAACATCTATGACCATTCTCATTACAAATTGCAGGCTGCCCCTCTCTCACTGTTACGTAAAACTTGTATGGAATCAGACTCTAAATTGGTATGCATAAAGAAATCCCTGAAATTCTCAAGTAAAGGAAACACTTTATCATCTCACCTCTCTACCACTGTTAAATACAGGTTCACTCTGCCTATGGAGATGTTTTAGTAAAGACCCTGCATTATAGGCACTTTCTTGAAATAAGCAGAGATTAGATCCCCAGACTTTTCTTTTTCTAAATCAAAAAATGTATGCAGTTTTCTATTGTCAGCAAGACCTGCAACATATAAAGCAAACTGCTTTATTTGGCTAAGTACAGACAGTCAAAAGGCCTGAGCCTGAATTGATTCAATCTTCATAGGTTAATCTAAATTACATAGATTGAACCAATAAGGAAGTGAACAGACATTCACTTTTGATTCTAGAAATACAGCCACATGCCTGCAGTGGCCCAGGCCAGAAGTCGGGGGGGGGAGGGGGGGGGGGCACTACAGCATGCGTCCCTGCTTGGCTGGAGCAGACAGCTTGGGCTAAAGCTATCCTGCCCACCCTGCTAAGTGGGATTTGTGGGGAGGTACAAAGCATCCTGGGATGCTGGAGGACTGTGAGTTAACTTGAATCTAGAGGGGATCTGGGACAGAAGTTCAAAAAACTGATTTTTAACCTAAACCAGTTAAGCTTGATACTACATCCATACAGGTTTATCTTGTACTGGTTTCGGACATTTTGAAAGCAGTTTACGTGCACCGACCTTCTGTTGTGTTACAGATCTGAACCAGTTTCTGATCACTTATACCAGCTTGTGTAATTTCTGTCCCTAGCCTTGGTGAGAACTGATATCACTCAGAATAATGGTACAACTCAGTGTGACACAATGGCACCCACCAACATATGCTAACAGTTTCATTAAGAAGACTCAGAACTAGTTTAGTGAAGGAAAGAACCACCAAGTAAAATGCTTCACAGAGGCCAACAAATGTAACATTCCCTCTCTCAGATCTTCACCTTCTCATACTTTCAAGTAACCAAAAATGTGAGATCATATTTCATGTCTTATCAAGGAAGGATACATATGGTCTACACAATTCTCAATTACTGATTTAAGCTGTTTTAAGAGCTCTTTATTACCAGCCTTTTATTATGTCTTTGCATGAATATTTTAATCTTTTTTAAGTTCTTTCTTCTCTCCATCATCCACAGCCAACATGAAAATTTGTGTTGTTACAGACATGATCTGACAATCTGAGGCACCTTCTCATCTAAATTAGCATGCTAAATGTTTAACCAGTCAAGGGAATTGCTTGGGTGAACATTCTGTCAGCTTTATAATGTAAATGAAAACACAGTTAAATCAACTGGAATAATAATGCTAGTTTTTCTGGTTTCATCCCACTACCTACATTGTTCATCTAAATACGTGTTGTTTATTTGGCTTAATTGGAGAATTACATATCCTCATTGTTCGTCTTAATATAAAGTGTACACTGAATGCTGATGATAATGGCACTTTACCTGGAAAAGCCAACCAGAATCATGTATTCTTATTAGTGATATAATTTTATGTTAATATTCATATCCTGTATAAGGTACTAATAAGAGCTGATATTCATAGTTACAGGTATTGAGTCCTTCATTATCTTTGAGATAAGGCACACCCACAATGCTTTCCACTTCTGTTAAGCTAGGCAGAAGATTGCAATTTACCTAAGACATTACTGCAGTACTAAAGACACTGTTCTACTAATATTCAAAATGGGGTTTTTATATCAGGGAGTAATTACCATAAGTAAAACTATTTGCTTCTGAAATCTGGCATCAGTGGTTAAAATAAAGAGAAAGGGAGTTGTTCAAAACCAGGTAAACCAGCTTAGTAAAAAACCCAAAAGCTTTTCTCAGAATAGGTAGAATATAAAAGGGCACTCCAACATGAGGACACCACTGATTCTTCCATTCAAATAAGTAGTATGTCATTTTGTTTAAGTGCTGTCTTGTCTTTTACTAATAAACTAATTGATTGGTCCTGGCTAGCTGGAGTTCCGAGTATTTTTACTACGGAGCCTCAACTGTAGTTAATAAATATTAGACAGAGGTCAGAAATACTATTAGTGTGTGCATTATATATTACTGTATTTGATTAAGTCTTAACATACTGCAGGTTTTTTATACTTCAGTTTATCTGCACAACAAAACTGGTGTCACTATTGTTCCCCCAATGAAAAAGCTAGAATTGGTTCTTCACCTGTAAGGACCTACATTTAAACTTTAGATAAGATCACAATTAAAATGAGTTTGGCAGTATCCCTCTCTCTAGTTCCTATCTAACACTGTTTGACATCACATAATCACCTGAATCTGACATGACTGACCCTCTCACAAGAGGCCTTGCATCAGAATAGCAAGATTGTTTCAAGATAGGCTTGCGATTCACTGATACAGGTCTTTGGGATGCCTGACAAACTGTTCTTGACTGGTCCTGACAGACGTAATTCCTTCTGTTCAGCAACACCAAAACCATTCACAATTAAAAAAAAAAAAAATGACACTATTTATATATAATAATATCTTCTATTTAAAAAAGCAATCAGGACTCATGGTAGAGGTGATATCTTTTATTAGACCAACTAGATTTTTGCAAAAAAAAATTCTTTAATTGCAAAAATCTAGTTGGTCTAATAAAATATTTCACCTTTACCATGAGTCCTGATTGCTTTTGCTTCTAGCCCATTATGGCTACAACCTGAATACCATTCCATTTAAAAATGTATTCATATAGAGTGAAGAGGTGAGAATTACATATTTATTTCATGTCTTGTAAAGGAAAAGTATTGGTGGTTATGTAGACAAACCGAAGATGATTCAGGTTCAGACATGGGCCATGTACCAACTTCCATTTCTAATGGTAAGAAATTCTTACCAGTAGAAAAACAACCCAGGAGACGAAGTGTACGTACGTTCGAGCCCCATGGCTGGAGAACTTCAGATGTGAGCTCTCCAGCCAGGGGGCTCTAGCGGGCCTCTTCCCTCCCTGGGAAGGGAGCAGGCTATAATGTAGCAACTGGAGAGGTTTCCAGCCCCAGGAGACTGCCTCCCCACCTACCAGTCAGCTGCTTGGAGGGAGGGGGGTAATTTTTCATGCTCCTGACTACTGAACTTGAATTCATTCAAAAATAGTTACCATTGACTTTGTTATTAATACTCGTAACAGAGGGCAGAGTCTAGGCTGTGGCACACACATTTACCTTTCTGGCACATTTTAGTCTGAAGTCAAGCAGAAGACAGGGTAGAGAGACACTTTATAGACCAAATGAATCAGAGATGCACAAGCTTTTGTAAGCAAGAGCTCACTTCACAGCTTCATCTCTCTTGGAGAGTGATGTTTTTAGAGATTTTTCCACATTTATGAAATTCTTAAGATCTCCAACAGAAGTACAAATGAAACTTATTCCTATATATACGGATTACTTTCAGGACAGAATCCCACTTTATTTAACATAACCACCCATTAAGCCATCACTGGTTGTGAGCTGAGTGATGGGTCTGTTATAACGTAGTTGAGAAATTAAAGGGAAGAACTCCATTGTGGATAACATTTTGGTTTGCAAGAGGGAAAGAGGGCCCCTGAAACCAATTTATCCCATGAACAAAAAAGTTAAAAAAAACCCACTTTGTAGTGTTCAAGAGAATAGTTAGGATGGTAGGGCAGCTAGATTCCAGCCCAGCTAACATGCCCTCAATTTATACATGCTGGTGGGTATTGGATATGTCAAGTTCTCCAGTCAGCTAATATGTATCCTACTGTCCACAGTACCCGACAGCTGCTGGTTCATTCTTTGTTACTGAAAGAATCAGTGAAGTTTGCTCTACTCATCATGGAAATTCATGATTTACTGAGATAACCTCACTGCTGGAATAGAGGAGAAGGGGAAAGAATGGAAGCACAAATGAATTCACCACAGCATCTTGGGTGGGCTCCAAGATTCATTTTGACCTGACCTGAAACAGGATATCTTGATCTGATTTTCCCATCAGAACATTAATTTGAGACTCAGCTTTTCCCAGGGAAAATTTTAATTTAGATAAAATCTCATTTGGAAAAATACTTCATTCTATTTTTTTTTTTAATTAGGACCAGCCTTAAATATAAAAATTGTAAAGAAGCTGTGGCAAGCAGCACCCCACATCATTCTCCCTGTGCCATGCAAGGAAATTATGAGATACTTTGGCTGCTTACTGGGCATGCCCGCGCATTTATTTAATGTGCTTCTGCTTTAAGTTTAGTACCTCTAATATGAGAGACTAGATTAAGGCGCAGTATCTGTGCTAGTGTGCAGTAGCAAAGGTGATTTTTTTTGTGATGTTTAATGCTCAATAGACTAATTCTACTGCACATTAGCACAGTTTTTGCCATGATGTGCTAATGTGCAGTACAACTTGCCACTGTGCATCAAGGTGTCGCATGTAGACACACCCACTGGATTCTATATCGCTACAGCACATCACTAATCTCTCACAAGACTTTAAGTAAAACACAAGTACTGCACCTGTATTGTCCTTTACACGTTCTTTAATACATAGCGAAAATGAGAGGTGACACCCAGATAGCTTGCTGGACTTTGAGAGATTTGTTGCTAATCTCACATTTACAGAAAATGTCTTGGCCCATTTCCTTTTTATATAAGCTACATATTTGCAGCTGCGACTCAGCTAAACAAAGCAGCTCTCATATTTCCCTCTCTCGGGGCATTTCTTCATCAGAAGCAACCCCATTTAATCTCACCTCAGCTGCCACTGGCGACCTCACCAGCAGTGCAGAAGAATCAAACTGTGATTTGTTGAGATCTAGCACTCCCTGAACTTATTTCCTGTCACTTATTTGCAAGGATGAGGGGGCAATAGTGGCTAGACATATAGTTATATGGAAAGAACATCTAATGCCACTTCAGCTGGACATGAATTGTATTTACTCTTCTAAAAGGTAAACCTCTATCCAAACATTATTGTGTTTTGGGACACTCATCTGTTAACTGTCTCAACTGCATTATTCTTTAAGTAAGATTTATTTGCTTAAAGGAAATGCAGTTAGCAAAGACAGTGAGCACGCAGAGCCCAACCCAGCCAATTTACTGTAACTGTCATATACAGCTTCTAAGCTCCAAAACCTGTTTAAATGCTAACAAACTGACTTAATCCCACAAAAGCTATAGCTGCAATGTGTTATTTACCAACTTGCCACAACTATACTATGTTATTGTCTATTAAATACAAATATACCGTTATTTCTGGGCAAAATATAGCAAATCTTCAGGGCAGAAATTTACCATTTACGGGATGCTTACAGTTTTCTTTAAGGATCTGCAGACTTTCAATAAATTTTTATTACTTTATGGGTGTGTATACATGTTACATAAAGCAATGGGTTATGGTGACAGTAATCACATGGGTCTACACATGATCGGCAGCCACATCGCCATAGCAGTGTGCTCCCCCATGTTAGCGTGCTGCTATGGTGATGTAGCAGCAAAACCTAACTGTGCGCCACATGCATGGCACAGTACAGGTGGTTACTGTGCCATGCTTTAGTACTAAAAGGAAGTACTAAAGCACAGAGCCATAGCAATGTCCCTGTATGGAGATGTGTAGACACATCCTATGTTGCAGTGAAC
Source organism: Gavialis gangeticus (assembly GCF_001723915.1). Lineage (NCBI taxonomy): Eukaryota > Metazoa > Chordata > Crocodylia > Gavialidae > Gavialis > Gavialis gangeticus. The sequence goes on along the minus strand of NW_017728994.1, from coordinate 58,487,217 downwards.
TGTGTGCTCTGTTAGAATAAAAAAGTGCCAGCACAGTAATGTATGACTTTACTACTGTATTTGTTAATAAAACATGACATGGCACATTATTTGTGACATCAGGAAAAGCTGAAATAGTGCCCTTAGGCAAAACATGGTGAATTATAATTATTAGTTTATGATCTGCAAGATCACCCACTGTTGTGAGAACACTGTAATAATGAGCACTACAGTGGCCTAGGTTAATTATGAAACTTCAGCCTTATTTCTGAATGTGCATATTTGGAGAGTTTTAAGCCAGACTTTTTGTGGCTTAATGGGCTATTATTTTAATTCTAATATTAAACATGCTAATGATAAAGTTTCTCATGGACATATATGAAACTGGATAAAACTCATGACACACAGAAGAAAAAGAAATCCACATTCAAAATATATAATATCATCATATGTTGCTATGGAGATGCAGAAACAAAGCAGTTTTAAACATTTTTCTCAATTAAGCCCATTAGTACATTTCATTGGTGTTTTCTTCTGATTTGGGAACATTACCAGAAGTAAGGTTTTAAACACAAGAATGTTGCATAAAACAAAAAAGACCATAAAACTTCAGCAGAAGATATTTACAGGAGTATTCAGCAATTAAGTTTTATTCTTATAGTCATTTTGGAAAAGCTCTTTCTATTATACACAATAGTTTCAACAAGTAATTACAAATGTTGGCATATAATCATCAATGGAAAAGGAAGTGTCCATGTGTCTAAAGTTTAGGACACTACTAAAGGAAGAAAACAATAATAGATGAGTTAGACAATGATGTCTTCTTCAGCAATCCCTTGCAGTCAAGGATGATTGTCTTCCATGATTGTCTTATCTGCGTGTCTGAAGGTGGCTGATGAGGTCTACCTGGGATCGACAGATTTTACTGCAGCTTGGACATGCGTTTCCATGGTGGGTGGGTGGCACTGGATTCTTGATTTGGCCTGCAACACACTGTTTCTGCTCCTCCCACATTTCCATCTCCTGTTCTTGTCATGAGGTCTCAAAGTACTGAGATTCCTGCAGCAGACTCTTTCTCCATTTGGGGCAACCCTGGGCAATAATCTTGCACAAGTTGACATTAATGTTGCATTTTTTGAAGTTGGCCTTGAGGACATTCCTGAAGTGCTTTCTCTGCCCTCCTCTTGAGCGTACACCTTGGCTGATCTGGAAGAATAAAACTTGCTTTAGGAGTCTGGAGTCAGACATCCAGATGACATGGTTAGCCCAGTGAAGTTGATGTTGGATTATCATTACCTCAATATTTACGGTGTTTGCTTGCAGGAGGATGCTAACGTTGGCGCGTCTGTCTTCCTTCTGGATTCAGGGGATCTTCTGCAGGCAGTGTTGATGTTACTTCACCAACAATTTTAGATGTCTCCTGTATGTTGTCCATGTCTCAGCTCCATACAGCAAGGTGGGGATCATGACTGCCTGATAAACCATGAGCTTGGTTTCATATCTGATGTTGCGATATTTGAACACCAGTTTCTTCTGGCATCCAAAAGCTGCACTTGTGCATTTGAGGCAAGTCAGATTTCTTTGCTGATGTCAGTCTTCTGTGAGAGATGGCTTCTGAGGTGTAGGGAATACTCAATTTCTCCATCTCACCATCTCAGTCTCACCATCTGAATTACTGGAGCTGGGGATTGTTCATTGGGAGCTTGTTGGTGGAGGACCTTAGTGTTCTGAATGTTAAACATCAGTCCCATTTTCTTGTATGCCTCACTAAAGACATTGACAATTGCTCGAAGATCTGCTTCTGCACACTACAACACCATCAGCATACTGGAGTTCAATGACTGAGGTCAGGGTGCTCTTGGTTTTGGCTCAGAGTTGGCTGAGGTTAAACAGCTTACCATCTATTCAGTAGCTTAGTTCCACTCTGGCTGCAATCTTGTTGGTGGGGAGATGTAGCATCACAGCAAGGAATACTGAGAAGAGTATTGAAACAGTGGTGCAGTCTTGCTTAACACCCATTTTAACCTCAAAGGGATCTGCGATTGATCCATTACTGGGAACCCCTGCTTGTATACCATCATGGAGGAGGCAGAGAATGGTGACAAATAATTCTTCCAACTATTTGAGTCGGTCTAATAAAAGATATCAGAATAATCATTACACATTTGTGGGCAACTCACAAACAGGAAGAAACTGCATGCTACAAACATGAAGA
>NW_017728994.1:58484559-58484775 GCF_001723915.1 Gavialis gangeticus | reverse complement strand
CCACCCCCACCCCCACCCCCATCCACCCTGTGCCCCGGAGCTACCATCAGCACAGAAGTGAAAGCATGAACCTGCCTGAGTCCAGACCCAGAAGTTGCTGGCCACATCCACAGCTGCCCAAATGTGGCTGTCAGCTTCCAGGTCGAGACTCTGGGCATGTGGGGATGGTGTGGGGGAGGGGGCAGCGTGTGCTACAGCTGCAGGTAGGTTAAAGCT
>NW_017728994.1:58478259-58479559 GCF_001723915.1 Gavialis gangeticus | reverse complement strand
CTATTCAGTAGCTTAGTTCCACTCTGGCTGCAATCTTGTTGGTGGGGAGATGTAGCATCACAGCAAGGAATACTGAGAAGAGTATTGAAACAGTGGTGCAGTCTTGCTTAACACCCATTTTAACCTCAAAGGGATCTGCGATTGATCCATTACTGGGAACCCCTGCTTGTATACCATCATGGAGGAGGCAGAGAATGGTGACAAATAATTCTTCCAACTATTTGAGTCGGTCTAATAAAAGATATCAGAATAATCATTACACATTTGTGGGCAACTCACAAACAGGAAGAAACTGCATGCTACAAACATGAAGAAAGCTTTAGGAGCAATCAGTATTTCCCAATAGCTCGTACAATAAGCGTCCCAAAGTGTGCTTGAAATTGATGATAAATGCTTCTCCAATAAACATGTATGTACATATGCCCACACTCATATGTATAGACAAGAAATTACTCTGCAGAAAAATAATATTTTGGAAAACTTATTCAGGTTTTTCCTTAGCTGTTGACAAGAAATTAAATGAATTTTAATAGGATGATGAGAAAAACTGACACCACTATAAACACAGAGCATGTAGGAGACCTTTATTAAATCAAAATAGCACAGGAGAGAATGAAATCAAAGAAGGAGCGGGGAAGCAAAGTAGCGGAGGAATATGAATTTTAGATATTGATTTATCTCCAGAGATGTAGTCTGCAACTAACATCAGAAAGCATAGAACTGTTTTCCATGCAAATTTCCAAATCAAGCAGGTCATGTTTTTCTGGATATGTCCAATAGCAGATAAGCATGTGACACGATTGGATAAATAAAAATCTACTCATCGATTTTCATACTCTCACAACCATTTCCTTAAAAAAAAAACCCAAACCATACGCATTTAAAATGTGCACCTACAATGCAGAGAAATCAGCTGGGGACACAATGGCCTTTGCCTCTAATATTATCCTGTGAAACATTTATTTAGAGCTCATAAGCTCTTGATGGAAGCTAAGCATATTGCTGGTGCTGTTCAGCCATTTATTCTGCAAGTGGATGCCTTTTGCTCTTCCCTGATTACCTTTGAGCTACAGGTTTGCAATTTTGGTTTTTGGATTCTGAGTTCCAGCAGGAGAAGGCAAGGAACAGCGTACAAAATGTAACCTCTGTCTTTCTATCTATACGGATCAAAATGGCCTATGGCAAGGTTGGGCAAAATATAGCCCGCAGGCTGGATCCTGCCCAGCTCTGGCAGTCACACGGTGCTGGGTCTGCTTCCAGCATGCCGCATTCTCTCTCTCTCTCCACCCCACCCCCACCC
>NW_017728994.1:58462866-58478178 GCF_001723915.1 Gavialis gangeticus | reverse complement strand
CACAGCTGCCCAAATGTGGCTGTCAGCTTCCAGGTCGAGACTCTGGGCATGTGGGGATGGTGTGGGGGAGGGGGCAGCGTGTGCTACAGCTGCAGGTAGGTTAAAGCTTCTGTTTTGGTTGCAGCCCTGGGAGGGAGGGATGGGGAGAAAGAGAGAGAGAGAGAGAGAGAGGTGTGGGTCTCCACAGGTCACCAAACTCATTAAGTGGTCCACCAATCTAGATAATAATTACCCACCCCTGGCCTAAGGTCATCCTTGGGCCTATATATACTAACCTGCTGTCACCACCACTGCCATGGTCTTGGGCTGAACCCAGCCCCTGCACAACCCAGCTAACGAAGGCAGAAACTCCCCTTGCCCCTGGGAAAGCATGGACACCAGCAGAAGCCGGCAGAGGAGAGGGGACTGGGAGGAGAGGGGACAGAGAGGAGAGAGGAGGGATGTGTCTTTGAGCATGGAAGGGAAGGCAGAGTCGAATTCTTACTTTCTTTGAGGCTTGCGTTCCTGGCTCAGTAAAGGGGGAAAGGCTGGGAACATTACCGCTACCTCTGCAGCAACATGCACTGCAACCACAGCCCCCATTGTAAAATCCTGGATCTGTTTCTGTCAGCACAGACACACCTTGCATGATATAGAGGCGGGAGGCACAAGAATAGTCATTTATTAAAACACTTCGGCATCTTCATTACTTTCCCGTTTCAGGGTATCTATTTATTTACCAAGGGAACCAAATACTGCACAACCATTCATTTATATTGCTTCACAATACCTCCTACCAGGTAGGGAAGTAGTATGATCCCCATTTGAAAGATGGGCAACTGAGGCACAGGAAGACAAAGGGCTGAAGCTTATTTCACCTTTACACGCTTAAGTGCTACTTAAGTAGCTACATAACTGCCATTTTTGGCACTTGTGCACAATTTGGATTCTATGTCTACCTGTGGAAGTATAGGCTTGCCACCCTGTGAACATACCTGACAGAAGTAAAACAGCAGTGAAGGAAGACAGCATTTCTATGGCTTAGTCTAATTGTTAAAGCACTTCTCCTAAGTGCAGGAGACCCAGGTTTTTAGGTCTCCTTCACAGAAAGGAAGTTTGAACATGCATCTCCCAGGACCTAGCAAAGGACTCTAATGACCAAACCACACACTGGCTCTTACCCAGCACACCCTTCATTCAGCCTTCTTAAAAGGCTCTTACCCAGCACCTTGCACTTACTCTTCTTTGGATAACAAACAGTTTTGCTCCATTGGGGTCAGGGCTGGCCCAGAATTCAGATCTCTTCCTCTTCCAGCAAGAAGAGAATCCATCCTGTTAAGACACATTCCCTCTGGTTTTTCTTTATCCTTGCCCCACATATCTTACCCTCCTGGTTAGCCAGTGGGTTAGCCTCAATGCTGGTGAACTTCCATGTTAGTGCACTTTGCACTAAGCAGGAGATGCAGTTTCAAGCTCTCTGTATACGAGGAGGGTCTTGAAGCCGGGTCTCCCTCTCCCCAGACAAGTGTGCTGGCTTTGAGGCTAAATCCAGGTTCCAACACCCACTAGTCAAGGGGCTTTTTGCAGTTAAAATATCAGGACTTATCTGACATTATGCAAATGGAAGGTCCCTTATGCAGCCTACTGAGCATGTGTAAAAAAGCTCAAGAGAAGCACCAAAAGCTGTTGTTATGTAGCTATGTAAGTGCCACTTAGGCATGTGAAAGTAAACTAGAACTTAGCTCCAAAAGGCCTAGTCTAGAATCATACAACATGTCTGTGGCAAAACAAGGAGCAAAATCTGCATCCCCCCCCCCACCCCGTGGCCCTGCTCCTTGGAGGTGGCGGCAGTGGCACAGGGTGCTGGCAGAGGGCGACAGAGAGGACAACAGGGCAAGCTCCCCTCCCCCTGCTCCTGGGAGGTGGCGGTGCAGGGTGGTGGGTGGCGGTGCTCTGTCCCCTCCCGCAGCCCGTCATTCCTGACAGGCAATTCATTGTAGGTTTTGTATGAGACACTGGATGGTGCTGCTTACTACAATCTCAGCCCACTCTACAGAAGGCTGGAGTCAGCTGCCCTGCTCCCTGCCCTCTTGTCAGACACTGACCCTGGCACTGGGCACAGCAGCTTGCACATCCACCCGTGAAACTGTGCAACCCCCAAGCCTGGAGGCCATGCCCTCTCTGTCATATGCCTAGCACTGCCAGAACCAGGTCACTTGCCCCTCGCATGCCAGGGCCAACCAGGTCTCTAATGCTGGCAGTGAGCAGAGGGAAGCATGGGGAACTGAACCTAGGAGAGGGTGCTGCTCCTGCCACTGGATATGCAAGGTCAGCCAGGTTTCTGCCACTGGCAGAGAGAGACGCTGGGGTCAGTTCAAGATTGGTGTGGTGCCAGGGCTGTGCTTATATTATCTCTGCAGAACAGCCCACCAGCAGCTAAACACGTGTTAAGATGATCTGGAGATACTCCCCCCTTCCCCCCCAAAAGTCCTAACTTTGTTACAACGGCATTGCACTCAAGATGTGTTTTGTTGCTTGAATACCCAGGCGCTCACATTTTAAGTGCAGTAACACATCCTGAACGTAGCGTGTGATGTAGCCCTTAGAGTGACGTGGATACAGGAATTCGAAAGTGGCAGGGACAGAGGAGAAGTCAATGTAATCAGTGGAAACAATGGACCTGATTCTTGTCCTGTTAGACCTGTGTAAATCAAGAATAAGTCAAAGTCATGGGTAAAACTGGCATAAAGCAGGTCAGGATCAGGCTAACATATTTTTTTTAAAGTAGAATTACTGGTATAGTAACAAATATCAGAGTGTATAATAGGCAGAGACACAGCAAACAGGGTAGCATTGTCTACCTCACGGTAAACTTAGCAATGATTAAACCTTCTAGTGACCTACCCCCCACAGTGGCAGTAGAATTGGACTCATCAGAGGCGGTGTATAAAGGCAAATTTAAAGAAAAAGAATTTAAAAAACAGCTAATTAATGACAAGCTTAATATTTTTCCTAATCATCACTTTTGTTCTAATAGAAGCAAACAACCTTGTTGTGCCTATTGATTAGAGATAATCTCCTCTCTCCTGCTTAGTTTTTGGTTTCTGGGTCTTTCTTCGGGAAGGAGTTCCATTCTATTATTATTTTTACAGAAGCCCTAGTCATGGGTTAGGAAATCACTGCGCAATGTGTTGCACAAATAGAAAAGATGGCTCCTGCCCCCAAATTTTGACATTTTTGATGCAGCTTAAATGACAGACTAAAAGGATGCATCCATGTGTGCAAAATTAGATAACATATCTCCATGTGGTGAAGATCCTATTACAATTACAGCTCCGAATTGAGATGACACGCTTGCCAAATGCATTGAATACTGTGATGAACAGATTGTAGCGTGGATCAAATTTTCTCCTGGTGTAAATGTGCAAAACTATCAAAATCAATGGAACTATGCCCATTTAAAACAACAAAGTTGGCCACGGGCCAAAAAAAGCAAAGGATTATATCAAGTCAACATCCATACCAAGGATGTTCTTCTCTAAGGCAACAAACTACTGTCTGTCAACCAAAATGTTCTTATATTTTTACTTTTTAAACAGCTAATTACTTATTTTCTTTTTCTTTTTTATTCTTCTATCAGTAAAACAGAACAAATAATTATCAATATTGCTCTAATTCCTAACTTCTGGACACAGAACGTAACAAATCTCTCAATGGTCTTAAAATTCTGCTATTGCTTGTCTGCATACTGTTGTTCGTACAGTCAGTACACTCATTTTTTCTGCTTGTGGCTTAATACTGTGTGTGGCTTAATAACAGATTATAGTTTTATGCCTTTTTCCGAACCAACAGAAAAAAGCTCCTCTCTCACTGAAAGGAAACAATAAAATGTGTTTTTCTACATATATGGTTGGCTAGAAATCAAGCAATACTGGAAAGATTCAGGAGAAAATAACACTATTTCTTCATGTTAAAAGTAGAAATACACATCCTCTTAGATGGCAGAAGAGATCAATGTCATAGCAAACACAGCTCTTAGAAACACTTTTTTCCCCTGCTGTTGGTAAAGAACATTGCTATATTCATGCCATTAAAGTCTACTAAAATCCACACATCATTAATTTCTTAACTTACTGGGAACATAATCAGTTAAAATAAGCAGTCACAAGGTACCCTAATCTGACACTTTAAACCTATTCCATCTCTTGAAAACATTGATAACATAAGGTAGACATTAGTTTAGATTAAAACTTAACACTTGACAGTAACCATGGACCAATTATGTTTATTTTAATAGACCGGCTAAGTGACAAGCAATCATCACCATTTTAAATGAAGAGGTAATAGTAGACTTGATTTCTTTTATAAGGCTGTAATCAGATTCCCAAATGAATAACTTATTACAACAAGGGAACCAAAATGATTGCAAGGAAACTTACAATTAGGGGTGCATGGTTAAGGTGTTTAAAGCCGCTGAATTATTTACAAAACTGATTCTTAGGTTTAAAAGTGTTATGTGGCATCATGACAATGCCAGCATTTCTGGTCTCACTCCCTTCCTGATGGGTATATGAATCATAATATTTCCTGAATCTCACTAACTTTATATTTCCAAGATAAAGTTTGAATGGAAAACTTAAAAGGAAAAAAAAGTTGCTTGCTCAAAAACTTTGACACATTAAGTAACATCATGGTGGCAAAAAAGGGAACATATTTTATTTTCAAGAATTACAAAGGTCATTGGGCATCAAAAATCTGTAAAGGGTAGAACTGAATCTAAATGCAAAAAATATTTTTTTTTCTTACCAATACTGTTCTTCTATTGTTTCAACTGAGAGAAAATGGGATTAAAAATCCACCTTTACTATTACATGCAATTATTTAAAGTTTACTAATTACACATAGGTGAAAATGAGTGCTCTATATGCTGTGATAATGCTACCATTCAGCAGTATTGTTTGAGTTTGTTATTTAGCAGAGCAGAGATTTCAAAGAATAATTGGACTGAAAGCTTTGGTTTTAATTGCTTTCCACAGACCTGGAAAGCAAGTTGGGTGCTTCTGTTATCAAGGATCCTATCCAGTTCTGAAAGTAAAGCAAAATGGATCTCTCTGGTCATGAAAAAGCCAGGCATTGAGCCAGTGTGCACTGGCTTGACAAAAGAAGCAATTATATTTTTAAAAAATTGCTAAAGAACTTCGGCTTTTGCAGTTTCAGTCCGCTGTTGCACATTTAGGCCCATCTCCTTGGATGTAGCAGAGCTGTGCAAAACCCAGGTCTAGCACCAGGCAGGAAACACATATCAGCATAAAATATTAGGGTAGTGTCTGGTGCCAGGGTATTACAGAACGAGGCTGGGAGATGGATCTAAACGGAAAATTTAAGCAGTCTTCTTTATTTTAACCACGTGTAAGTGTCCTCAGGCATAAGGTTGCCAACCCAAGTTGTTGTTTTTTTATTGACAGTCAAAACATTTTTACTGACACAAGTTTTTGCTGATATAAGTTTTACATAATGTAAAAGTAACTGTTTTGGAAGACCCTGCCCTCCTGCCAGGCCCCAGTTAGAAGACCAGGGTTTAGATTTAGGAGTTTAACATCAATCATAGTTTAAAAAGTAAGAAGTTTGGTAGTCTGTAAAAAGCTTGCAATAAAAAAAAAATTCTTGGGTTGGCAACCCTGCTTGGCTGCTCCCATCTACCAGAGGCCCTCTATTCACTCCTCTACCCTGTTGCCCCATGACTATACCATGCTGCTACCCCTAGTCCATCCCCAGCCTTCCCCCTGCCAGCTCGGCTTCCCCCATTCTGGCACAGAGCCTCAAAGAAGCCTACCTGTGACCTAGCAGTATTATGGGCAGCGTGAGATGAAGCACCAGCAGAGAGAACACCACCTGTAGGATGCTGTGCTACTGCTGGGACACCAGGGACACATCTAGACAAGAGCAGATGTTTGTTTTCCTGGGGACAAGTAGCAACGGCACACCTTGTGTTGCTGCTACTTGTCCTCAGGGAATGCCTGTGCCATGTGCACTCTGACATGTGGCAGGTTACCCCAGGTGGGGTAGGGGAGGCTGGGGCCAGCAACTCTGCTGGCCCCAGCACCCTTACCTGGGGCTGCAGCTGCAGCAGGAAGCCTGGCCAGCAGCCAAAATATAGCTCTAGCTGGCCAGGCTCTGGTTTTGGGTAGTGTCGACTGCTGCCATATGCGCTGCCCTGCTCTTTTTTGGCTTGGGTTTTTTTGACCCTGGGATCTCCTGGGGTCAAACCGGCCCTGCACTGCAAGGTAGCAGCATGTGGAATGTCTACACGTGTGGTGTTGCAGATGAGGTTCTGTGGTGCCACATACCACACATCCATGCTCATCTGGATTTGGCCCAGGTGGCTCTGTGTGCTCTGTCTGCCAGAGCTTCAATCAAGCTGCACCTGCTTAGTGTTTTTATTGATGACTAAAGTTCTTTTTGTACTTACTTTACTGACAGCCATTTTTAACCTGATTTTTTGATGGTCAGTAAATCTACTGACAGTTGGAAACCCTACTCAGGCACTGTACTGTCTTGTATATCACATGCCCCCAAATAAGACACACACTTTGTTTTAGAAAGGCAGAATCAGGAAAAAATATATGAGCTTGAAAATACCAGTAAAATGGAATTGTTTCATGAAAAACACAGGTGGCTGCAGTAGAGGCTGAGCAAAAACATGTGGCTGCTGTGTTAGCCCCCTGGCTAAATCAAAATGCATGCCCTCTTTTCTCTTTGTAAGGTGATCTGGGTGGGCAGCCAGGAGCACATGCCAGGTCAGCTGAGGGCTCATCTAGCTCAAGAAGAGAGGTTAGGCAGTTTGGGGATCAGTGAGAAGCACCTGCTGAGTTAGCCATGGGCCCAATCCTGCTGGAGCCAAATTGCCCACCCCCTCTACTCTAGTCATGTGGGACCTCACCTGATTTGGTAGGCAACAATGGCTGCCTACCTAGCTCAAAGAGGGGCCAGGGAGTTCAGATCCCCACAATTCCTCATTTAGGATGCCCCCTGACCCCAATTCCAGCAGCTAATTTTTTTTGGTGGGGGAGGGGGGTGGAGTGCACACTGTGTAATGGAAATGAAGTATTCTGCATGTATATATACCACACAAGCTTTTCTGGTTCCTTGCCCCATCTGCTAATACTTTTCTCTCCCTTAGTTCCCCCCATCACCCCATAGTCAAAAAACAGGAAGCATTGTTCCATGTCTCCTTTCGACAGGCTACAGTACCAACCTTCTCAAATATGGCCTGAAAAGCTACAGAAACTTGCAATTTTTGCCTTTGTATGTTCGGTGATAGCATTACCCTGAAAAATATATTTTTTAGTGATTTGAAAATGTATGCTAAAACTGACTTCCAACTTGAGAATTTCCTCACCCCATTTTTATGAAACTTCCCAGAAAAATCATTCTACCCTGGAAAGAGGTGTGGCATGTAAAATTTTGAGTACTTTCTTTGTGGCAGTCAAGTTATACTTAAATTGACTAGACTCAGGGGCACCTATACACATGACTCACAGGGCACCTATACACATGCAGCCATGCTGCTCCGACATGCTGTAATTACAGAGCACTGGAGCAGACTGTATTAGTCAAGTCTGCTGGAGCAAGGTAATTTACCACGCTCCAGCAGATTCCAGTGTCACATGCATTAGCATCCCCATGCTGAAAAATGGCAGCAGGGGTGCTGTAACTAAAGGTCATTCGATGAGCTTTAGTTAAAGCACCCCTGCTGCCATTTTTCAGCATGGGGATGCTAATGCATGAGATTCTCTGGGTGCTTTAATTACAGTGGCTTTCAGAGCCACTCTAGTTAAAATGCCTCCTCCCAACTCCCATGTATAAATGCCCACAATGGCAAATCAGCACCCATAATAGCTCTAAAGCTGACCACCAGCATTCCACTGGGACCTGGTAGCTAGAGTACAAGCCTCTCTCCAAAGTCCAGTTGCAGGTTGCCCTAGTCAACCCAACTACAAATGAGTACCTGGTCATTCAGGTTAGTCATTCCCCTATGTGCTGGCTATGGGAATTGGTGTACTTTAACTACACTGGGCTGTTAGGCTTGGGCATGTTTGGCTTAACGGCTGATTTATTATAAACAGCATATCTGAAAGATGTTACTCCATTTCATCATGCATTAATCACCATGTGCAGATTAAGGTGTTAGCCCACATCGAAGTGGTAAATCCAGGTTTAAATGATCAACATAAAAATGCACACAATCTTTTAGTATGGGAAAGTATTTTTGTGATTTTTTTTTTCTTTTCAGAAGCTTTGTATGACTGAAAGCTTGTTCATGTCTCTAAAACTACTTAATTAAAACATTTCTATTTGCCAAAGTGGAAAGAGACATGTAAAAAGATATGATATGCAAATAACCCTGAGATTTAAAAAAAAAAACCCTGTAAACAACAGCATTATTTCTATGCTCCTTCCCTGAATTCTATTGATTGAGAAAAAGTTATGTAAATAATTTCATTTAATGCTTATGACCAGCTTATGTTTTAAATAAAGAGAAAGATTTTTTAAAACGTATTGGATAATACTTATAGTTCAGTCCTTTGGAAGAATGAAGACAAAGGTGTATCCTACCAGGAAGGATAATCAACGGTGGCATGAAAAAAAAGCCAGAACAATTGGAGCTGACACTAGATTAACATTTGGTGTTAACCACCAAAAACAATGCAATGTTTATTAGTTTCCAATTCAAAAACTCATCCTCCATCCTGAGCTACATTATTCATTTGCTTAAGCCAAACAGGCTCTTCATCAGCTTCTGTCTTGCCTTATGTTCTCATTTCCCTGGAAATATATGGTAATGAAGGTCCTTTTAACAGATGTTCCTCTAGACTCATTAACTTCTGAGCCTCATTGTTCATTTTATCCACCAAAAGCTAGTTTATTAGAGCAAACGAGCATGGAAAAATTGAAAAACATAAAGCTCTTTCACCATAATGCTGAACTCTAGTTATATCCAGTGGGTCAATGGATATTGATACTAATAATTATATGGGACTTTGCTTACGTACTGTTCTAATTGATAAGGGGATTCCCAATATCTCAAGAAACAGAAGGAACCTATGTGATTTCAGGAAATATAATATGAATCACAGTTTTACAAAGAGTCAAATAGCAACTGTCTGGTTATTAACAGCAACTAAAAGCACAAAGCATTTTTTATTGTAACTGCCTGAGTTGTGTATGTAGTTACCTTCAGGGTCTATGAAAGGAAAATGTTGAAGTCTCTAATGCAGCGGTTCCCAACCTCAGGTCGCAACCCAAATGAGGGTTGCAGGGGCAATGCCGGTGGTGCCACACACAAAGGTTGAGCTGTACCGCATGCTGGGAGCTCCCCCACCCCTGGGCCACCACTGCCACTGCTGTCACACTCCACTCCCAGCAGTGGGTCACAGCAAAAAAAGGTTGGGAACCACTGCTCTAATGATTCCAGCCAAGATGAAGAAAATAAAGTCCTCAGAATAATGACAGTGGATATATGGGTAAACCATATCCTTGTGCTGAAAAACTCTATATTGGGATACTGTGATAGATGGCAGGGTGTATTTAATACAAATAAAGAGCCGGCTTCATTTTTTTCTGCTGGGAAATACTATTTTTCTGTAATGGTTAATTTATATTTAGTTGGCGACTAACTCACAGACATACCATTAGAATTTTAAGATAGAGGGATGACTCAATTGTCAACAAATATTTAACAAGATCTTTATGGGTGTGTCCAGATGTGATTGGTTTTATATAAAGACTGAGAGCAAAAAAACCAGCTACACTGTAAAATACTTATGGTCAAAATATTGTTTTCATATACAAAGCTATTTCATAATTTTCAAATAACTTTTCAAAAAGAAATTAACTTTAAAATGCTCTCAAATAGAAAAATGTTTCTACAAAAGGAGTAGTTGTAATGAAACTCAATTATATTTTTCAATTTTTAAAAATATTTACAATTAAAGGGCCCAGCCTATACACACTACTGGCCAGCATGCTGCTTTGTAACTACGACAACTATTTTGGGTAGTCTACATTGATGGGTTGGGAAGAAAGAGAGATACCCACTCTGGATTAAGAAATGTATGCAGGCCTTGCTCTTGTGAACTCTGACCCATACATCATTTGTCATCAAGGCCCTCTCTGAGACTGTTGTGGGGAGATAAAATGAGGGTGAAAATCCCCCATCCTTCCATTACTGACTTCTGGTTTTCTGCCATGTCCGTATACACACATAACCTACTTTATGCCCTTGGCAATAATTATTACCCTCTATTTGTGTTAGATGTAGATAGTCTTCAAATCTGTATACAGCAGTGGGAAAACAGACTGATCTTTTATACATGTTCCTCCCACAAAGACATAGCAATCTATAAAAAATATAAACAATTTTATATCCACTTTCTGTTGGGTAAAAGTTTAAACATCAGGTAATAAAATCATTGAAATGGCCAATATATTTACAAAATCATTTTTATATACTCATGCTTCAGTAAATAGACACCTGAACAATAAATATCACCATCCTCTATAGATTAAGAAATAAGGGTTTCATATTTTCATAAAAATTGATTATGAAATAAACATTGTCACTTGTGTTAGTTTCAAAGGAGCATTCCATTTATATGTTAAAGTGAGCAAAGCACTTTGAAGCAAAATAAATCAGTATTGTATTGGTTCTCATTACCAGTTTATTTATGAAGCAGTTTCAGTAGTATTCTCACTTCGATGAGGTAGAAACCAATTTTGGGCCAACTGCTGCTCTTGAAGCACATATAGTGCTCCTACTGAAATCCAAAGTTCTTTATTGACTTAATCTTTAGACAGCTGAAAAGGTCCTCTGAGAGGGCTAAAAAAAATGTAAAAAATCAAATAAACTTGGTGTCCTACTGAATTCACTTTCTTTAACAAGAGAATGAACTCACAGAGTGATAGAAATAATTTTTAAATATTGTGTCTACCGAAAAGGTTTTATGTAAATAAGTCTAACAGAGCCAGTATATCATTCAGGCAAAGTACTTGACAGTTGCCTACCAGACTTGTCTGAGCGTTTTGTCTCATCTGCTTTTAAATTACAGCACAGATAAAGCCTTCAGATTCCCCAGTGAAACCACAGATAGTTCAGCCATTTTCAGGCTGACAGAGAACTTCAGCTAGCCTAATGGACTTGGCTATAAGGACTTTTCCCTAATATGCAGACTAAATTTCTCTGTTTACTTAACTCCATTTTATCACTTATACTTATCTTAAATAATCAAGTATGTCCCTTAAGGAGGGAAAGAGTGATCAAGGAAGAGGACTAAGAGTTCGAAGCTCTGCGTTTTACAAGTTTACTGTGTGACAACAGTAAAATCAGTTAGGCCTATATCCACACTGATTTTGCATATAAACCAGGACACAAGTAAAATCCTATTTTCAGAGTGGCTGAATACCCAAAGCTCTCATTCACTTCAGTTTCCTTCCTGGGTATTCAGAAGGGGTGTGCAAAGTGGGCCCTATTCAATTCAGATTCAGCCCAAATCAGGGACAATGATTCGATTCGTTGATTTGGATCACTGTCCCTGATTCGATTTGGCTGAATCTGAAGAGTCGATGCTGATTTGCACAATCAGCAATTTGGACATAGACACAGCTTTGAATGTTTTTTCTACATACCTTGAGATAGCAGGCATGGCTCATGATCGCTGCGATGCTGGGGCACATGGAGCATCCCACAGGAGTGCGGGGGGGCCCTCCACATGCTCCATGGCAAACCCAGGTCTGCCAGGGAGCGTGCTAGGGAGGCCCCCATGCCTTCCTGGCTCAGCGATCGGCCACAGGGGGACCGCAGGTGCCCCCCGCAGACCCAGGAGGCACCAGTCACCGAGCCAAAGGGATATGGGGTGGCCCCCCAGCACGCTCCCTGGTGGACCCAGAAGTGGACTGGACATGCTTCTGGTCCACTTCTGGGTCTGCTGCTGAGCGGACTGGGGAGCCCCCCGTGCTTCTGTGGGACACTCCATGTGCCCCAGCATTGCAGCACTCATGAGCCCCTGCTATGTAGAGGTATATAGAAAAAACATTTAAAGCTGGGTCTATGTCCGAATTGCTGCATCTTTCCGAATCTCTCTGAATCGATTTGGAGGGTTCCGATTCAATTCAGAGAGATTAAAGGGTCTTCTCATTTGATTCAGAATCAGAGTTTTGGCAACCGAATTGGGCCGAATCGAATCAGGGACCAAAGCTTGGCACAGCCCTGATATTCAGTATTTTGAAATATAAGGTCCAGGGCACATCGAAATGTGCACTGTTTGAAAAGAACTTGCAAGAATTAAAATCACTGTAGTAGTATGTCTCTCTCTACATAAATATGCATACTTATCAACTTATGCACTAACACAATAGACATACATACACACACACACACACGCACACTCACAAACAGACACAGATACCCATAAAATACCCTAAAATATGGGAGGAATAAATACAGTTGAACTCATATCACAAGATGAAGATCATGCAGGGTTCTAATGGGATCACTCTACAAGACTTAAATTTCTATCTGGAGTAATAATAAAATGCTTTCATGCTACACTGAATAGACAGATGATGTTCTGCTAGGTGATATGTCCCTGGACTACTGCTACAAACTGATGCTTATCTAATAGGCAACCTAAACTTCTTTCATACTGATAAGGGCTTATTTTGTGAAAGCAAACGATGGAAATATGCCAGGTGTACTGCAACTGTAATGTGTCCTTTCACTACAATATGCAGCATTTTCCCCAATCATTAAATATTGCAAATCAATCAGCATCTCATATTTCCTTTCAGAAATCTGTAATAAAGGATAATTTGGGATTCCAGTCATATTATCGCATGGGAAGAGATTCAGTTACTTTACCACCAGTCAGCAGAATCAGCTCTGCCTCCTTATACTGCTGCTATATTTGACCCATATCCATCCACCCCGTTTACACATGCATGTGTAAATGCATGTCTATACACATGCATTTAAAACAAAGAAAACTCAGGAACTGAAATAGTTGCCTCACTAAAGTAAATGGATTTCTTTTTCCACTCAACCGACAATACATATCAAGCTGACCTATCCTGCCTCATTGTTTTCATGTACAGACATATCAGCTTGACTGAATCCAGCTGTTATCTCTTGACTTACATTATTGGCTTTGAAGTGTTATCTTCTTGTTCTGTATTTTAGGCAGCACCCAATATTATAGAGATGGCCCATGACGAAAGCTCTTGAGTTTGATGCTAATACAACTTATAAACAACACTTATAAATGATGGGAAATGGTGGCAAGCTTTTTGCTGAGCTCTTACATTGACTGCAATCAAGGGGTTCTACTACTCATGTCCCAGAGCAGGAATGAAACTAGAGCACCAAAGATTTTTTTTTTTTTTTAATTATTCTGGACCTTTTCACCAAAATTTGTTTTGGTGAAGCAGGAAAGGGCCAGCAAACTAACACGGAGTGATGCACCAAAGCCCCAAAACAGCAAGAGATCACTAGAGATGTTGATCAGCTGTCTTAAAAAGGCAAGAAAAATCTACAACATTAAGAAAATCTAAGAGTAAAGCAGCTGACATTCATATTGCTCTTATTATTTTTAATATTGAAGAACTGGGTAGCCTTAGTCCTGGATCAGAACCTTGACAGACGGACTTGGAAAGACAAGAGGTACAAGGAAATGAGGTGACGCTGATAGTTTCAGGGGTAGTGGTCTCAGTGTAACAGCAATCTTAAGATTCCCAAGATTTCTGTAGGCATCATGGCAAAAAAGAGTCCTCAGAAGGGATTTAAATGAAGTAGCTTTGCAGATGGTTAGAGGGAGCTCCTCCTAAGGTAAGGCTGTTCAGCATAGGAGGAAGGCTTTTTTCATCCTTATTTATCCTAAACCAATCCAGCTCTTTGCTGTTCTGAGGTGCTACTGATAAGTTTCCAAACTAATGTGAGTGTGAAATGACAATTTGAATGAGCTGGACTAATAACTACTCCCACTTAGCATATGTATTAGGATACAAAGAGAGAACAAAACCAGCTGTCTGCATTTTTTTACCTTAAAATCATCTTTTTATGCTGTGTTACGTATAGGGCAAATGTGCGTGTAATTTCATTTCCACGGGTAAATACGTAATATCAACCATCCGTCTGTTAGCAAAACTGCCTTTAAAAAACAAAAAAGCACTTTACTGATAAGCCAAAAAAATGTAGGACTTTGTTTGGTGTCAGGCTGTGAATAAATGACTGCAATTTCTTTTTGTGGGTATGCATGTCTTTTGTAGCAGTAGGTGTTCTTTCGTTGTTTGTTGTTACTCCAGGAAATCAACCCATCTCTGTACACTTTATTCTTCTCTCCTGTTTAAGAAATCTTTTAAGCAAAAATATATCTGGCATGCAAAACAAAGGATCTGAAGTTTTTCAGACGTAATTCATTAAGCCAGAACTTCACAGCATACTTTCTCTTCCACAGCAGGTATACTTTAAATGGCAGTCATTTTAATTCCAAAAATAACCCTATTTAATCAGATCACATAAGGATTGATTTTGAATGATGTCTACTATTTGTGCAAAGCCACCGAGATATCTGTAAATAATGACTGTTATGCTAAGAGACAAATGATTTCAGGTGGAAACCACTTTATTTATGCTAAAAGAATTACATGCATCTCTTAAAGAATAAAAGTTTCCATAGTATCTCAATTTTCCATTAACATGTCTGCTTACTGGGACCAATGGATATTGTCCATTTAATTGACTGAAACTTGGAATTTCTAACATCCAGCATTGTTAGAAATTCCAGCATTCCTGTACTTTTCAATCCAAATCAGAATAAAAGCATTTTTAAATTAAAAAATATTACAAGTTTTTTATTTTGAAAAAATAAATTCAAAATCTAATTTAAAATGTAAAAATGTAGTTTTTAGTTTGAAATATACCTGATTTTTTCATTTATATTACTTATTATTTTAAAATATTTTATTACACATGAATGATCATATAATGCATTATTGATATGTCATATGACATAGTGGAGTGGTTCAAATATTGAACTGCTTTCGTTAGGAAGGAAACTTTTGGATTATCAAGTCTATTCACTTGCCATCATAAGCAAAGATGCATATCATACCTTCAAAAAAATCTGTTATACTTCTTTGCTTTTGGACTCAAGTGGGCTCTAAATTTAGCTTTAATGACTGCCTATCAGCTTTGGACCAATACATGTACTTTTAACAAGAATTCTACAATACTATCATGCAGAAATAAAAATACTACTTCTAGTATTTTCTAACAGATAC
>NW_017728994.1:58457275-58457866 GCF_001723915.1 Gavialis gangeticus | reverse complement strand
CTATTCACTTGCCATCATAAGCAAAGATGCATATCATACCTTCAAAAAAATCTGTTATACTTCTTTGCTTTTGGACACAAGTGGGCTCTAAATTTAGCTTTAATGACTGCCTATCAGCTTTGGACCAATACATGTACTTTTAACAAGAATTCTACAATACTATCATGCAGAAATAAAAATACTACTTCTAGTATTTTCTAACAGATACATACAGGGTGCATCTACACAAGATGCTTTACTGCACAGTAAGCATGCACGTCTACACAGTTGCACACTTATTCCATTGCTATTCATGAGTAAATTTGTTACCTGTAAATGCAAGTAGTACATCTAACTTGCAATTAGTTACTTGTGCAGTAATGCACATGTAGATGCCAACTGGGAGCAAATTTGTTCTTGGTTAGCCCTGCCACTAGGGGGCCAGCCTGAGACTAGCCCCAGGGCTCCGGGGCTGGGAACCTCTCCTACCCCAGGGCTGGGCCAGTTCTGTGGCAGCCCCAGCCTCAGGCCCTTAAAATTCTGCGGGCATTTTAAGCCCTGGGGCGCACACAGGCAGCCTGATGCCACTCCAGGCCCCTGTGTCCCCCTAGA
>NW_017728994.1:58447131-58452275 GCF_001723915.1 Gavialis gangeticus | reverse complement strand
AAGCCCTGGGGCACACACAGGCAGCCTGATGCCACTCCAGGCCCCTGTGTCCCCCTAGACAGGCAGCAGCCCTTCTGCACAAGCCTGCCTGCACCCCAGGGGAGAGGCCACAGTTGGCAGTTGGGCTACAGGGCTACCACCTACAGCCAGTGCCCTGCGGATACACCACCTCTGCAGGAGGTGGACCCAGGACATCACTGTCCTCCTGGACTGGCTGGTGATGGCACTGGAGGACCATCTAGCAAATGCATAGAGGCAGACCATCTGGCACCTCTGGACTATCTGGCAGATGCATAGAGGCCCTGGGCAGAGGACGCTGTCCCTTGAACAGGTGGCGGGTGATGGAAGTGGCCTGTGAGAATGTGCAGGAAAGGGGTGAGGAGATGTGGGACCGGGGCATACAGGGAGTTCTGGTCACAGCTTGTGGCCCTGGAGAGCGAATGGGTGGAGGCCCTGTGGGAGCAGACTGCAGTCCTGGGCAGGGCAACGCAGGCCACAGACAATGACTGCCAGGTGCTGGACACCATCCTGGCCCTGACAGTCCCCTTGGTGCTGCCTGCTGCCCACTGCCTGGCTCCCAACCCTAGCTCCATCTGCTCCCTGGCAGCTGCCTGTTGCCCAGCAGCAGGCCCCTCCATTGGCATAGGTGGAGGTTCAGTGCTGCCTCCACCAGCCAGGAGCCCCTGCCCTGGACCCCATCCCTGGGTCCCCACCATCCAGTTCCCGTGACTGAGCCCAGGCCCACCACTCACCCTGGCTCCATGTGGGCAGAGTTAGAGCTGCCTGCTGCAGGGCCAAAAATGCACACCAGCCCTGCTGGCCCTGGACACTGGCTGCCAGAGGGGGAGCCAGCCATGCTGCGGGACAACCGGCTGCCATTACCCCTCATCATGGCATGCACACTCAAGGGGGAATGGCCAGAGGCCAGGGTGCTGGCCACCTGGCCCTAGGCTCTGCCCCCTAGGTGCCCCCACCCAATGGCCCCACACCCCAGGATGGCACACAAACTGTATTATAAATAGTTTATCTGGGGAAGAGGGTATTTTATTGGTAATGGGAGGGGGGTGGAGAAGCTTTGCTGTTGGGGGGGAAGGGGAACTGTTTTTGGGGGAGGGAGGGGGTCTGTTTGAAGTGAGGGGAATAAAAACTGTTGCTGCTCTGAGAGGCATCTGCAGTAGGCATGGTACTGGGTGTGGGTGGGGTGGAGGGGTCTGCGGGCTGCTGGTCAGGCAGGCTACAGTGGGGAGTGCAGGAGGAGGTGTCAGCTAGTACCTCTCAGACCTGGTGCCTTGGTCCCTGGGAGCTGGTGTTCAGCTATCCCAGGGCCATGGTGGGGGGAAGGGCGGATAGGGAGGGCCCCTGCCACTCACTGCTGCTGCAGCTAGTGCTTATGCTGCCAGTTGTCCTATGCCCACTGTGCTTCCTCCACCCAGGCCTCACGGAGGAGTTTTCCCCAGGCCTTACAGATGCTATGCAGCACACAGTTTGTGATGATGACCAAGTGGAGGTTGTGCTTGGCTAACTCAAGGTGGGCAGTAAAAGTGCACCAACATCCCTTGAGGTGGCTGAAGGTGCACTCCACCAGGGCACAGGTCCAACCCAGGCAGCAGTTGAAGCAGGATTGGCAGGGGTCCAGCTGGCTAGTGTAGAGCTACATGAGCCAGGGCAGAAGCAGGTAGGTAGGGTTCTTGATGAGGAAGGGTGGGACCACCATGGTGCCCAGCTGCAGGTTCAGCACCCCGGCACAAAACAACTGCTCTGCACCAGGGCTGTCAGGGTGGAGTTGCGAAACACACGGTCATCATAGGCACTGCCCACGCAGCTGGCACTCACATTCATGAAGAAGCCATGGTGGCCTAGAGCACAGTGGAATGTAAGCCCCTCCAGCTATAGCAGGGGCTGTCACCATGGGGTAGGCAAGTGATGTGGATATGGGTCCTGTCCAGGGCCCCGATGCACTGAACCCCATCACCACCATGAGGTCATGCACCTGGAGCACCATGTGCCCCAAAACATCCTGGAGGGTGCCACACACCTCTAGGACTGCCTCCTCAGCAGTAGTATTGCCCACCCCAAAGAGATGGCCCACATAGCGGAAGCTGATGGATGGGGCTAGCTTGAGCAGGGTGAGGGCCAACTGAACATCCATGAGGAGGGACGGCTACTCCAAGCATCCTGCCATTCCAAGAGCTGCTCCAGGAGGTCTCAGAAGGTGGCCTGGGTCATCCAGAATGCCTCCAGCCACTGCTCATAACCCCACGTCTGCTGGATGATGTGCAGCCACCAGTCCTGGCTAACCCAGTGGGCCTAAAGGTGGCAGGGCCCGAGGATCAGAAGGGCAAGGGCAGCCCTGGCAGTGGCATCCAGCAGCCCATCACTGGTATCCCTGCCAGGCTCTGACCAGTTGGATGGGATCCAGGTGACAGGTGCATGGCAGCAGTAGCCCTGGGATGGCACGCTGTGGCCGGGCAGGGGGTCACTGCAAGTGGGGTGCCAGGGGGGCCCAGACGACTGTGGGCCAGCTGTCAGTTGGTGCGGTAGGCCACCAGGGCCAGGGTGATGGCTAGCAGGAGCCCAGGGTGCTGCTTGTTGCTGCCAGGGGTAGGGGTTGGAGTAGCCGTGGTGTGGGAAGGCAGAGGGGGTGAGGAGAGAGCTGCTGCATGCTGCCTCTGCACTGTGCACGCTGCTTCTGGCTAGGGCAGTGGATGGCCAGGGAGCAGAGAGAGCGGCTGCCTTTTCAAGATTCCTACCAGCTGCTGGCAGCTTCAGCCAGAGCCTCAACCTACCTCTGGTGGCAGCAGGGGCCCACTGCAGGGCCACAGGCAGTGGCACCAGTTTACTACTCATCCAGTTTGTCCCTGCTTGAGTAGATGCCTGCACTGAGATGTACTGGAAGTAAACTGACCTCAGATCAAATGTATGTGTAGACACACCCACACCGTATGTGTTGCAATTCTACACGCATACATACAAACACACACACAAACACAAACATACAATACATACAGACACAATACATACACACAAACATACGTAAAAACATACATGCAATATATACGCACCTACATACAAATACAAAAAGGTTGCTGTATTACAAGTGTTGTGTTACATGTGTACAAGTCATAAGCTGATTTTTTTTTGCCATTAGTGTACATAAATTCTGAAGCACATAAATGTGTACATAAATTCTGAAATTGTGATAAGAGAGATATTAGCATAAAACATTCTGGTTTCTAAAAAATGTGAAACTTAAATATATACTGACACAATAGAGTTGCATATGGATCTTACTGCCTATGCTTGTGGTTTAAAATGTAGTAAAAATTGTGTAGACAACACAAGCGCTTATTTAATATAATTTAAATTTAATTTTAATCTTTTTAATATTATTTTAAAGCTCACTATGGGCAGCTGCAGGTTAGTGGCCAAATGAAACATCTTATCTTATTTTCTAGACCAAATTGTCTCCTGTTTATGATGTAATGAAATAGTTTCACACTTTGAACAAAAATACAGATAAACATTCGTTGTGGTAATTAAAGAAGCAGCTGTTTTCAAGATCCTAGAAAAATGATTCTAGGGTAACTTAGGATTATTGAAAACAGCTGCTCCTCTTAATAGTATACTGAGTGGTTATTTTATTTTCTTGTTCAGGGTGTCAAATGGCTACTGCACAAATAAGTTACATGTTGATCTAGAAATTAAGATAAAATGTTTCAATCAGTACTAAGGAGCAGATGTACTTAATACTTTACAAACAAAAACAAATATTTTAACGTAAAATGAATATCAGTTACCAGCATAGTCAAGCTATTTTTCTACCTCATATTATGACAGTAGTAGTAGTACAGTATGAGATGGTTAAATTATGATTTAAGTTGACCTTAAACATCAAATGAATCTAGTATTGATATGTAAAATAGCATAAAGTGATAAATGTATAAATTAAGTTATACAAGATAAAAGTAAAAATTAAAAATCAAAATAGATTTTGAAATTCAATAAGGAACTTGCTCTAAAAAAATTTCATAAATAAAAATTTTGTATTCACTTTGACAGATATGTTTGGGCCAGAGTTGCAGCTAGGCAATGGACCTACATAATTTACCTTTGATGCTATGTGGATCTACACTGTGGCCAACACAGAAGTGTAGAGTACTTGCAACTGAAAGCATGATTATACCAGCTTACATTAGGATAATTCCATTAGCTTCAAAAAAGTCATTCTTTGTGGACATTGCTATCTGATCATACACATTTATTCTTGGTGATACTTGCATATATCACTTTTTATATGAGTTTGTAAATTAAATCTCATGATGATAATGAATCCATATCTCCTTTTATGATGATTTTGCTTTTAAGGCTGCATCTACTATCACAATGACGCTAAAAAGTTCTCTGTTAATAGTATTGTCTGTACCAGGGCTGTCCTCTGAGTGGCCAGAGGACCCCCCTCTCCCCTTGCAAGCTGCCTAACTACAGGCTTCCTTGGTTTGTTGGCCATGCCACCTCACCCCCAAGGGGTGTGGGAGATGGAAACAGAAGGAAAGAAGGGTAGTCCCAAAGACTGCAGCAGCAACAGCAGGAGAATGATGGGGGAATGGTGCTTAGGGGCTGCAGGTTAACCCCTTGGAAGCTGCATGCAGCCTGTGAGAAACCAGTTGAACAGCCTTGGTCTGTACCATGCACGTGTCCTTCCTGTTCTACAAATAGAAGGTAAGCTATACTACATACACAGTAAGTTCCTCTCTGCCTCATTGGCTTCTTTGCAGTTAACTTCTACTGAGTTGATTCTGGCCACTATTCAGTAAGGTAATTAAAACGTGCGTCTCACTTGAAGCACAAGGCTCATGTACTTAAGTTAGACACTTGCTAAAGTATCTTCTTGAACTGGCATCTATGTTCAAATTCTAAGAAAATGTAGTATTTTCAATAGTGCGAACTATGCATCTGTGTTCCTAACAAATTACTCAAAAAGCAATATGGAACACTAACTGGTGAAAAATCTGTTATCACAGTAGAACTGCGAACTTAATTCTCACTTCTGCAATTGCAGAAAGCCACTTACAACAGCACCATAACTATGTAAACAGAGAGGGGGAGTTAACCATGTTACACTGCAGGTAAGCAGAAAGCAGGGC
>NW_017728994.1:58437507-58442131 GCF_001723915.1 Gavialis gangeticus | reverse complement strand
CACTTACAACAGCACCATAACAATGTAAACAGAGAGGGGGAGTTAACCATGTTACACTGCAGGTAAGCAGAAAGCAGGGCAGGGTGGCAGCGCCTTACACCAGGTACAGACATTCAAAAAGCCTGAGGAGGAATCCATCTAGCTTATGTGGGTTTCTGTAAGTGGCCTAGGTTAGATCAGTCACAAACAGAACACATATTGGTGGGGGGGAGGGCCAGGTAGGCTGCCTGCACTGGCAGAGGCCAGCAGGTTGGGGACACTTGTGAATACCTTCCAGCAGGCCCTGCAGGCTCCTCGGGCTGCCAGAGATTGATAAGTACGGCCAAGTGCCTGGGTCACCCCTGACTGGCTGCCAGGCATGGACAAGCACACTAAGCTACCTGCCAGCTCAACCCAGGCCCCACCTGCTCCTGAAGTTTCCAGAGGTATCTGCATTCCTTGGCCTGGATGCTTAGTGCCACCCCCTCCCCCTGCCCCACCATGCCTCTCCTAGTACTCCAAGACCCTGTAGCTGTGGTCCAAAAAAAACCTTGCAACTCCCCAGGTGTCCATGGCCTGGGTACCTGTGAGCAGTGGCCGAGCCACAGAGGTCACAGGATTGCCTCCATGCAGGCACAGTCCCAGTGTTCTGCCCCCTGCCACCTTGACCCACCAGAGGCAAGCTGCTTGACCCCGATCCGTGCGGGGGGTGTCCATGCTGGGGTACAGGTAGCAGGGTACTTGGCTCTGGCCACTGAGATGTAGTGTGAAGGAGCCAGGGTTGCAGTGTGTAGAACTGCACCCATGCACGGAGCTTCTCCTGGGCTCCACATCAAGTCTGTGTATACACTGTGGAGTGCTTCATGATGTGATGTGGGGCCATGCCCCAGGGACACAGGTGCCCAGGTCCCAGGGCTCCCATAGGCAACATAGATGCCAACACTTCCTCTCCCCCTCATTGCCTGCCTGTGGCTGACAGATGGCTGGAAGCAGGAAATGGGGCTATGGAAGGGGTCTGTGCCGACTTGCTGCTGGGAGAACACTTGGCCAAAGCAGCCAAGCACAGGTCAAGTGCTAGCATGCCTCCATGCAAAGGGGGAGTTATAGGGGAGCTACCAAGGAGCCTGGGATGCTAGAGGACAGTGATCTAACTTGAATCAATAGGAGTTCTAGTACAGAAGTTCGATTCACCAGTCTAACCTAAACTGATTCAATTTGAGACATTGATCAGTTTATCTTAGACTGGGTTCCTCCATTTTTAGACCAGTCTATGTGCACCAAAGTTTTGTACAGTTATGGGTTTAGATCAATTAGCGATCATTTAGTTGCACAGTCTATACCTGACCTTAGAGACTAACTCATTCAGAGTGTATAGGGTGCCACACTATCCTGCCTCTATGTAAACAGATTTGATATCAGTGTTCCTGTAACTGAAGCACATGTTTAGAAATGTTATCATTTCAGTAGGATAAGATCTGGAGACATGAGGTTGAGTACTGCAATCTGGAAATATTTATTTTGTATAGCTTTCAAAAATATTTACAATTGATAGAACAGATTTTCTGATTGCTCTTCTGATGCTCTTGGCTTTCTATGGAGTGTTGGTTACAACTATGAAATGTAAATCTGTCTGCCTCACAGCAATTTTTGGTGTGTGCGCAAAGGTTACAAATACATATATAATAATACTGTTCCTAGCATTTTTTGAAAGATTTTTAGATGAGAATAGCAATAACACACAAACTTTGTTGCAGTAACGCAAGACACTTTTGATTTGCTTTTTCTTACTAAGGCCTTAAAAAAAGATTTTATAAATAACTATTTTGAGGTGAAATGCAAGATTACAGAATCAAGTTGCCAAAGAGCCCTACTAAACGGAAGCAAAGCTCTGATCTTACCTGTACTATGGGTCTGACATAAATATACTGATAAATGTATAAAAATGTATGTTATGCAAAGCAAATAGGTTCCAGCAAATAAGTTCAACATAAATGATTAGGGTGAGGCCTTGATATTCAGGATCTCTGATATTTAAAATTATCCTTCTAAGAAATGGATTTTAAACATATTTATTACCAGACCAGAACACATGAAGTGCCATACTTGGTGTCACTGCCCACTGGCACATGGCAAGTTAACCTCGGTGGGGTAGAGGAGGCTGGGGCAAGCAACTCTGCTTTGCTGGCCCCATCAGCCTTAGCTGTCAAAAAGGCTAACGGCATACTGGGCTGCATTAGTAGAAGCATTTCCAGCAGATCAAGGGAAGTGATTATTTTGCTCTATTCAGCCCTGGTGAGGCCACATCTGGATTACCGCATCCAGTTCTGGGCCCCCTGCTGTGGAAAGGATGTGGACAAACTGGAGAGAGTACAGGAGAGGGCAATGAAAATGGTTCAGGGGCTGGGACACAAGACTTATGAGGAGAGTCTGAGGGAACTGAATTTATTTAGTCTGGAGAAGAGAAGACTGACAGGGGATTTAATAACAGCCTTCAACTACCTGAAGGGTGATTCCAAAGAGGAAGGAGCTGGACTGTTCTCAGTGGTGACACACAACAGAACAAGGAGCAATGGTCTGAAGGGGGGTTTAGGTTGGATATCAGGAAAAACTCTCTCATTAGAAGAGTGGTGAAGTAGTGGAACAGGTTACCTAGAGACGTGGTGGAATCTCCATCCTTGGAGGTTTTTAAGGCCCAGCTCGACAAAGCCTTGGCTGGAATGATCTTGTTGGGGCTGGTCCTGGTTTGAGCAGGGGGTTGGACTAGATGACGTCCTGAGGTCACTTGCCACCCTAATTTTCTATGATTCTATGCATCTTCTATTCGTTACCCTCCCTGGCATCTACCCTCATTGGTTTAGAGTTGCAAGAGGATACTTCTCTGACTTCTGACGGGTTAACTGTTTCTTAAAATTACAATTCAGATTCAGCTTTAAATCAAGGCAGCCCTGGCAATGAAACATTTACACAAGTGTAAAAAAAAAGGCAGACAGATGGTGCAAGCTTCTGAAGTGGAGTCGTTCACCTGATCTAATGGAAAATAACCCTGAAAGAATCAAAGGTAAAACTTTACTAGTTTTCCTAGTGCAGGTTATTCTGGTTTACAGTTTCATCCACCTCAGGATACTGTTTGCTGCAGGTAAGGCTCAGAAATAGCCACCTATTCTGTGAGCTACCAAAGGATGGTTGCTATACATTCCCAAGCCTAGTATAATTTGTCAGTATACAAAAATATATGCCCTCAAGGGAATGTGCTCATTTGTCTAGAGTGTAAGAAAACGATGCATTTGTAAAGGGTGCTTCCAAAAAGACTAAACCAGATTTAGTTATAAAATGCATCCTACCTGAGTGACAAATGAGATATGCAAAATATTTTAGGATATAAAAAGATTGCATTATTTGTTTTTATATAAAAGCAAAAGGAAAGGACATTCCCTAACACTAACCTCACCATGTCCAAGTTAGTTCCTTGAGCAAACACGTGACATTGTGGGAAGGTCATGATTCATCTCCTTGAGGCAAGATACGTGGCATCTGTCACTCCTTCACTGAACTTCACTCAGCTCCTAACTCAACACATTTAACCAACTGACTTCATTTATGATGAAAATACAAGGAGAGAGTGTAGATATGTTCAGACACCAGCACCTATGCATATAAGGCTTTACAGAGCAGAATCAGCACCACAAATTGCCCTTTGAGATAAACTGGAAGCCAGTGGTATTTAAAGAATTGTTGTTAAGATATTTTTGGTGATTCCTCTTGTTTAAAGCCAAGCAGCTGTATTAACAAATGAGTTAATAGGAAGGAGAGGTAGTATGATTTATTCAGTGGTTAGGATAGTACTCTGGGATGTGGGTAAAATGGGGTTCAAGTTCCTGCTCTACCAAAGACTTCCTATATGAACTTTGGCAAACCACTTCAGCTCAGACCCTCAAAAGTATTTAGGAGGCCAGCTCCTATTTAAGCACCTTCCTATAATTCAGTTCTTCATCTCTCTGGGGGGGAGGTGTGGGTGTGTCTGTAAATAAAATCACTTCCCTATCTCCCAAAGGGGAGGGGTGAGAGGTTGGGCAGGGAAGAGAATATGTTAAGCATTTTGAGCTGCTCAAATAATATGGTAGGAAGGATCACAGAAGTACCTGAGACAGATAAATCAATAATACCTTGTAATTAAGTCTGGGTGGTGAATATCAAAGGCTACAGGCTGTACAGGGGGACAGGACAGGGAAGAAACGCTGGGGTGGGGCACTCTACATTAAGGAGGAATACACATCCTCATCAATTAGCACAGAGTCAGAGGAGGGGCACAGTAAAGTGCTCTGGGTTAGAATACAAGGTAGTCGAGGGGAAAGAGACTTAAGGGTGGGGGTCTACTACAGACCACCCAACCAAGGGGAAGAGCTAGACCAGGAATTCTTAAGTCAGCTCATGGAGGTAGTTAGGTCAAAGGACATGGTCATCTTGGGTGACCTGAACTTCCCAGACATCTGCTGGGAAGAGCAGTCAGCCAGGTCTGACCGCTCACGTAGGTTCCTAGCCCAAATGCAGGACCTCCATCTAACCCAGGAGGTGCACAGCCCCACCAGGGGAGAAGCCTTGTTGGACCTGGTCCTGGCCACGGGTGACGACCTGATGAGGGGGCTGC
>NW_017728994.1:58432201-58436936 GCF_001723915.1 Gavialis gangeticus | reverse complement strand
GGGGGCAGCAGGGCAGGCCCTACGAGGAGAAGCGATGGGACCTGAACCTGTTCAGCCTCCACAAGAGAAGGCTGAGGTGGGATCTAGTGGCCTGTTACAAGCTCGTCAGGGGGGACCAGCAGGCAATGGAGGAGTCCCTGTTCCCTCGAGCACTACCAGGAGTGACTAGAAATAACAGCCACAAGCTGGCAGAGGGTAAATTCAGGCTAGACATCAGGAGGCGCTACTTCACAGTCAGGGAGGCTAGGATCTGGAACCAACTTCCAAGTTAAGTGGTGCTGGCTCCTACCCTGGGGGTCTTTAAGACAAACCTAGACAATCACCTTGCTGGGGTCGTTTGACCCCAGTACACTTTCGTGCCATGGCAGGGGGTCAGACTTGATGATCTGCTCAGTGATGCTCCCAGGAGAAACGTAATATCTGTATGTAACCTAAGAAGCAGCTTAAATGAAGATCAATCTAAGGAGACTGAGCACCCTACCCAGCAGATTCAATCTATCTCCACTTTTCTTCTACGAGGTACATGGGTTCTACTTGTAGATTAGTGATGAAACTCGCTGAATAGAATCAGGACAAAATCCAGAGGCCATTAAATAACCTGAAGGATATTTAACATATCTCTGACACATTTCATCCCAAATTATCATCTAGAGATGCAAAAGCTATATTTAACAAGTAGATACAATTGAAATGAACCCCGTCTTCGAGAGGAGGGATCATTTCCAACTGGCACAGAGCCAGCTGACAGAGATGGGAAGCAAAAACATGTTGGCAAAAGATGCGCTAAAGACTTCTGCTTACAAACCAGGGCTTTTTGATGCCTATGAAGAACAAATAGGAGCTGAAGTGGTTGGGTCTTATGTGGAAGACTCACATGAACAATACAAAACTACAAGTATCTACTTTCTTATTCAGGAATTAACTTATTTTTACTAATAGATTTATATTTGAAGCAATTTTAAAGTGTGTATACATGTTACTGTTTTATAACATTTACTGAAATGTCATGTACATCGTCTTTATATTAAGTCCTCATTAACTGTAGCAAAGTTACATTACCAATTACCTACCAAAGTTTCTAAAACAAATAATGTAACAGCCATAAAGGAGAACATTAAAGCCACAAAACTCATTTGTAAACATGGCAGCAAAAATTTTTAATTTTATATAGATCAAATATTGTACTCTGTCTTTATTATAGTTCATTCATGTCTGAATGGAAAGTTAACCTAGTCCGATTTACAAGGAAAAAAATGATTAATAATGTCAGTCAGTACCTAATGTATTCTGCCATAATCTTCAGAATAATAGGGCAATAGTATGTGATATGATATGATATGATGCAATTTGAAGCTGGTGATTGTAGTTCCATTTGGGTTTATGACTAATATTTAAACACATCTCAGCAATGACTGATACTGAGGCTCCTAGGAAAGATCTGGAATTTTAATTTATGCTTCGTTTAACAAGATTTTTCTTTTGTGGCAAGCAGATTTTAACCTGAATTTAACAGTTTGCTTTAGCTTTAGAGGGTAAGACAGGGACAATCTTTACAGTTCAAATCTGGCTTACAGGTATCAATCTAAAACATTTTGCTTCTTGTATGCAATATATTCTTGTATGCAATATAAAGTCCTGCTGAACCACATTTAAGGAAATCAAAGGATAAGAGTTATTTAGTGATTTGCAGTACTTCAAAGGGAGTCTATTTTGTGGGGCAAACTTTTACTTCTTCACTCAGGTCTTACTCTTGCAAATCTCCCATTATGGTCTTCTAGAATCTCAAGATTTAGGCTTTTTTGTGCATATAGACAGTAAATAGTAATGGTTCCTTGATGCACCAAACCCACAATTTTGATATTTATATTATAAATGATATTGAGTAAATCTGTCTGTTAGATTTAATTTCACACCCAACAAATTTAGCTACTGATTGCCACGTAGGAATTATGTTGCATTACTGACTTCAAAAGATTTAAGATTAGATTATTAAATTCTGTCTGAAACTCTAAAATTCAAATGTAAACAATTCCATTTGCAATTAGATGATAAAACTGCCAACTACTGTATAATAATTAACAAGGTTACACAATTTTTATTTACATGCGTTATCTATACACATTAGGCTTATTCATGTCTGCATTCATCAGAGATACTTATGCTATTCACAAATGGTAAAATTACAAATGACTATACATAAAATACAATTTTAACAAGTTTTATTTTTATGTCTAAATTACTAATTTTCCAAATGATTCCAAATGAAACTTGTTTACATTTTAGGTTAAAATTTTAGACAGAATTTGAAACTTTATTCTGAAATCTACTGAAGTTAGTAATGCAATTGAACTCATATATGACAACCAGTGTCTAAATATGGTGGGTGTATGATGAAATCTAACATACCGATTTACCCAGTACAATGTTTTCAGTGTATTGCACAATGTATTTTTTCCCGTCATCTAGAGCAGGGAAGAAATGGAATGAACAGTTGGCAGGGTGGAGGAAGGTAACCTAAAACCAAAGATCGCTTTTAATTTTTTGAATATCATTGCTCACTATCATAATTGGATGTGACTTCAGTTTTACTAAGCCATCACCATTCAATCTTGACAGCATTTACATCATCATATTTATTGCTGACATTCTGGCACTGCCCCTAGAAATCCATCAAGATTTAGATGTCATTGTGACAGAAAAATATGTGGACAGTCTGCAACAGGAAGATGAGGGAAAAGGCTATGTTATTCCACATACAGTTTATTTAGAGTAAATAGACTCTTGAAATAGAAGCAACATACTCAAATGACAAAAGTGATACAGGCCAGAGGGAACAAGAGCTGTCTGCAAGTAATCATCTTAGTCTGACAATTGGAAACTAAATATTGAGCCAACATGTCACATGGCATGCTGTCATGTTAGAAACTGACTGAGTTCTTCAATTTCTGCTTAATTTAATTTAACTTAATTCTATTCACACATAGAGGCTAACCACATTAGGTTTATTTATGTCTTTGCATCTATCAGATATTTTTTTTTAACCTGTCCTTTCCCCCATGTCACAATCATGTCAACAAAGTCACTTAGATGTCCATTTTTACCTATAAAACACTTAGGTCACATCCAGACGAGTGTGGCCATGAAGTCTGTGGTGCCACATACTGCACATTTGGTTCTTTTCTGCGCTGCAAAGGAGCAGCGTGGAGGGTGGGGTTTTACCCCTGGGATACCCCATGGAGAAAAAAAGCGGAGTGGCGCATGCATAGGCAGCACGCGCCACTCAAAAGCAGAGGCGGGCCACCTGGAGTCATGCTGCGGCTGCCAGCCAAGCTCTGTGTGGCAGAATCACCACTGCTGCAGCCCCAGGAGGGCCCCACGTAATGCTGCTGGGGCCAGCCTCCTCTACCGCCCCTGAGGTCACTTGCCACACGCCAGAAGGCATGTGGGTACAGGTGTTCCCCAGGGACACCCAAACATCCACACCACGTGCAGATGCAGTCTAAGGGTATATCTATATTTGTTCAACTAGTGCCGCCCTGAGACATGACATGCCTGCTCCATTCTCACTAGGTTTTGAATCAGAAGCAATTTAGCCACGACTCAGAAGAGATATTTAGTGCATGTGCCATGCTAATCCAGCTACACTACTTCCAGTTTGGGAGCCAACAAACACAGAGTGGGAGTGGCATGTCTTGTTACAGTATTGCTTTGTGTTGTATAGACACATTCTACTGAAGAGACCACATTCGGTGACAGATGGCTATAGCTAGAGTCAGTAGAAGTGACAGTACTAAATTCTAGGAGTGGGCAATGTAGGCAGCATTTGATTCAGATTTGGCCCAATTCAGGGGACAGTGATTCGATTTGCTGACTCAGATCACTGTCCTGATTCAATTTGGCTGAATCTGAAGACTCAATTCTGATTCAGAGAATCAGTGATTCAGCCATAGACACAGCTTTATATGTTTTTTTCTACATACCTTGAGGTATGTAGAAAAAAGCATATAAAGCTGTGTTTATGGCAGAATTGTCGAATCTCTCCGAATCGAATCAGAGGCTTCCAATTCAATTCAGAGAGATTAATGGGTCTCCTGATTCAATTCTGACTTGGAGACTCAGCCGCTGAATCAGGCCAAATCTCCTGCAAATCAAATCAGGAACCGAAGCTTTGCAGAGCCCTACTGTATTCCTTTTAGTATAAGAAACAGGAGAATTGAGTTAACATAATATTTTCTATAAAGGCCTTGCATGGGCAGATCTAGGATTTGGAAAAGGGGAATACAGGTGGTGTGGTGCCTTATCACATATAAAACACATTTTTTCACCAGTTAAAAAGAGACTATAAACTTTACTAATAAGGTGGTAGCCTGGAGATATATTATTCAGTTTAAGATTGAAGCAAAAAGAAATACAACTTCATTAGGAATGTGCATTAATTTGCTATACAATGTTATATACAAAAATACAACAACCTAACCAAAACATAATCAAAAGACGTTGCTTCATTAGTTTTGTAGTCATTAGAATAAAATGTACAACTATTTTCAGATTCATAAAACAAAATCTAACTTTGTTCAGCATCTTGACAGTGTACCCAATGCTTCAATGAAAGTTGTTTCCATGCTTGAGTTAATGTTTTTAGAGTTAAAAACGGGCTGTGAAATAGGAGCTACATTACTAGAAGCAGCTACAGACAGCAGTATTGCAAAAGAAAGCGTAGTTTGATCAGTGGAAC
>NW_017728994.1:58424971-58427201 GCF_001723915.1 Gavialis gangeticus | reverse complement strand
TACATTACCAGAAGCAGCTACAGACAGCAGTATTGCAAAAGAAAGCGTAGTTTGATCAGTGGAACATCAGCGTCATTAAAAAGGAGAGGGGGTTGTTAACACCTCTGGATTGAAGACTTTTAGAAGGAATCTGATACATTTTGATGAGCCATTAAGTCAACTGACTCCCTCACTGCTGTCTGAATAGGAATGCTGCTGCCAGGCAGTTGGTTTTAAACTTTGGGCTGACCAGGAGTCAAAGTGGGGGTGCAACTGCACCCCTCCCTCCCACCAGATCCACCTCTGGGGCCTTGGATTTTTGAACGATTTCCTGTCTTGGCTCAAGAA
This sequence comes from Gavialis gangeticus, assembly GCF_001723915.1. Classification (NCBI taxonomy): domain Eukaryota; kingdom Metazoa; phylum Chordata; order Crocodylia; family Gavialidae; genus Gavialis; species Gavialis gangeticus. The sequence goes on along the minus strand of NW_017728994.1, from coordinate 58,426,874 downwards.
AGTCCAGATGTGGTGATGCCCCAGAGCCGTTGTCTCATTCAGAATTGACAGAGAAACAGGGGAACTGACATGTAGGTAAAGCAGAGAAGTAGTCGTAAGCGATAAAGTACTTGAACTAGTTTATACAAGCACAGAGCACCTACACATGTGCATCAAGGCTGCTCCAATGTGTTGCGTTACATCAGAGCAGACTCCATTAATTGAGTCTGCTAGAGCAAAGTAATTATAATGCTCCACCAGACTCCAGCATCATAGTTTCATAGTTTCTAGGGTCGGAAGGGACCTGAGTAGATCATGTAGTCCGACCCCCTGCCATGTGAATCAGCAGAAAAATGGTGCTGAAAAATGGAGGTGACGGTGCTTTAACTAAAGCTCATTTGATGAGCTTTAATTAAAGTGCCCCCACCGCCATTTTTCAGTGCAGGAATGCTGATACATGTGATGCTCCGGGTACTTTAATTAGAGTGACTCTCAGAGCTGCTCTAATTAAAGGGTTCCCTCCCCTGGCCCGTAGCACATCTATAAACACCCACAGAGTCTAGTGCACTCAGGCCCCTGTCATAAGCAGGGTTCCTATATCTATTTCAGCAACAACAAAAATGGCAGAGCGGAGCCTGGGCACGGGCTCTAAAATCACATGCATGATTTACACATTAGAAAAAATTAATGCAAGAATCAATTAATGCATTAATTGCACACATCAATGGCGATTAATTGACAGCCCCGCTTCTCATTTAGGATCTCCATATTCCCAGATCAGCACATCTTCCTTAAGTTTCACAATATTTTGGACAATCTCTTCACCTCCGCAACTATTCCCATCCCATCATTTCAGATTGGGAGCCTGTTCCAGTTACACTGTATTGTAGTTTGACAGTGATACTTGTTACATGAAATAAAGGTTACCCTGACTAAGAATGGCTCCTGCTTTATTCTTAATTTTCCTGATATCAGAGGCTGCTCTCCTGGAAAACAACCACTCTCTATGTTGTACTGATGGAAAACTACATCTGTTCTGCAAGGCTGGGTGTAGTTACTTGTAGAAACTACAAGTCCCAAGGCTTGATGTACTCCAGGTACTATTTAAATTCTTCCACTTGACCCCAGCTTCTTTGTTCTGTAGAGTTGCGGCTGGTGTGCGGAATGGACGTGGCTTTTGAGTGGGTATAACAGGGGACCCAGGCCCTGTTATTTAGCCAAAGTGGGGAGAGGGAGAAGAGGACTTAGTCAGAACAACTTACACCTGTGTGAAAGCAGGCTCCAGGCAGGGGGAAGCTCTGACCGATGAAAGTAAAGCAAGAACTCAGAAAAACTCCTGAGAGAGAGACAGAGACTGAAGCAATCAGACCAGGCTGAAATATCCATGCCAGGGGGTGGGGGTCTTACCACTTTAAGAGGACAGAGAAGCTGAAGCACTGGCTGCCTTTTAATTGAGTGAGTAAAAGCCCTTGTACAGGGCTGAGGGCAGAGCTGGAAACTGCAAGGGAGGAGGGGCTCCTGGACATATAAGCCCCTGCCCCCAAGCCAGAGCAGATAGTCAGGCTCTGCTGGTGGCAAGGGAAGGAGTTCTCCAAGGAGGGCAGTGGCCCAGCAGCCTTTCATGTTGCAGGCACCAGAGTACTAAAGGGCCAAGAGCATGAGAGCTCAAGAGGAATTCAGGAGGTGTGATGTACCAAGGCAGCTCACTCTCTTGTGATGTTTGTTGGTTTACACAGAAGGAGAAGTCTTTTGTTACAATAGCATATTTTCTTTTGCTGTATTGTTTATCCAGTGTGGGAAGGAGTTTTCATTAAAGCAACAGCTTAACTTTATGTTATAATTAACTGGTGGACTGGAAATGGCTATAAGGGGTGAATGAGAAGCCACAGCTGGGTGCTGGCAGGGCACACCAATGCTGAGAACC
>NW_017728994.1:58415182-58419971 GCF_001723915.1 Gavialis gangeticus | reverse complement strand
TAAGGGGTGAATGAGAAGCCACATCTGGGTGCTGGCAGGGCACACCAATGCTGAGAACCATGCTAGGGCAGAACATTAATTAGAGATGGCTTGTGACTGAGAGGTCTAGGGGCTGTAGCCTAAGACAGGGGTGGGCAATTATTTTGGGCAGAGGGCCGCTTACTGAGTTTTGGCAAGCCATCAAGGGCCACATGACAGGCAGCCCAGGTCACATAAATATTAATTTTCTGAATTTTTTAGGGGCCCCGCAGGACAGATAGAATGAGCTGGTGGGCCGCATCTGGCCCCCAGGCTGCATTTTGCCCACCCCTGGCCTAAAAGGACAGAAACCAAGGGCCAGAGTCTACATGGGACAGGAGATCATAAGTACGGACCCAGTGCTGTGGGTCTAGGCTAAAGGAGCCCAGCTAGAGAAAGGGGAGCAAAAGCCAGGAAGGCTGCAGTCTCAACAAGGACTTCAAAGTTTGAGGCCAGAAAATGTATTGAGGCAAGGTACCTCATAAAAGTGATAACTGGTAACACCTGCAAGGCATGGGTGTGGATGTAATAGCAGAGGAGGCCACAAATTTAGTGTTTAGGGCAAGCAGGACCTAAGAAATTAAGACAGAGAAAGAGAAAAGAGAGCTCTCATCAGTCTTCGAGGGCAACCTCCCCTCATTACCAGTAACAACAAGGTATGGCAGGAGAGGAACCGGGGCGAGACCCTAGGGGGCAAGGGCAGGAGTCAGACAGGATAGAGGTGGCTACTACAGGGCATCCTGGAAACCTCAGGTGTATCTCCTGTCACAGAGGGGTTCTTCCAGCCCTCAAAATTTAATGCTGCTGCACTTAAGTTTAGGTAAAGGTTAAGGTTGTATGATGAAATTGGTCATTACCTATCGTGGAGTGGTTAACCCTTTTTTTAGTTGAATCTCAAAAAACATGCAACTACTCTGGGAAGCCCAATTGCTGAAATGGTCATCTGTCTTACGTGTTTCTATTATACTTATTAATTGATTTAATTAATGGCATAGGGCTAAGATATCCCTGAGAGAGAGATGTGAAGCCAAATCAGAGCAAGCCTATACATATTAGAGTTATATAGTAACTTTGTGTTGATGGAAATTCTAAACATGTTCTTTAATTGTCCAGGTTCTTTTGAAGCATGCTTAATTTCTTTCCATTTGATTAGATTAACTACTGATTTAGTCTAGTAGTTCTTAGGACTTTTTGGTTGTAGTGACAAATACACATTATTGTACAGTCAAGCATCTAGCTTCGTGCTCTTCTATTCATTATTTTTTTCCTACAAAAATGGAACCTGCCACTGTTAAAGTATGTTATATATGAAATGAATAAGTTTTGTCCTTCAGCTTTTATCCAGTCTTTGGTGAGCATGTGAAAGTAGATCCATACCTTATCTATGGGGGCTATTATTCCTAATTCCAGTTGCTTTGGGCACATGTACACATACACAGACTATATTACTGCACAGTAAAGTGTCACATTAAAAAAAGTGACATTACGCTAATGTGCAGTAAAATAGCCTACTGCGCAATAAGCTTCAATAAAAAAAGTGTGCAAATGCGTTACTGTGCATTAGTGCAGCCTAATGAGTATTAATTTAGTACCAAAGCATGCATCTACATGTTCATTAAAGCACTTTAGGTAATGCACATTAAATCTAGTACCTCCATTGCGAGTTATTAGAAAAAGGTGCATTAGCTTATTTTAATGTACATTAGCTAAAGATCATCTTTTTTGTGACACTTTAATGTGCATTAAAATAGGTTAACGCACATTAGAGTGCATGTGCACCCTAACATCGGAAGTACTAAATTTAATACTCATTAGAAAAAGTGTATGTGTAGATGTGCCCTTTGTGGTGGGGTATTCCAACCATATAGATCTTGAGGGAGTCCTTTATATTAAGACTGAAGTTACCCAAAAGGAACCTAATTCCTAAGTACCTTCAGTTTATTAAGTTGTTGGCAGGGTATAAGGACTAAAAAAGGAAAAGTTCGAAGGCCAGGGAGGTCATAAAAAGTAGAGAGCATCAGGGACCTAAACCAAGCTGCTCATGGACCTCCTGAATCTGAAAAGAGAAGCATATAAGGGATGGAAGTCAGGAATTACCACTAAGGAGGATTATGCAGCACTGGCCTGCACCTGTAGGGAGTGGACCAGAAAAGCCAAGGCTGAAACCAAATTCAAACTGGCTACAAGAATCAAGGACAACAGAAAGTAGGGCTGTGCAAAGCTTTGGGTGCCGATTTGATTCAGAGGATGTTTGTCTTGATTCTGCGGCTGAATCTCCGAATCCAAGTCGAATCAGGAGACCAATAAAAAGGTCCAAATTGATCTGAAGTGATCACAACAGTGATTCAAATCACCAAATCAAATCACTGTCCCCCGAATCAGCCAAATCTGAATCCAAAGTGAATACTAGCTGCTTCACACAGGCCTAGTAGAAAGTCCTTCAAATACGTGGGGAATCGGAAGAAAAGGCTTCGTGGTCAGACCCAGAGAGTGACAGTCGATGGAGCCAAAGTCAACATGGCACATGGTGAACAATGGCATTCCCCAAGGGCTCAGTACTTAGACCAGTACTCTTTAATATATTCATAAATGATCTGGATTGGGTGTCAGAAGCAGACTGGCTAAATTTGCGGACAACACCAAGTTATGGGGACGTGCAGTCACGCTAGAGGACAGGTTGGCAATTCAGGCCGACCTGGACAGGCTCGCAAGGTGGGTGGATCAAAACCTGATGGCATTCAACATGGAGAAATGCATGGTGCTTCACCTTGGGAGAAAAAACCCACATCATACTTACAGGCTTGGCACCACTCACTAACACCACAACCGAAAGAGACTTAGGGGTCATGATTGACCACAAGATGAACATGAGCCACCAATGCAATGCTGAAGCTGGCAAAGTAAATAAAACCCTGGCTTGCATCTACCGATGCATCTCAAGCAAGACCCAAGAAGTCATCCTTTCGCTTTACTCGGCCTTGGTGAGGCTGCAGCTGGAGTACGGCATCCAATTCTGGGGTCCACACTTTAGAATGGACGTGGAGAAACTTGAGAGAGTCCAGAGGAGAGCCATGTGCATGATTAGAGGTCAAGGGAACAGGCCTTATGAGGACAGGCTGAGAGGCATGGGACTCTTCAGCCTGGAGAACAGAAGGCTCAGGGGGGACTTGGTGGCAGCCTATAAGTATATAAGGGGTGTGCATCAGGAAGTGGGAAAATGTCTGTTCACCAGGAAGACAAGGTCTAACAGTCACAAACTGCTGGAAAACCATTTTAGACTGGACATACAAGGAAAAACATCGTTACTGTCCAAGTCTCCGAAGTCTGGAATAGACTCCCCCAAGAAATGGTGCAAGCACCTACTATGGATACCTTTAAGAAACACTTGGATGCTTATCTTCCTGGGGTGATCTGACCCCAGCTGACTTCCTGCCCCTTGTGCAGGAGGCTGGACCCAATGATCTCACAAGGTCCCTTCCAGCCCTAATGTCTATGAAATCTATGAAATATTTCAGGCAGGAAGAGGAAGTCTAGGACCTGAATGGAGGGAGGCACCCTGAGCCAAATGGCCAAACAACAGCATAGATCAAAAACTCACAGCTAGCACAGACTATGTCAACTGGGGATAGATTTTGTGCATCAACACATAAAGGCCTTTATTTTATGATTGTTTCTGTGTTTGGGTCTCAAACGGTGACTCTATGACATCCTGAAGAAGTGTTTTACCTAGCAGTGAGAGAAGAGCCTGACAATATCATCAAACACAAATAATTTGACTTCTAATACGTGTCATTGTATTAAAATGTAGGCTTCTCAGTCTATTAATGGAGACACATATTACTGATTTTTACAGAATGGATCGAACATGAATGATACTAGCTCTTTTATATAATCAAGTTATTCCTCTTTAAATACCATTGGCATTTTATAGGCTGTTAAAATGAACAATGCTCAGCATGTTTATATTGCTCTGTGTCTCCCTGATTGTGTCCCCTTCTGCTAACCACCTGTCCAACTTAACTTTGATTGGCTATGTATCTTCTCCAAATAATTCAATAGGAAACAAACATGTTACTGTTGTATTAAAAACAGAATGTGTACTGGGACCTAAGATTATTGGTCAGTGCAGGAATTTTCCAGGCATCTGGTTTGTAGCTCGCATTTCATGCAGTGAATTATATCACAGTAATTGAGAATGATGAATGATTTGATCCTCTCAGATGTATAATGAGGAAAAAACAGCACAGTGTGACCCAAGGTTTGGGCAAGTTTAGCCTCCGGGAAAACAGTTGTAGCCTGACACCACCTATGAATTCCAGTGGGTGCTTTTGGCAGGATAGTGTGTCATGTACCTTAGGTAATACATCTTACATTGTGGGCACGAAGAAACAGTAATATTGATCTTGTAGGCTATGAAACACATGTATAATGTCAAACAAGTTACAGGTTTGGAACAGCAAGGTTAAAAAAAAACACTTAACCTTCTGCTTGGGGATTATTTTTCCTGCAGAGATATTTTATAAATCCTTATAAAAAACCTTCTAGTTTAACACATGAATTGCACAGGGCAACTAAATTACTCTGGCATAGTCTAATGCCAGCACAGCAGGATAATGTCCCTGTCTGCACACACAACATTTTTGCCGCTGTGTTTTTACCAAAATATAAACTAACAGCACACGTTTAATTTAATAAGTAAGAGAAATTAATGGTTTAATGCAGAAATTTAGCATTTGGGTGCCATGATCCAGTAAGAGATTGTCTGGATTGT
>NW_017728994.1:58404238-58410182 GCF_001723915.1 Gavialis gangeticus | reverse complement strand
CACATGACTTGCACAGGGCAACTAAATTACTCTGGCATAGTCTAATGCCAGCACAGCAGGATAATGTCCCTGTCTGCACACACAACATTTTTGCCGCTGTGTTTTTACCAAAATATAAACTAACAGCACACGTTTAATTTAATAAGTAAGAGAAATTAATGGTTTAATGCAGAAATTTAGCATTTGGGTGCCATGATCCAGTAAGAGATTGTCTGGATTGTCTTCAACCCAGGCATGACACCAAAATCAGAGGTTAGCTGATTGCTGTTATCATGTACCTTCTTTCACAGCTGGCTCTCCTGTCTCTCAGTGAAATTGTCAGCCACTGAAAAAAATCCTGCTGTTTCCAAAGCTGCAGACTGAGCGCATCGGGAATGAGGCAACAAAGGAAAATGGGGTGCTGGGCTGGGATTTATTTTGCAACACCGAATAGGCAGAAACTGAAAAGATGGGTAGAGAGAATTACTAATTCTTATTTCATCCTAACCTTTGCTTTAGGATAACATTTTTTTAAAGACAGTTTGTGTATAGGAACATGATATTATACTGAGGGAAGGAGAAAGGAAAGAAGGAGAATGACAAAAAGGCGATAAAGAGAAAGACAAATGAAGGAAGCTGGGGCAGGACCCATTTCCTTTCTTGCTTCTCTTGACTGTTTCCCTCATTCTTGTCCTCCCAAGCTAAAGATAATTTCTGATCACAGTAAGAAAATGACATTAAACAGACCCATCCTTCTCAGCCCACAGATCAAAGATACACGTGCTCTATATTGTAAAAGATGAACATTGCTAATGGTCTGTATTTCTGTTTTAGCACAAGGACTAGGATTTAAATATGAATAGAGAGCTCTCCTGCAGCTGACAGAAGTGTTCACTTATACTAACACAGTTGCAGAGATGCTACCACTAACTCCAGGGTCCCCTTTTCAGAGTAGTAATTCAGATAATGCATATTTATAATGTTTTTAAAGCAGAATGAGTTAACAAATCACAAAGAGCTTGAATTACTCAGGAAGCAGCAAACACCAATGGATAGAGTCTGAATTTGGCTCATCTGTATTTTGTGATGGGCTCCATTGTATGGATCCCATCCTGTTTCATGGCAGATAGAGTTTATATTTAAAGCACTGCATTTGTATTCTGAAAGACAGCAGCTGCTTCCCATCTTCCATAAAATCTAAGTAGATTACATCCAGAGGGCTCATAAGCCAAGAACATGTGTGGGACAGGCTGAGTGAGGGAGTGTTGCTTTACTGCTACCCAAATTCAACTTGTCACTCAAAAATCTAAATTTGGAAGAGAAACAGGGCTTGGGAAGGGAGGACACATCTACAAGAGACATTTACTGCACAGCTGACTAATTAGCTGCACAGTAAATATCTCGGCATCTGTACATACGCCCCTATTAGGCTGGAGCATATTAATTTACTCCGCAGTAGCACGTGTTGATGCTAGATGGGGCATGAGGGTGCTTCAGTGCCGCCTGCCCCAGCCAGCCCCTCTGCAGCACTTCGAGCCAGGCTGGAGCAGCCCTGGGCTGGCTGGCTGACTCCTGGGGCCCCCTGCCAGTTGGGAGGGTGGGTGGGGGGAGAAGTCTGCTCTGACTTGGCTCCACATGCTGTGCATGAATAAACCGCGGAGCTTATTTCTCCAGAGCTGATTGCTCCTGGGAGCACATTTAAACAGTATGTCCAGGAGCAATAAACTGCGGAGCAATAAACTCTACAGTTTATTCATGAGCCATAATTGCACATCTAGGCGCACCTGGAATGTATCAGTTTAATTTTATAACATAGCAGGTTAAAGCTAAACACCTTTTTACCAACATTTTAGACTGTCATCATAGCCACCTCTTCACCATAAAGAGCTAGTTTTCTGCACTACAATGACAACATTTTCCTCCACAGCACTTTCCAAAAGATTATTGGTAATTCAAGAAGCAAGACAACCTATGCTTGGTAGACGTTCTGAGAATCTAGGTAGTCAATGACAGCAAAGTTCAAGCACAGACACAGCTAACACTGTTTCTACAATATTGTTAACATATGGGGGGGGTGGATTTATACACAAACAATATATATCTTCTCCTCTATAACCTCCCCCCCCCCACACACACACGATTTGTCTTAGTTTGCAAGCTCTTTGCAAACTCACTGATGACCAAAACAGAGAGGTTACCTACAGGTAATTGTATTTTTAGGAGGGTGGCCTCTTCATACTCCCACTTGTGAAATTGGTACCTCCTGTTGTTGAGCTGTGCAATTTTCTACAGAGCAGTGTCTGGTGGGATATTATCCTCTAGAAAAGTTGTTTTATGCCAGAAAGTGCCAATCCCATGAGTGGAAATATGCAAAGGACAACAGGGCATCGAAAAGCTGCTATCACATGTCTTTCGTTGCCCAGTGTTAATACGGTACACTGTTACTTCGTTTATTTCAAAAGTAATTTTGTCTGCAGATGAGAAAAACAAGCTGGGTACTAAAAATATAAGGCAAATAATTTTTACAAAAAGCCAAAGCACCTGGAAATCTTTAACCATTTTTTCATTTTACCCAGAGGGTTTGTAATTCATAAATGAATGAAAAGCTACCAGAGCTCTCTTATTCTAAAGCCTTTTATGCTAATTGAGTTTGTTCTACACATTTTCGTATATCACATCAAGTATTAGATGAGGCGCCAAGGCACTTTGTTAGCAAACTTATTTTCCAGATGTGGCTAAAGCAGAGACAGAAGGCTCAAATGTTCTAACATACCTAACAATTCAATTACAGTTATCTTATGGTGCCATCACATATTTTTCTTCAACAATCAAACCACCTCAGCTAGAAACTCTGAGCAATAACATAAATAAAGGACCATCTGGCAAGAATAATTAAGGAAGGCTGGAAATAAAGCATTAATTAGTGCAGTAGTTCAAACGACCTTCAAAGGCCTTATTATGAAATTATATTCAAAACAGGTAATCAGTTATTTCATGTTGCAGTGAAATTTAACTAAGCATGAACAAACAGTAATACAATTTTTAAGTTGCTATTACATATTATAGACTAAAACTGATAATTAAAAAGTCTTATTTCTATCTGACAATAAAATTGCAATGGAAAATAATTAAATCAGTCTGGAATGGTATCCTAGTTTTCAGCATTAAGAATCAACCTTGCAAAAAAATCTAAATACTTGAAAGGAACAGAAGAGTGACTGGGTACTACAAGTTAGTTGGTTTGAATATATTTACATTTGTTTAACTGTGGGGTGGGTGAAGAAGGTTTGAAATGGTTTCTCTCAGGCCTGTGAAACAGAGTGAAATAGCAAAGTTTTGAAAAGAAATTAATTTTCTGAAATTTCTAAAATAAAAACTGTTGGAACTACTGAAAACCAATTTAATACAAAATCCATTCTTATTCAGCACTATTTAGAACTTCCATAAATTCATGCAAAATATGTTCTCTGTTTTTTTTAAATGGTTTTCTAACTTTTAAAAATGACCTGAAAAGCAGGTAACAAAAAACAGATGGAATCAGGAGCTTTTAATATATTATGAGTCTCTTAATCCCAAGTCTTTTGTTATCCTAAAACATATTTAGTCCAAATACGAACGCTTTCCTTGAAATTCTAGTTTCTTAGTTTCACAGGACCAAAGCAGATCATCAGGTCCAACCCCCTGCCCAGGGCAGGAATGAGTGTGGGGTCATATCACCCCAGCCAAATATTTGTCCCGCCTCCCCTTGAAGACCCCCAAGGTAGGAGAGAGTACCACCTCACTTGGGAGTCCATTCCACAGCCTGGCAGCCCTAACTGTAAAGTAAATGCAGAAATGCAAAGAAAAAAAGGGTAACACCAGTAAAAGTATTTATGCACCTTTTCTAAATTGCATTTAAAATGTACATCTAAGTTATACCCATATTTCTGCTGGATTTATTCTTTCAATTCAACACTAAAGAAGGCGTATGCCAAAACAGGACATTTATAAAAGGATTCTAATTAACACAATAATTATATTTCATTATAATGAAAATTGTCATGTATTCAATGAGGTTCCAGCCCTTATTAATTGGTAGAATCACCTTCTTTTTATCCCTAGACCAGAGGATGTCAAATCATTCTCTTGGACCAGGCTGACTCACAAAAAGGATGTCCTTTTTAGTAGTCAGACAATGACTGAGCTTCTGAAAATCCTAGGATGATCCATTACTGGGATGAGTAAGCTCATGGGAAGAAACCTCTCTCAAAGAACCCGAAAGTGAGATCTTCTGCATTAAAGGCCTTCCACTAGCTAGAGAGCTACAGGAAGCCCCAGTGTTCAGAAAAGTGATAATCCAGCTACCTTTGCAGGCTTCCACTATTCAAGTAAGATTGTAATGGTGCCCATTGAAGTGATGACTTCCATAATTCTCTTTTTCTTCAGCTGTATAACTTTTCCTTGCATTATCCACTGGGATTGATAGATACGTTGCTTATATGGACAAGATCTGGCTTGTGCATACATGAAAGCTAACGCAGCGCAAGTAGGGTTACCATATTTTCAGTTCCAAAAAAGAGGACACCTGTTGTGTGGGGGGAAGGGGGGAAGGAAGAATATGACTGGGTAGGGCAGTGATATGTCAGTGCCCTGCCCCTACTGCCCATTCTGGTGCCCCTCACTCCCAAGCCACAGCACCCTTGAACCCGGCTGCTGCCCCTCACTCCTGACCCACAGATCCCAGCCCTGCCCTTTGCTCCTAAACCACAGTACCCTGTCCCCCTGGACCGTGCCAGCGTCCCTCACTGCTGACCTGCAGTCCCCTGTCCCTGCTGGTGCCCCTCACTCCCAACCTGGAGCCCCCTGCTCCCCCCAGCCCTGCCAGAGGGGCCCCAGCTACCTCCATCCTGACCTGGCCAGAGCGTGGTGGCTCGGAGTGAGTCTGACCTTGGTGCAGACTGGAGGAAAAAGGTGGGGAGGCTTGTGGCACCCCTGCCCTGGGCTGGGGCTGCGCACCACACCAGGAGGCCTGGCCTGGCCACAGCCCCACTCCTCCGGGCCACGTCTCCTGGCCGCTTCACGAGCATGGGCAACAGCCCCTGTGTTGCTGGCATGACCACGGAGTTCTCCACTGCCCTCAAAAGGCTCCCTTGTCCCCTTCTCCCACTGAAGGGGCAGGCAACCCCCCCGCCCCTTCACCCTCCATGTCCTGTCGCAACCCCCTCCCCAGCCCCAACCCAGACTTACCTGCTTGCAGCTCCTGGGGCATGCACAGGCACACCCCTGCTTACACTCACCCCTTCCCCTGCTCCCACCAGTGGAGCAAAGCAAAAACCAAGACATTTGGTCAGATTTGAAAAACCTGTCCAGATGGAGATCAGGGAACTTAGAAAGAGGACATGCCCAGGAAAACCGGGATGTACGGTAACCCTATGTAAGGATAGGGTTACCATACATCCCAGAGGACTGGAAGAGGGCCAACGTGGTTCCCATCTTCAAAAAAGGGAGGAAGGAGGACCCGGAAAACTATAGGCCAGTTAGTCTTACCTCAATCCTAGGCAAGCTGTTTGAGAGAGTTATTCTGGCGCACATCCAGGAGGGACCAGCAGGGGACTGCATGCTTAGGGGCAACCAACACGGGTTCATCAGTGGCAGGTCCTGTCAGACCAACCTGGCGGCCTTTTACGATCAGATCACCAGATCATTAGATGCAGGGGTAGCAGTGCACATAGTCTTCCTGGACTTCCGGAAGGCCTTCGACACTGTCTCTCACCCCGTTCTCATTAAGAAACTGGGGGGCTGTGGTGTCAACACCCTCACAGTCAAATGGGTCGCCAACTGGCTGGAGGGCCGCACCCAGAGGGTGGTAGTGGATGGGTCCTTCTCGACCTGGAAGGATGTGGGCAGTGGGGTCCCACAGGGCTCGGTCCTCAGGCCTGCGCTGTTCAACATCTTCATCAGTGATTTGGACGAGGGGGTAAAAAGC
>NW_017728994.1:58363352-58399238 GCF_001723915.1 Gavialis gangeticus | reverse complement strand
AGGGAGAATGCGCAGCTTAGGCCACACTAGGCCTCATGTTGTCCTCTTAGTCCACATTAGGAATAACCTTATGTAGTGTAATGTGAAAATGGCACTGGACATTACCGAGTCATCTCATGCCATTTGACCTCTAAGGAAATGCCATTGCAGCAAACATTAAACTGGCAGGAGAAGTTTATATTGGGGGGAAAACAGCGATAGGATCCATACACCAGCCACCTGCCCAAGCAAAGAGAATGAAGCCTCATCTGCAGCCAAACTGCAGCAGTTGTATAAGTCAGTGGAAGCTCACAAGAACGCAACTTTTAATCAGACTTGGAAAAAAGCACATACTTCTTCCTCTGAGGTTCTCTTCCTGCCCCCTTCCCTCCCTTCTCCCCCACCAGCCTCCTGAGATGACAGAATCAAAGCCACAGAGGGGCACTAGGCATTTTCAGAGGCAAATTTGCTAGTGTAGGACAGCAGGAACATACAGTTTGTTCTAACAGGTGCTCTCCCAGGAAAACTCTTTATACTTTCCAGCACAAGGCAGGAAAGACTTTGGCATCTGAGCATTTGCCCTTCAAGTATCCCTCACCTAAGCAAAAAACCAGCTTGAGTATCCATCATTACCAAGTATAAAGGCTCAGCATGTGGTAAACTACTTGAAACCTGAAGACTTCTGCATGATTACAGATTAGTAACCCCAGGAAATCAGAGAGAAAACATCTTCCTCATTCTTCATAGCTTACTTTGGAAAAACCTAAAAACAGTATTTGTGCTAATGCTAACCTGCTTTTGATGGGTGTGGATCATCAGGAATACATCATTTTTGTGCGCCAGAGTCTGCATTGGCTTTCAATACATTTTGGGCACAATTCAAGGTGCTGGTTTTGATCTCTTAGGCTGTGTCCAGATGAGTACGGCCATGTGGTATGTGGCACCGCAAGCACATCTGTGGTGCCTCACAGCGCACATTCAGATGTTCTCCCTGCTGCAAGGGAGCACTGCACATGCATATGCTATTCTGCTTTTTTTTCCCCCCATGGGTTTATTTGACCCCTGGATATCCAAGGGGATCAAAAAACCCACGGGGAAAAAAAGTGAAGCAGCGCACACATGGGCAGCACATGCTGCTCAAAAGCAGAACTGGACTGCCTAGAGCCACGCTGCAGCTGCCAGCCATGCTCTGCGTGGCAGAATTGCCACTGCTGCAGCCCCTGGAGGCCCCCAGGACCCCAGGTAAAGCTGCTGGGGCCATCTCAGTGCTGGCTATACCACCCAGAGTTAACTTGCCATGCCCCAAAGCACGCGTGGCACGGGTGTTCCCTGGGGATAAGTAGCAGTGGCACAAGGTGCCCCCCCACTAGTCCCCAGGGAACCAAGCATCCACACCACATGTGGAAGCAGCTCTTAGGCTCTAAACAGTCAGGCCCTATGCACCTAATGGACCACCATCTTCTTTACACTCCATCCCAATCACTGAAGTCAACTGAGAGCAGCCCCCTGCAAGTACCATCCATGTACCAAGTTTGCTTGGCGATTCCTGGTGGTCGCTCCTCAGCTTTGGAACGCTCTCCCCATGAGGCCCACCACAGCCCAAACCTGAACATCTTCCAGAAGTGGTGTAAGACCTTCCTATTTGGACAGGCATGTAGCTAAATTGGGATATCGGTTATGGAGTTTGTGTTTCTTTCGTATTATTTATTTGTTCTTTATTTCTTATTTTTTTATTTTATTTATTTATTCTTATTTTAAGCCACCTTGACCCAGTGGTGGGAAGGGAGGTATATACATCCAATACATAAATACAATGCTAATGAATACTAGCTAGCCATTATTTAGGGATTAATGGGGAGCTCCAACTCTTGCTAGGGATGGTAAAATGAACAGGAACTGTGGCGGAGTCGCAGGAACCAAAAACATAAGAGTAAACAAAGCTAATACCCTACCCTAATGGTGCTACTAGCAAAAGCCTGATGTGAGGGGACTCAGTGTATGCATGCCAATAGTAGAATATACAGGTGCACAGTCCCTCAGAGGAAAACTTTACATTTGGCTGCATTAAAACACAGTTTTTAATGGGCCTAGTTTAAGAGTTTAATTAATTCAGAAGTGTCAACATCAGCCAGCCCTGCAGGCTGGATGAGTGGCACAGGGCCAGATCAGACCCATGGACCCCACAGCCCCTGCCTCCCACAGCACACTGGACCCAGTGCCCACACCAGCAGATCTGGGACCCATGCAGTGTGTGGTGTGGATCCCACAGTGGTCAGAACTAGTGTTGTGCATGGTGCAGTTTAACCAGGAGTGTATATCGTGGATCCCCCAGCTGGACTGTGCCTGCCCCAGCTGGACTGCCCCACACACAGCACCTGCTCTGGGAGCCACGTCGCATATGGAGCCCATTTCTGCTGGTTTGGGACATGCACTAGACATGGTACTTGCACGTACTGCATGCAGCTTGGTTCCCCAACTGGCTGAAGCAGGCACTGTGTGTGGCGCAGCACGGCTGGGGCGGACATCCCAGCTGGTCTGGGGTGTGAGGTACACAGTCCTGGCTAGATTGTGCTACATGTGGCACCAGTTCTGGGAAGTCTGAGATCCACATTGCACATATCTGCCTGTGTGGTGCAGTCCCAAAATGGCTGGAACAGGCCCTGCCTGTGATACACATCCCAGGCCCCGCCAATGGGGCTGGTCTGGCATGCATTAGACCCTGTGTGGGTCTCTTCAGAGCCAGAGGCAGAACCAGAGGCTGGATGATGGGGCTCAGTGGGCTGGATCTGGCCCCTGGGCAGCACGTTTGACACCCATGAATTAAATGAAAAATATATCCCTCAGTGATTAAATTATGTCCCTATTTCTCTGACATAGAATTGTATCAGATCACTCTCTCCAGCTGTAAGGAGAGACAGAGCAACAGGTTTTGTCTTAGTCTGCTCCTGGAGCAGCCAAGCGACATGCTGGGTCTTACTCAGGGCTGATTCTAAACTGAGAGTCTACCTCTTGCTGGGATCCTCTGACCCCAGCTGACTTCCTGCCCCTTGGGCAGGGGGGCTGGACTCGATGATCTTCCGAGGTCCCTTCCAGCCCTAATGTCTATGAAATAAGATGGCCTTACTATCTCACTCCCCAATTTATTTTATATGTAAAACCAGCAAAGGTTTTCCTTTATGAGGTATTGGATGATTCTTACATGCATATCACAGTGATCACCCCCAAAAATGCACATCTCTTTCTTTTCCCAAGCTTGCTCTTCACCCTGACGGGAGAGTACCCCTCTGTTCATGTTTAGTCCGCTCAAGACCCTGAATTGGGATACGGTTGCAGACAAGAACTTTTACCCATCAGATACTCCACAAGTCGTACATTTGTGTATACATAATTTATGCAAAGCAGGGAGAACATCAAGTAAAACTAAAAGAAAAAAAATTACATAACTTTAAGAAACTTTTTCCAAAACACCTGACTGTATAGACCAATAAGCAAATTGCAGCAATTTAAAAGTGGATGGGACTTAATGCAGAGTGCTTACATGTGTGCTGACTGTTCATAGAGCCATGCTTATCCTGGGGTAATTGAAAGTTAGATGTTGGTATCTTATGGCTTGTCTATACTGCTTCCAAATCATGCTAGGAAATGCTGCAACAGAGCACAGCATGCTTCCTTTGGTTCTGCTAAATCTGGAAATGAATATAATGTAGCTACCTTATAGTGCTGGGCACTGAAAAGTGCTGGACACTTAGTTCTCTGTCTCAAAACTAAGTTGCTCTGGCTTACTCTCCAGGTACCACAGGGTAAGGGCCTTGCTACAGGTTGCATGTTGAACTGCTCACATGTTGATTAGTGTCAGTGCTAGCTTGAGTTTAGAGCAGTCACAGCTTAGGACTAAAAACCTTCTCTGACTGCCCCCCACCTGCACAGCTGTGCCTTGCCGAGAGAGGGCTGGAGAGGAGGGACCCAACTCGGAGCTACAGCTGTGAGTTGCCACTGCAGGGCTGGTGAGCCAGGACAGGCTTTTATCCCAGCTCTAGGTCGGGGTTTATGAGAGCTGGGTTGGGGGTGGGTGAGGAGCAGGAATATGAAGCTGTGAGGTGGAGAGTTAATGGGACCAAGGGGTGGGTAATGAAATAGGAGGTGGAAAGGAAATGGGGGTGGGGGAAAGGTGATGAAATGAAGGCAGCCAGCACTAAAGGATAACATAAAAAGAATTAAAAATAAATAAAGAGGAAGTAAATTAAAGAAAGCCTCATGTTTCAATAAATTGGGATTTGAGAATGGGGTGGGGAAGAGTGCCAGTCATACTCCTGGGGTGGCTGGGGAGTGGGAGTGGTGAGGGAAGGTGCTTTTGGGGGAGCTACTGCCTCTTCCCTGGAAAGGAACCCCTGGCTCATGGAGACCTGATGCAAGCCCCTACATTGTTCCTTCCCATCCCCCCTAAACCCCACTCCCGGACCCATCCGTACCCTGCAACCAAGCTAGGTGGTATGTGCTCTGAAGGCTGTTTGCAAGGGGTTGCACCCTGGGGGCGGAAAAGTCGCACCCCTGGGGTGGGAGGGGGAGTTGTCATGGTGCCAGAACTGCCCCTTGGCCAGTAGAGTTCAAGGGGTGGAAAGTTTGTCCACACAGAACAGGGGGGTGGGGGAGGAGACACTATCGTGGGATGTTGAAGGACTGCAGCTTGGGCAGCTCGTCTGTGGGGACTGGCCACATATTAATGGAACACGAGCTGGGTAACACGGATCAGAGCTAAACCTGCCCTCGAGCGGCGTGGCATATCTTTAAGCTGCCTAAAGTGTGCTTAAAACTAGTTTCAGGTGTTATTGTGGGGACAATGCAGTGATGAAGAGCTCCAGGAGCTCCCTAAAATTAATAGGGGGGGACCTGGTGACCGTCTATAGACTCACTAGGGGGGACCAGAAGGGTTTGGGGGAGACGCTGTTTCCCCTAGCGCCCGCTGGCATAACAAGGAGCAATGGGCACAAGTTGATGGAGAGGAGGTATAGATTGGACATCCGCAAAAACTACTTCACAGTTAGGGCGGCTAGGAGCTGGAACCAACTTCCAAGGGAAGTGGTGCTGGCCCCTACCCTGGGGGTCTTTAAGAAGAGGCTGGATGCCTACCTGGCTGGACTCATTTGAGTCCCGTTTCTCTTTTTGGGGTTTTTTGTTGTTCTCCTGCCCTGGCGGGGGGTCGGGCTAGAAGATCTACTAGGTCCCTTCCGACCCTAAATCTATGAATCTATGAATATGTAACAAGGCCCTAAGAGGGAGCACACAGATACCAAATACTGGACACTCTGTAGCATCCAGTCTTTAACTCACTGTAATTTCACTTGTCCATACCCTAAGTGATGTAGGAGCTTAAGTTTGGTAGATTTACAGTGAGGCTTAGATCATGTCTTGACTACCTACCTGCTTGACCCGGCACCACTGCTGAGGATCAGGCCTCGCTCAGTTGGTCCCATTCTACATGTGACCACGCCTGGCAATGAGGCAGAGTAAATGGCTTTGAGGAGTCTGGGCACATGCAAAGTGATGCATCTGAGCACATGCAGGTTTGGTTTGTTTGAGTGTAGAGGCCATATAGACATGGCTTTAGGGCAGTGATTCCCAACAAAGATGCCACGGCACCTTGGGATGCCTTGAGATCCTTTCGAGGGTATAATGGGGAGCCATGAAATGTTAGCACTGTTAGGTGTGCAAAAATGATTCACAAGATAAACCCAGGGATTTTAAATAGGAATCCATAGCATCAAAACCATTCTGACCAGTTGTGGTCTGAGTTCTTTACAGCAGAAGAATTACTCTATTATTTTTCTGAAGTAAAAAAAAATGAGTGAAAACAAAGAGCTGGCATTTTTGAAGGGGTGCGTTGAGTTAAAAAGGTTGCGAATCACTGCCTTAGAGCCTTAAATCTCTTTTAAGAACAGGATTTAGGCTGAGCCTACACTTAAAACATTTTACTAGCATAACTCTGTTGGTAAGGGGTGTGATTTCTCCCAACATAAGTATGCTTGTAAAAGCTTTAAAATGCACTTATCCCAGTGTAAGGCACTTTATACAGCGATAGCTTAATTTGTTTCACCAAATCACAATGAACTATGTCGGTATAATGAATTTTATACCACTATAACTTCATCTTCATTAAAGCACTTCCTGATTTAACTGTGCCTGCATAATTAAGGCTGCAAAACATTCCAAATATAGACAAGGCATCTGGTTTTAAAGGCACGTTTGAAAATCTAAATACATTGCACTCTGTCCACTGGTGGTAGGCTCCTTTGCTTAGTCACAGAGAAAAAATGGAAATCTTAGAGGTAGTCCTCCTCTGACTTATCCTAAAAAGATTGACAGATCCTACAGCATCTCAAGAGGACTCTCTCCCCCACCCCTCCACACCTGTCCTGCTTATCAAGTTCTTGGTGTCATGGCTCATTCTTACACCAGACAGGTCAGTTTAACATTTCTACAAGCAGTGTGTGATCAGGAGGACCACCTGGAGGCAGTGCAAAAGTCTTTTTGTCCCCCCAAAAGGGCTATTATTCCCTAATCACCTCTGGGAGACTTTGCTACCTTCTAGTTTCGATGTCCATCATTTCACAAGCTTGATTTCCACCTCCCTTGACATTCCTCACCAGTCAAGGTGATTGACTTCTGATTTGCATGTCCGTTATTCTTAGCTACAGGAGTGAAATGATGCTCTCCTGCTGCTTTTAAAATCATTCTGATCAATTTTCCTTTGCCGTGAAATATAAATTATTGAAAGACTGCAAGTCCTCTGTCACACATATAATTTAAAACACTTAATAAACATTATGGAAAAGCTTTAAGAAAAGGATTCCATTGTCATCACAGCAAAATCTTGACTAATAATGGTGAATGCAGAAAGGTTTTTGCTTTTAATTATGCAACAACCCTAAAATTACTAGGCATGGAAACCCCCAAATATTTGAAAAGACAATATATATATTTGATAAAACTAAGTAGCATGAGCAACGTCACTTCATCAAGGTAATAAAAGGTAATTCTCTAGGGCAAAAAAGAAGACTCTGTTTGGGAAGGATGACAACCTGACCTTTCAGTGCATTGCAGGGAATATCTCGATACAAGGTGGGAACTAAAGGGGGAAAAAAAAAATCTCACAATCACTGTTTCTTCCTGAGTCTACTTTACTCCTGGGATAACACGGCTACATGCTGTCCCTTGCTCTGGGCCACTGTAAATTTATAATCTCACTTTTCAATGGGTAACAAAATATGGATGGACATTTTTTTCCTTGGCTTACATTGCAATTCTATTGACAGCAATAGTCACTTGAATAGTTAATTATGGATGGTGCTTTCTATTTCAAATAAAACATTTTTACTTTACCCTATGGAAATAAACATGAAACAGCATCACAAAAAGAACATTTTTATGCTTTGTTTCATCTAATGGATGATATGCTTTCATACTTTCATGAACGGACTAGAAATATACCCATTTTAGTACAGAATTTGCCCGTCGTTAATTAGCCAGGGACAGACAAAAGGATTTTCACTAGAAAATGGAGTATTGACTACTCCAACATAATGCTGAATGCAACTACGCACCAGAATGAATATTCACAGAAAAAAATATAAAGGCCAGAAACACGCATACATCAGCAGGAGCACATTTTTCACAGATCAACCATTCTCTTTCTGTCCTTACCATCTTTGTGCTCAAGGGAAATCTACCAAACACCTTTAAAAGGCAAGCTTATAAACAAAAAATCATAATCTGGCTGGACATTAGGAGTCAAGAACTGAACACCAATATTAATTTTATGGCCCACTATAATCTACCTGATTCCTGAAATTCTTCCCACACACTACAGGTGATAATGACCCTACCCCCTTCTCACGCGTCTTGATCTCCCAGTAATCAAGCGTCTTTTCTTCTGCTAATTGCTCGTCTGCTATCCCTCCGCAGGGATAGCAGACCTAACCCTACCCCTTAGACCAACACGGCTACACCCTATACCTCTGCTACCCCTAGGAATTTCTCCCTCCTACAATTTCACAGCTCTACCCACTGTTCTTAACAAATGCTTCTGTCCTCACACCTGATGAAGAACACCTTGCATTTGAAAGCTTGTCTAACTTCATCGCAACCACACAGCCCAATAAAAGATCTTACCCAAAAATCATTGCCTCCTCCAAAGTACCCCCAAAGATCATCATGGCTACAACATCAGGAAAGATGTGGACAGTCTGGAAATTGTCCAGCTCGGGCCTGGGAAGCAAGATTACGGGCCTGGGAAGATTACGAGCCTGGGAAGCACGATTTATGAGGAAAGGCTAATAGGACTAGGGTTATTTAGCCTGGAGAAGAAAAGAATAAGGCAGGATTTGATAACAGTCTTCAAATACCTGAAGGGTGATTATAAGAAAGACGGAGATAGGTTTATATCTGTGGCTGTGGGAGCGTCAAGCTGCAGCATGGGAAATTTAAATTGGAGGTTAGGAGGTACGTTCTGACTTTGAAAGTGGTCAGGCATTGGAACAGGCACCTAGAGAAGTTGGGGAATCTCCATACTTGCAAGCTTTCAAAAGCAGGTTGGACAGACACTTGTCTGGGACGGTTGAGTTAGGAACGATCCTGCCTTGAGCAGAGGGCTGGACTAGATGACCTTGTGAGGTCTCTTCCAGCCCTACTTTCCTAAAACCCTATAATCACTCTAACACTGCCATACACACCCCAAACTCTCCATAAATTATTTCTCTTGAGCAGACCAGAGATCAGGACACTGCTAACATAAGCATTTTGTATTAAATATTCACACAGATTTGTTAGAAGACTATGACCTACTAAAGCAGAGGATGATGACTGGATCTAAAATATGATATGGCTAAAGGTTCCTGAGTATGAAGAGAAGTGGCTCCATTAGGCTTAACAGACTACTAAATTATATGGATTTTCTACATACTATTTGCTTACTAACCAGTGGTCAATTAAAATCATTGTTCCAGTATGATTTTTAGGAGCTATAAAACTGTGAGTCTCACTTTAAGCACAGTGGAAGTCCATCTAAATCCAAATATATGTACCTCTAAGCCTTTGAACCATCCTGTAAATAGGTCACTGCTTAATACGGTTGATTGAATACAAGTACTGTTATAGGAACTAATGAATTGCTTTTTGTGTAGCATGAAATGGAAAATCTGTCTAGATGAAGTTACTCGCAGAGCAGCAATGATCATTTGGCAAAGTTAATAAAAGTTTGTGATAATTATAGCATGCTGTGTATTAAAAATTTTGGGTTTGTTAAATATGCTTTAACAGGTGAAACATTACAGGAAAAAGTGTGAAGTGGTTTTGCCCATAATATTTTTTGACAAAACAACTACTTTTCATATGGAATAATTTGAGTTAATTCCTGCAGGTTACCATTTCATTAACAGTGCTCTACTTATTTTCAATTTTTCATTGGAAGTGGTTACAGCAAACAGTTGCCTGAAAATCAGGAAACCAATAGTTTTATCCTCACCCCGGCACAGACTTAATGTTTGAGCATAAGCATAGTATTTCACTTTTTCACTTCTCAGTACCTCCATCTGTAAAATGGGGATAGTAGGTGAGGTGATTTGATACCTCAGAAGAAGAGCGCTACATACAATATTATTTATCTTCTCATTAGCCATATGATCATCTAACTTCCTTCTAAAGGAAAACAGAAGATCATTTTGGGTATGAAAAGCAGCTTTACTGAACACTATGTTGTCATGAAAAAACACAAAGGGAATAAGACAAAAGGTGCCACTTCATATGTGAATGAACTGTTGATAATGTTGAAAGACATAAGACAACCTACCAAATAACTAGCCCTTTATTACAACATGAATTTATTTTGTGTACTATAACAAACTAAACTAAATTAAAATTAGACCAGTTCTATTAGTTTTTTGTTACTTGATTTCAGTTGGAGTTTTTACCTTATTCTTTTGCCAAATTTAATTTGTTTAGAAAAAAAATGTGTTTTAAATGTAGGGGTTTTTTATTCTTATTCTCTTTTTCTTTCTTTTCCCAAAACTTTTTCAGTGGAAAAAATGTAATGAGAAAAAGATTTCTCTTTCTTCACTTAAAAAAAATACCTTTTATTTTCTCTCTCCTTTCCAGGGGTAAAAGCGAGTAAAAATATAAGGAGGAAATGAATATTTTTAAATGTTCACTTTAGAAATTGAGAGAAAAGTTGATTTTAAAAAAATACCTCTTTCATTTTGATTTTTTTTAAATGCAAAAGTTGTCAAAATTACTTTTATTTAAAACATCATGGTTGTTTCATTTTTCATTCATTCAAACATGACAAAATCTCTCTAGTGAGAAAAGTTTTTATGAGTCCTAAAGATGGGTCAAATTTTCTGCAATTATAATCTCACTGAAGAAAATGGAGCGTCACCATCAGAGAATCTGAGCCACTATGTCCCATTGTCCGTGGAGAGAATCAGCTATTAATATCAACAAAACAATATGTAGGATGCCCCAGGTCAAATATAGCAACTTATCTCAATATATATTCTTAATAACTACTTCAAGATGACGGATATTTCCACAGAAGAACACACACCTTCTAATGTCTTTCTACAATATATTAAAATTCCAATTTAACCCACTGATGGAGAACCAACGATACGCCATTTGATGAAACCAGTATCTCAGCCTTTTTATTTAATAATGTAAAGAGAAAAAAGAGAAACTGGGTCCTACTGAGTGGATTTACCATACAAGAGGCAAACCCTAGTATTTATGGAATAAGCTCTGTGAAAAAAAAGACCAAAACAGTAAGGGAGAATAATTTAATGATGTATTTCTATATAAAAAACACCTAGACTTAGAATTCGATTGAGAAGGGCTTTACAGGCTGCTGTCCATGAATAAAAATATTCAAGAAAAAAATATGCAGAACACAACTACAACATATTGAAGAATTAAATAAACTAATTCATAGGCAGATGCTTAAACAGTGTATACTCCAAAACCAAATGGTTTGGGTCAGGTCCCTGTTAACTATAAGTATTCTAATTACTGGGACAGCTGATGTTTCAAATGAACCTAAGCCACTTTGGCTACTGTACAGTTCCTACATGCAGTATAATATTGTTTTGCCTTTTTAATTTAGCAACAAACAACGGGGAAGATTCTACAAAAATGACCCAGACTTTGATTGTGGAACTGACTGTGCTGTCGTTGTACATATAGAGGACTTACAAATGGCCCTTAGCAGCTTCTCCCAAACATACCGGGTGCCTGGGACAGACCCTTAACACTGGAAAAACAAAGGTGCTTCACCAGCCTGCTCCGGGCCAATCAATTCTCCCGGCAAAGATCCTCGCTGATGGTCAGGAGCTGGAGAACGTTGAATACTTCTCACCAACACTAACACCATCAGTATGGAAGTGTTAATTACTCAACATCAGCTGCAATGGACAGGGCACTGTGTGTGCATGCCTGGTGTACATTTACTAAAACAACTGATATCATCCCAAATCAGCCAAGGACAAAGGACACAAGGGGACCAGAGGAAATGCTTCAAGGACACCATCAAGGTGTACATTAAGAAGTGTGGCATTGACACCACAAATTGAGGAAAACTAGCGTGGGACAGGGCTACGCGGTGACACCGTGTGAGAAAAAGTACATCTTACTTGCAGGAACACTGTCTTACTCTAGAGGTAGAAAAATGACAGATATGGAAGCTAAGGAAACAAGACTGAAAAGTCTGGGGGCTGACCCTCCCTTTAACCACCACCTGTGGCATTTGCCAGAGAGTCTTCAGCGCTAGGATTGGCCTTATTAGCCATCAGCGGACTCATTGACAACCCTTTACTTGACCTGTGGGAGTGATCATCCTTGAACAGGAGGGATTGCTGCTGATGGCAGTATAATATTATTTTGCCTTGTTAATTTCTCAACAAACAATGGGTAAAATTCAACTAAAACAATTGTGAAATATGTCTATTGATAAGTCACAGCATGCCTCTTTCTTTCTTTCAATAGAAGTTGAGTAAAATCCCCTAGTTGGGTGTAGAAACAATAATATTCACTGCTTGCCACATATTGGAGATTAATGTGTATGCTAAAAACGAAATATACCCATCAGATTCATTTTCCTTCTCCTCCCTCCCGCACTCTTTAATTGCAGGATTGCAATTATGTGGCTAAAAAGCCTGGCCTACAGAGTAAACCCAACAACCTTGTTGTGTGCAATGGATGCGCAAGATTGATTAACTTAAGGTGTGACGCATGGGTCTCAGCTGCCCTCCACAGAAGCCTGGATCAATTTGTCTTTGTGCTCAGAGAACATCATCTGCTTCTAGTCAGTTGACACAACTTTTACCAAAATGGCAAGAACCTCTTCCACATCACCCATTACTATCAGTCTTCCCTTGCAAGTAGAACATATTGCACCTTCCTCAATGGTGGGACATTACTGTCTTGGCAACACCAAACCTACTTAAGTGCTCGGACACTCTGAAGATGGCCACAGTTAAAATTATACAGCTAGACTGATACCTCCAGCAGGTCCCTCTGAGGTGATGAAATATTTACACCCCTCTTTCACTACTTGGGGAAGAATCCTTTATCTTTTTTTGTGCCTAAATGGTAGTTACCTAGGTATGCAGCTGCCAGTTTCAGCACCTACACATAGTTTACAATTCAGTCTGGGGATTGCAAGTGGCCATGTGCCTACTGAACATGCTCAGCATGGCTGTGTTCTGCTCAGATGGATACTTTCATCCAGTTACACACCTAGGGGTCTGGGCCCCCCTTGGCCAGATGAGGCTATAACTTATATCTCCTACTTCTTATCATAGTGTTCTAACCTCCAAAGCAGAAATAATGCTAAATAAGCCCTTCTACCAGCCACACCCTTGAAGCTCACCCTCTGCAACCTGCATTTGATGCTCCCCAGATAAAATGAATAGCAATTTGGACATAGACACAGCTTTGAAAGTTTTTCTACATACCTTGAAGCAGCAGGTGCAGCTCGTGATCGTTGTGATGCTGGGGCGCATGAAGCATTCCACAGGAGTGGAGGGGGGGGAGGCCTCCGTGTGCTCAGCAGTCCCCCTGCACGCTCCCCACTGGACCCAGAAGCGGACCAGAAGTGCTTCTGGTTCACTTCCCAGTCTGTTGCCGAGTGTGCCGGGGAGCCCCTTGTGCCTCTCTGGGACACTCCATGCGCCCCAGCATTGCAGCACTCACGAGCCACCTGCTACCTAGAGGTATGTAGAAAAAACATTTAAAGCCGTGTCTATGTCCAAATCTTCGAATCTTTCTAAATCTCTCCGAATCAATTCAGAGGGTTCCAATTTGATTCGGATAGATTAAAGGGTTATCCGATTCAATTCTGATTCAGAGATTCAGCTACTGAATCGGGCCGAATCTCCACCAAATCGAATCAGGGACCGAAGCTTCACACAGCCCTATCAGGCAGCACCTGTCCACAGGCATCCGGCCTGGGGGTCACCACAGCCACGGATGGAAGCACCGGGACCTGTGCAGCTCAGACAGGCAAGCAGGCTCCGGGGAGGTGGGGGGGAAAGAAATCAGGCTCACGGTTTTTTTTTTTTCTTCCCCCTTCAGTGGAGCCTGCCTGCATGGGCTGCTGCTGGGCTGCCCACACAGCCCCTGAGCTGCACAGGGCCTGGTGCTTACCTCCGCGGCTACAAAGGTAGCAAACTAAAACACCACAGACATGTTTTATTTTGCTACTTCCCAAAGTCATTTAATGCACAATATGCTGCCAACAGAGTAAACAGCAGTGCCATTAACACGCAATACGTCGCTGACAGTGTATACAGCAACGCCATTAAAGTGGTGCAAAAGGGCAGTTAAGCCACTTTAAAGGCCAATTTTGTGGCATGTACAAAGGCCCTCCGAGTCCAATATGTGCATTCATGTTCAAATCAAAGAGCAAGCCAACAGCAGAAAGCTCAAGACATTTTTAAAATATCATATTTTTATGAGTTTCAGTAAAAATACAATATTCAACATGAAGCAGGAGAAAAGGAAACGACCAGTAAGCAAGAACCATAAAGAGCAGGTGCGTCACCAAACTGTTTGCTTTGAAATTTTGAAATGTTTCATCCATGCCAGCAAAGAAATCTCTCCCCCAATAGAGAGGAAGGGATGACTCTCATAGAACAATGATATGGGAACGACACAAGCTTCTTGCATCAACAGGAGGCTGAAAAGCCACTAATTCCATATTTTCTTGTATTTCAAGCATTCTAGAATTCCAAATGAACGCCCTGTTACCAAATCATCCACTTTGCCAAGTTTAATTCAATTTGTGGAGTACAGTAGTAACCACGGTCTTATCTCTTGATGGGGTCAAATCATTCACTCTAGACTCCAGATAATGTTGTATTATCTGCAAAAGTGCCTACCCAGTTCAGTTTTTCCCACAGAATCTTGATTCAGAAATAATCTCACATTGGTTCTTAGTCTTAAGGACATGATTTGTTTAAGATTAAGATTTCTACAAAGTTTCCACTTTTGCAAGGTGTTTGGGAGAAACAGACATTGATCAGGGTCTAAAGCACTGGCACTCTTTGGCCAGTGTAGCACTAAGGATTAACTCCCTTACTAAAGAGTGATGTCATGCACAGGAAGTGGTCGGTCAACCATTTTGGGTCATGGGGAGTGTTGTTACAATAAAGGCTTAATGAGACCAAGGAATCTCCCTGCCTCTTCCTAAGATCCAGAATAACACATCCAAGTACACACATTACACAAACTGGTATAAATGCTCGGAAACCAGTCTACACCTGTAACCAAACTGAACTTCAGTGTATGCAGACTGGTTTAAAGATGGCAGAACCCTGTCTAAGATAGACCAGGACTGATGTAGTATCAGACCTAAGCAATTTAGTTTAGACTGGTCTATTGAACCAAATGCCCTAGTGGCTCAACTTAGGCCACAGCCCACCAGCATCCCAGGCTGCTTTGAGGGCCCCCCCCACTAGCTTCTCTTGTGGGCCCCCAACCAAAGGGAAAATGCCTGTTCAGTTTACCCCAACCTAACCCAGGGCACTTAGAGTATAGCATGAAACTTAGATCGCTTCCGTCTCAGGTTTTTTGAATGTCTGTACTTAGCCTTTATGACATTTGGGTTACAGCTATTACTGGGTTACACAACTTACTCTATTGGTCACCATGAAATTAGAAGGCTTACTTTTTTAAAAATTCACTCAACTATTAAACTCATCACTTGGTTCAAAATCAAATTGGAGCAACTTAGTAATGCTCCCTACTGACGGTTTGTACATTCTCTACCTCTTCATAAATGACCTTTCATGCAGTTTCTGAATACTGCAATCAGATTAGAACAGAAATATACTATTCACATTAAAAGACTCAAACAAGTTTACTGTGTGCGTGTGCTCAGCTAGAAGTAACAGAGGTTAAATCTTTATGGGAAAGTATCATTCTTGCCCCAGGCAAATTGGTGTGCACATGCCAATTTCCACAAAATTTGATGTAATCAGTAGCCATTGCTCAAAAAATGAACACAGTAATTGTATTACAAACCAAGAATACAGTATACTAGATTAATTTTGTGAGAAAATTATCATACATAACAATGGGCCCTTAAACTAAACTGCACGTATTATTAAGCAGCCACATATATTATTGCGGAATCTGGGCTTTGGTCTGTCAGGACATATGACCACTTATTTTCATCATATTGACATAGTATGAAAAAACAATGAAAAAACAATAAAATCCTTCAAACAAATCTAATGTGCATCATGTAAAGCCAAAGGTGTATGGTCTGAGTTTTAACAATTTCAGTTTCATAGTACATTAGCAATTTTCTGAGCCTCATATCTTTCAGACAGTACAGGCCTGTCACACACGATGGATCCCATACTAGTTCAATAGATATGGGCATGACATGTAATAGAAAACAATAGGACGTACAGATTATAGGCAGAGATGGTAGCACTGCTTTTCAGGTGCTTGTAACTTTACCAAATGTTAACTGTTGGGACTGAAACTTTCCATGCTGGATATCTGCCTCAGTCTGATTTGTTTTTAATGTTTCAATTAAAACAGATCACCTATTTCTAAGGACAGATGAGGCAAAAAACATTTTTTTGTTGTGTCAAAAAAAGATTCCGACTCCTGAGAAACTGTAGAGCTCTGAGGGTTTTGGGGGGGAAAAAAACCACCTGAAATTTGGCACAGGAGAGTGTCATCTGAAAAGGACATGATTTTGCATTCCAAAGGGCCTCACCGAGATATTTGCATGACTGGAAAAGTGCAAAATAGCTCCTAGTTGGAGGAGTACAAGGCCAGAGCAATATTCAATGCTGTGGGGTTGCTCGAGAGCCCTAACCATAGTTTAAAGGTGTCCTTCCCTCCTAGGCCTCCAGAGAGGTGGAGGGAAAGTACTCTGTGCCAAGATAAATTCTCTCTAGCATACCTGTTTGCTGGTTCAGACAGAGCATATGGCATGCTCTATGCTATGGTGTGAATCAACCACATACTCAATAAATTCTTAGAAATAAGTTCTTAGAAATTCTGTGGTGGCTTGAATTACACTTGACTCTGAGGGGGGAGTCTGCAAAAAAAATTGGCCGGGGTTGGAGCTGTGCACATGGGTCCCTGCCAGTACTGCAGGGCCGGGGCCAGCGGTGGTGGCAGCCAGAAGGAGCCACTGCTGCCTGGGCTGCTTAGAAAGGCACGGGGCAGGCCAGGGGCTGTGCGCAGTGATGTTGGGGGGGGCCCACTGGCCCCGGGAGGGTTCTCATTTCTTATGGGGGGGCTCTCATCACTTATGGGAGTGCTCAATCTGCCCCGAGCTTCCCCATAATTTGAACCCTGGTGATATAAATCATTGGTTTCCAATAGGTAAAATGCAAATAGAAACTGACCCATAGAAAGCTGTCATGGCTATTCTGCAGATTCATCACCTTACTGTTGTAAAGATTAGACTGTACAACACCCATTCACACTGGAACACTCTGTCAGCAACACACCAGAAAGTTCTTTGAAGCCCAAATATTGTATCTGAGTTATGGATATTAAATTTGACTGACACGGATAAATTAAATGCCTGATTCTCTTATGCACAAAGCTCCCACAGCTCTCTTTGACTTCAGTAAGCAGTAGTGACATTCAGCAGGTGTTTACCACCTGGTTAGGATAAGAAACCAGATTTTTCTAGATGTACTTCATCTTGCATGTGAAAAAAAATGATTTTACTAAGCACACATATAAATATTGGAGACTGGGTTCTGGTCTCTAGTGTTTATATGAAAAAAGATTTCTTCCAAATTCTTCTTTGGAAACCTACACTACAGGGTTTTTTTCATTTCAGTAAATTTTATTTCAAATAGTTTTCTGATTCATTTCAAACTCATCCTTACATTTTTGTGATGAGCTATAGTATCATAAGGCATTAAATCCAACAAATGTAGAGAGTCATATTGGACTAAGCTAATTCTTGGCAATGGAATACATTCCCAGTAAAACATCTTGTGTCAAAGGAAAGTTAATTCATGTCACCATTTTATCTATTGCTCAATAGCTGATTTAAATCCATCATAATCTGGCTATAGGCTGCTTTCTGACAAAGTTTGCTGCCTACAAAATTCATTTTGCATCCACTCATGGACTATTAAGATTCAACCAATATTTCATACCGCACAGGTAAAATATTAAACACAATGAGCCAGATGCTCAGCTGGTGTAAACTGACATAGGTTCATTGACTTCAATCTCTGGCCTAATATATATTTCCATTAGCCTGAAATGAGAATGATGTAGGGTTTCTGCCTGGAAACTATTCTTACAATTGAACGTGCCTGAAGCATTGGCATATTTCTAACATGATTATTTGAATGAGTAGTTGTTTTCTGGATTACTAGGAACTGATTTATGTAAGCTGCACATTAGTTTGCAAAGGGATTCTTCTGATGAGGTTTGAAATGGTTAATTCACATGAAGCCAGTCACTTTTACATGATGGACAACTTAAAGTTGCGTGTTGTCATAACTTCAAGGTACTGTGCAACTTTTTAAACTATGTCTGATATATTTCACCATAAAACAGTTTAATACAGAAAATTTAATCAAGACAGTTGTGTGGGAATTTTGAGTTTCTGAAATTTATTTGACACTGGTCCTAGGAGTATGCTTCTTATGCTCATGCTGTACCTTATCTGAAGGTTATTATTTTTTATGTCAGTTTCTATTCACTACCCAATGAAAGACTAAACGCTGTATAAATATTTTACAGTGAATCACGTTCCAGTTATTTTTTCCTCGCACAACGTGACAGAGAGCTCCTAATGCAGCCTAAATAAGATAATAGTAATGATGATTCACATTGCCTCAAACAATTGCCATATGATAGCCTTCAGGGGGTAGCCTAGAAAAGGGACATTAATTAACAGCGTATAGGGTCCCTTAATGATACTAACAACTTTTATTCTTGTAGCCTCAAAAAAGGATCGTTTAGAAGATCATTTCTGAATGCTTTCCCCTTGGTATTCTTAAGTTTTTTCTAATATCAACTAATCTAAATGGGATAGTTGATCCCATCTAAATGCCCACCACCTACAGTGATGGACACCATAATAATGTTTGTCAAATGATCATATTAATTGAATGTCAAGCATAAATGATATCAGATAACTGATGCAGACGGGAAGACTGTCTTGGCAACTTGGTTTGGAATGGACTAGGCAAGGGACTGTTAGAGCACTGACTCATTTGGCAGCCAGTATGGAAAGGAAAGGGGTTTCCTTTGAGATGCAAATAAAACACCAGCAATAGCAGACAAGACCTTAGATGTAATGGATGAAGGAGAGACAGAAATTAAGTATGACACCATACGTTCTGAGTCTGAGCGATAGCAGGATTGCAGTGCTAATGGGAAAAGAGCACTATCAAAATGTCTTTGAGTTGACTTTTTGGCAGCGATGGCTCTCTGTAAATATTGCAAAGGCCTCATCAGAAGACAACAATTACTTCTCCTCTCATTCCTTCCAAATAGGAGCATGGTGCCACCTTTAGCATGTTCTACAGAAAGGCTAAGGATTTTGGTTCATCTCAGTGGCGTAACTGGGTGACTGGGGAGATGGGGAGGGAAGCGGGATGATACGGGCAACCACCCCAGGTGTCAACTGGGAAGCGGGGGAGTCAAGGGATGCAGATAAAAGCAACTGCTGCTGGCAACCGGCATGTTCACATTTGCATTCACAATCCTCAAGTTTCTGCTTTTGCTTTGCCCTGGGGACCCAGCTGCATCCCTACGCTGGTGGTCATCTCATCCAGTATTCCTCTCTCCTAACACTGACCAAAAACAGATGCTTCAGAGGAAAGTACAATAAGCCCAGTGGTAGGTCAGTGTGAGGCAATACGCCCCACGGGAGGGTTTTGCCTTAATACTTAACAGTTACAAATTTAACTCTGTAATATGAAATTCTGTCTCTCTTCCAAAACTTTGCCAGCACTAACTATTGCTGTGACAGCTGAGAACTGTACCTTGAGGCTTCTGCACATAATTCATTTTACTGTAGTTTGTTAGCAGGCAAAAAAAGAAACATAACACGAAGCAGCATGGTAAGTAATCAGAAAACACATAATTCCATTACAAACAAAAGGAGGTGACTAATTTCACCCTCTGGGTAGACATGCCTCGTGTCAGCTGCTTTACCCTTCTCTGGCTACACTGAAGTGAAATCAGTTTACAGCCAGGCATACTGTAAGTCATGCCCCAAATCATGTCCAACTCTTAACGAGACATGCTCCTTTAACAACATCCTTGCATTAAATTAGCTACTATGTAATGTATTACATAGTAGCTCAGTCGACAAGGCTGACTACATTACAATAAAAAGCTTTAGTCTACTTCCAAATTATTTCCTATGCAGCTTCTTTTTTCTCACAGAGCTTAAAATACTCCTACATTGTAGAGAATTATGACATGCATCCTACTAACTTCTGTTACTTTATGAAGCTGGCTTGGTCCTTTAGTTGAGAAACAATGTGTATGGCTTCTGCTGCAGCCTTGAGCTTTGCCATAGGAGAAGAGGAAGGGAAGAGGAAAGCTTTGTAGAAAAAGAAACCTGCCTGCAGAAAATAAAAAAAATGTCATAGAAGATGCATGGAAAATAACATGTAAAGTGACTTCAATGAGGCTGCTTCGGGCATGAATCTGGCTCTTGCTCCTGGGGATCTGTATACAATAAAGAGAAATCACCCTGAGCTGAAATCAGTATCATTTGCTGTGTAGCTTGCACACTACTGATCATGGGCAATGAAGAGTACACAGGCTAAGTTGGTTATAAATACATCAGTGCTTCAAATTGTTTTCAACTATCTGCCATGTCCACTTCCAGTGGGGTATTAGAAAGTGTATCACTTGTGACAGCAGCGTACCCTGAGACAGACACGAGGCTCAGAAAAAATAGGCGGCAAGTAAAAAATGAGGATACTAAAAACTCACGCTGCATAATGCAGTTTCTTCAGCCTGATACCATGTTGTCTTAACTGTACTGTACTAACCAATTACAATGTGCACCATGAATGGTTTGTACTAATTCTCCTCACACAAGTCAGCAATCAGACCTTACTTTTAACCTGTAGCACTACCTGCTATTGTCATCTTTAGAGTAGAGGCTGCTGATTATGTCAGAAGTAACAGGAATGAAGTGGTAAATTGGGTTTTTATAGATTTCATAGATATTAGGGGCTGGAAGGGACCTCATGAGAACATCGAGTCCAGCCCCTCCCACCATAGGCAGAAAGTCAGCTGGGATCAATTTTTCTTTCCTATCATCCCAATTCATCCTGTATATACAAAGCAATAAAGGCAAAGTGCAGCTCAGAACAAAAAAACCCACAAAGGCGAACCACACCAACCACATCTATATGTGGTCCTCTCACACTACACTATTTCAGTTGGCACATCCAATTCCTCAGAAAGCAGAGCATGAACCCTTCTCCCTCCATCTCCCTCTGACCCACAGACCAGACATGCTCTCTGAAATTTGAACTCTGCTCCCACTCCGAAAGAGGCCAAGAAACAACAAATAACGAAAGTCGGTTCATCCTCCTTCACCGGGCTGCTCTCCCTTACCACAGATGTTCTTCCTAATGATGCCAAACTAGTTGGAGAAAAGAGCCTGCGTTATACAAGCCAGCTGTTGCTACAGGACATGTCCTGGACCTTTTTCTGGCCTTCCTGGCATGGGTGGAAACCAAAGGAGTTCTCTGCTAATTAAAAAGACTAAGAAAAGTCCATCATACGCTGATAAAAAGAGGATGCTGGTCAGTGTATGCATTCCTGGAGCTGTAAAGCAAGTAATTACTCAGCTACTCAGGCTGTATATGTGGTAAAAGATCATAAAAGTACCCTTAACTTTTATCTATGGCACTTTCCAGGCTGTTGTCAGCATGTCATTCTGCACTTCCAATAATCTATGAATTCCTAAATGTCTTATAAGGTTGTCCTCTTGACAGTCTATGAATTAAATATACCTGATAGAACTGGAAAATGTGGGTATTTGTAAACACCGTTTATTTTGCTTCCCTGCAAAGCAGAAATGAAGTGAAATCATATCAGGGCTTTCAAGCATTCGATGTTGTCTGTAGCATACTGTAATTAAGAACTACACATTAGAAACAAAATTATTTTTGAGGTCTCTTATTAGTTCTCTTTTTATGTTTCTCAGTTTATATTGGTCTGCTTATTTAACAACTCAATCTCATGGACAATTAAACAATACCCACAGAGGTATACAAATGTCCAACCCAATCAGTTCCACCTTATTAAACTCTTCTTTCATTGTTTTGTTGCATCCTGAACAAACAGTTAAGTAATCCTCTCAATGCAGCTGCACTTGTGAATACAGTCGATGATTAAACCCTCCAACCCCACCAGTTTCATTATTAGATTTATTGGATTTGTTCTTTCAAATGTAAGGTAAATAATGACTGTATTACTAAATCCAGTCCCCACCTTCTCTTTTTGCTTCTCTCTCCCCAGTGATTTAAAAAATGTTGCACTGGGAACCTTGAAATCATTGCTTATGCTGTCACTTCGGATGCCATCAGAGTTTATGATAAGAAACAAACTCAGTTCTCTCAGGGTGCAGTTACAATGACAAAGTTATTTACTGCACTGTATGGAGCTACTAATCTAGGTTCCCATATTCAAGCCAAGAATTGGTGACATTTACTATCTTCCCAACTGCCATGACGTGACATGTAAGTTAGCTTGAAAACTATGTCACATTGACTCCACGGTAACAAAATAACCCCCAAAACCAAAAAATATTGTTTCCATAGTAAACAATAGAAACCACAAGAGACAACGTATATTCTCTGTATAAGTATTATGACTTTAACAGACACAGAAACTGTTATTATTTTGCCTTTAATTCATCTTTTGCAAAATGAATGCAAGTTTCTCCTTTGTTATAACGCTCCCTGGTCTTTTCTACAAATAAGGAATCTGAGGATGTTACTGCAGATATAAATTAAATCTTTGGATATCACGTAAAGGTTACTGCATTAAAAAATATCAAGCATTCCTTAATTCTTTCTATTTTATTATACTCTAAGCATGCAGTTACAATTAATCTTCTCCCCATCCTTATTTTGGGCCCAACCCTCTGAAGCTCTAGAGCAAGATCACCCAGAAAAGTGGTGAATTGGGCTGCTTGTAAATCACCTTTACCTCTACAGTTTTTTATGTAGTAGATGACTGACCTGGAATTCTTCAAAGGAAAGGGATAATTCTTATACTTTGTGATAGTAGCATACATCAGTGACAGGTCATGCCTCTCTGCAGTACAGACCTTTAAGTGATACTAAATGAAACTATTATATACATATCATATTTCAAGAGACTGCCAACATTAATGCATTGTTTCAGTAATAACCATGAATCTAGTGTGACATATTTGGGCTATTTCGATGTGCAGTTGTAATAAACTTTTGTCCAAGAGCATTTAAGTCTCTAGCACTCATTACCCTTGTTGTGTGACCTACAGGGGTCCTTGACAATCAAAATTCTGACACCGAAGTTCACAGTTCAGATCTGCCTTTCAAGCCATCCCTTGAGACTACTTGTAGTGATCCCAAGCCATTTTTGACAGCTGCATTGAGGTCTCCTGATTATAAATTCCACTCTTCTAATCTTTTCATTGGGAAGGGCAGCTGTAAGTAATGGCAAGTTAATTGCTGCAAATGACACAGATTCTAATAAATGCTTTAAAAAATTGAGATCCCTGCTTTTAAAAAACAGTTTGGTGGTATAATAATTTCAGTGTAAATCTCTAAGTGCTCTAAGGTCTAAGCTGCTACTAAATATTGTGCAGAGAAAAAAAAATTAAAGCACATTTTATGGCATATAGGTCCCAGTAATTGTCACTGCATGGCAGGCTTTTATGTCTCACCAGTGAAAATTAAATCGTTACACACAGAACCTAGCAGTCAATACATACTTCAATCAGTGGAATGGTATCAACTCAAACACATGACAATCTGTTCCTAATATATTTGGATAATTTTTTCTTAGCTAGCTATAGGAATTCTTTTCATGTAAAGTAGAACAGCTTGTGGCTGGGTGGACCAGCAAAAGAATATTTACTTTTAACAAGTACACATAATAAAAGACTACTTCATTAGATTTGATTTGAGGAAGCATATACACGTGCACTTGGCATTTAAAATTATGCTCAGGTGATTGGCATCAGCTGTAACACAGACTTGTCAGCAGTCAGAGTTCTTTGTAATGAGACTTGTTAGATATCACAAGCTGAGCCACGCTGGAATAGATTCATACTTGGATCAAGGAAGAATTATAACACATCAGGAGATCATGTCACTCCAAGCTCCCTGTTAGTACAGAAGCAATGTTCTACCATGAAGTTAGGTGTCATCTTTGGATAAATTAATAGCTTGATACATGTTTAAGGCTACAAGGAACTATTATTATAATTGAAAGTGACTTCTTGTGCAGCACAGTTTGTAGAATCACCCTGAGTTATTCCTGCGTCTTTCCCGTAACTTTCAGCTGAGCTAAAGCAGAGGTTCCTAAAGCAGTGCCCGCGGGCACCATGATGGTCCCCCCCCAAGCTTTATTCAGGTGCCCGCATGCATTTTCACGATCAGTAAAAATCATTATTCCAACAAAAAATCATGTCACTGCCAATGAACTCAGAACAGCAACACTTCAAAAAATTTTTCACAAGCTGTACGCCACGGCCACCAAAATGAGACTGAGTCAGTCTGACTGATGCAGTGATGGAGTGGCGCTTACTACGCCCTCCCCAAACGAAATGATGTACATGCTCATATCCAGGTTTCTGAATTCTAAATTTTAATATTCATATTGGCACCTTTTCTTTTAAATTCGAATGTACCCTTAGGTACATGAACGTCATGTGCCCCCGGAGGCTGGGGGGGAATGGCAAGTGCCTGCAGGCAGTGGCAGCAGCGAGCAGAGAGCTACCGCAGGCAGCTGTGGCAAGTGTCAGCAGCAGGGGAGGGTCGAGCAGGGAGCTCCTGCAGGCAGCCATGGCTGTGTCAGAATTGGGGGGGGTGGCAAGTGCTGACTGGTGGTCAGCGACCACCTGCAGGTGCCACCAGCACCATCAGCAGTGGCTGCAGCAGTGTCAGCAATGGGTGGGGGGTGGCAAGTGGTGATTGCCCGCAGGCCCTGCTGGCAGTATCACCGGCGCTTTTTACAGGGGGTGCACTGCCAATCTCAGGGGGTGCATGTGCACCCACGTGTACCCCCTATGCCTCGCCAATGCTTGGGCATATAAACATGGGGAACCCCTGAGCTATTCTATACCTTTTAGAAGAATATGCTATCCTAATGTAATGGCTTCCAAGTGATGAAGCACCTATAGCATCCGTAGGTAAGTTGTTTCACTGATTAATTACCCCCACAATAAAAAATATATATTACACTGCATTTTTCATCTGAAGTTATCTAAATTCACTGGCTCTTGTTATACTTTCGCCTATACTTTTTAAGATATTAAAAAGCCATCTATTATCAGAAATCTTCTCCCCAAGCAGATACTGACAGCCTGTGATCAAATCACTTCTTAATCATTTCTTTATTAAGCTAAATAAACCGGGTGTCTTTAGTCCCTCATAATAGGGCAATTTTTCTAGACGTTGAATTATTCCTCTACCTGTTTTCTGAATCCCTTCCAATTTCTCAACAGTCAAGCTTGAAAATCTCCGGTGAATGGTTTGGAAAGCTGAAAGCATGGGAAATTTGCAGATGGGCTATAATAAAAAGTGGCTTGCATGTAAATGCAGCTATTGCTATTGGCATCTTCTACAAGATGATTTTGAGTTATAGTGTAACTGGGGATGATGCCGGCCTTTAGATATCAAGCACAGTATTCCTTAAATGAGCAATTCATATGCATGTGGTTCTAAAATTCTGAAAATCCTCTGCTTTAGTGCAATACGTATAACTAAAAACAAACAAACAAACAACTCCCTAAACACTCCTCCCCACAAACTACCACCACCAACAGGTGGTCTTTAATAAGTATGGCTTATATTGTGGGCAGAAGCACAGTACACTGGACTTGAAGTGGCTTGGTTTGTCAGCAAAGGGTTTGCCCTGAAGAGAAGTATTACTCTGTGTCAACATGTTTTAAAGTTATTCAGTAGCTTTTGCTTAAGGGCCAACCAGGAGCTGATAGGAATGTGGAAACAGAAATACTGACGCATTTATACCATCATATTGTTAAAAGCATAGGCTGCAACTTCAACAGGTAATATAAGATGGACCAAGCCACCCCAGAGTACCCAAGTTTTCCATGGTATAAAATTGAAGGTGGCAGTGAAGGCAGTGCCTCCTTTTTATCCTTAGGCTTTCTGCAGACCCATAACTGGAAGCCCAAATCCTAAATCCCTCCCCACACCATGCTGGAGTTAAGTGAGGTGAGATGAGGGAAGCCAAGAGCTGCAGTGGAGATAAACATACTAGGGTGACCATAAGGAAAACCAGGACATCTGGGACACTGCCCCTCAACCCACCAAGTCAGTGGCACTGCTGCAGGCAGTAGCAAAGGCCAGCGGGCAGGGGTGTGGGTGCAGTGTGGCGGGAAGGTGAAGCAGTCTGGTGCACCAAGCCACCCTGCCTCCCTGCCAGACTGTACTCGGCGCCCCCATGATTCTGGGACACTCATTTTAATTTCTGCCAACTGGCCCAGACTGGCCTTTGAAATCCAGGACTATCCCCTATATATATCTGCTTCACCATACCATGCGAGTGCCCAGGACCAAATGGACAAGCAGCCCTATGGGTGTCATAGACTCTCAAGGGTCTAGCTGAGAGCTATCTCCTGTACAGGAACCCATTACAAGGTATCCAGCACTCAGCTGAGATTCCCCATGCTCTGACAGGCAACAACGCAGAAACCTACCCAGAACCTGAAGTCCTCCAACAGAATATCTGACATGGTGTCAGATGGATGGGGTCCCTCCTTTCACTTCAAACATCTGAGGAAGCATTCTTATTTCCCATATTGGGAACTTCTGTATTTCCTACCATTTAATTTAATTATTGGTATTACTAGAGTGCCTAAAAGTCCAGTGGCACCATACAAACACAGAGCAAAACAGAGGGCCCCCACGACAAGGCGTTTAAAAGCTAAAAGTTGAGCACAGACAGATAGGGGAGCATAAGGAAACAATCACTTTCAGTTAGTATGGTAAGAAGTGGCCTCAGCATACTAGTTTACCAGTTCACTTCTTTGTCAGCAGGATTCCTGGTTTTCTCTGATAAAAAGAATCCCCAATATTTGGATTTAAAAAAGTAACCCAAAATCCACATTTTTCTATGATTAAAATGAAAACATCTATCTATCCATCTATCTATCTCAGTGGTGTTTCATTTTAACCACGGAACAATGTGGATTTTGGGTTACTTTTTTAAAACCAAAAATGGGGGATTTTTTTTTAAATCAAAGAGAACCAGGATCCCTGTTTATCAGTTACATAGCTGGATCTGACACTTCCTTTTCCAACTGGTCCCTCCAGTATCTCTGACCAGACCCCTTCAAGGAAACAGGTTCTTGTGTGACCAACGTCCAACTTAATTCTAATTTACTTTTGTTTTACTTAAACGATTCTTTCCTAGATTAATGGTTGCCCCTGGAAAAGAAAAAGCTCTTCACGGAAGTAGGGGCAGAAGGCGGTTCCTACAACACAGCCCTGCATCTCAGTTTTCATCTCATTCCATCCATAAGGTGGAAACTGCTGAAGACACCACCATAAATAACCTGTACTTGCAAAGCCCAGTTACTTATTTTAAAGTCTGGCCTCTAAGTGTGGAAAAAACAACCTCTCTCACAGTGGGGAATTCATACTTTAGCACAGTGGGGAATTCATACCTGCCAGTGCAAAGCCCAAACACGTGAGGTGAGAAGATATAGAAAGCCACCTCCCATGCCTCAACGTGTAGGTCCAACAGATCAGATGTGCTATTCATGCAACTACCATTTGTGAACAGAGCGAATGGTTGGAACGTGTAGCCCATTTTTGCACAGGAAGTGTTCCTGTAGCTCTTGAACCAACTAGCGATGCCACCTGTCTGATGACAAATGCCAGGCTGATGCATGGAAATGCTACAGTGCAGCACTGAAGAGTCAGAGAGATGAAGTACCTGCTTGTGTAGATACTCTCCTCATGTGACTTCTTGCACTTCCATTGCAATAAAATGGTGGTGCTTCAATTTTGTGAGGCCTTTTGCTGGGGGTGGGAAGGGAAGGTCGAATTTCCTCCATAAATGTTCTGAATATCATATGCCACTTCATTATAAAAATGCACTAATCAGGAATATACCACTAAGTCACTTTTGAGTCCCCCCCAAAAATGTACAATCTCTTAATTTTTACAGGGATTTGAAGATGTTATGACAAAAGATTTCCCACAGTGTTCATTTACACGGCTATATTAAGTTGTTTTAAGAGGTTCTTTTATGACTGAAACAATAACGTTTCAAAGAAAATAAAAAGATGCTCGCATTCCTATTATAAAGCAAACGGGGTACAAGGGACCATACAATTCTGTGTGTTATTTATTTAAATCCAAATGATAACTAAAAAGAGGCTCCTTGCACTCTATTAACAAGACAATTAGTCTTCTTTTCTATAGCCCTACATTATTGTTTCAAGGGAACAGCGAAAAAGAAAAAAGTGGCTAGTTCTCTCGTGCTATAACATCGTTTCTGTAAGTGTAAACTAACAGATATTTTTATTAGACAATTAACAGCTAGAAAAGTAACATATACATTCAAGTGGAATGGTTTATACTAGCATATGTTTAAATGCCATTCCCAAAATAAGCCATGAGCACCTGAGGTGTTAAAGCTCTAAAATTGCCATTTTAGCAAAACAGAAGAGGAAGGCTAAGGAGTTAGTTCTATACTGTTCTTATATGCTTACACTAATTCCTTAGCTACTAGATTTAATTTCTTCCAAGGGGCTATAAAAATCAGCAGAATGAGTATTAGTCAGAGGTACTCCATCAGATAGATCTTCAAACAGCAGCAAGACTAATCCTCAGGTAACAAAAGCCAAAGGCTTATTGCTATCATATTTAACTCAAAGGATTTGAACAACGACGATTTCAGGTGATTAAATCAATTCATTTTGAAAGGGAAATTGTTGGAGGTTTCTACATTTTGTAAAATATGTTGCATTTCTCCTAAGTGCCTAGGAAGCTCTTAGGAAAACTGTAGACACATTAAAGAAGTTGGGCTTTAGGTTTGGGAACAGTCCAATTAATAAATGAGTTATTGAGTAATACAGATGAGTTCCTTTATAGTGACCTTGACCAAGAAGTCATTGTGAAGTATCATCACTGCATTTATACTGTTAGCAGTGTAGGAAGCCTATGTCCCTCACACTTCATCATGCATCACTGAACTGTAACAAACTCTGACAGGTATAGAGCGCATCTCTAAACATTATGACACTGTGCTAGTGACAGCTGGAAAGGAAGCTGGGCACAATCACAGTTTTCACATTTAGTAGAAAAGATGGGTCTCCATCCACAGCAACCATTTTTTCCTCAAGCAACCCACAGGAAAATATATTTAAAATATTTTGTTAAACTTCTTATTTCTTTACACTTTAATAAAAAGGGAAATGTCAGAAATAATTGCGTAGGCTTTTACCATTAGCAATTTGTCTTCAGGTCTTATGTACAACATTGTCATAGAAACCTCTCTTGGAAAAAAAAAAAAAAACACAACCTGCAGTGCTCAATAACCTTGTTCCATTATAAAACAATTCATGACAAAGGTCATTTGCTTTTGCAATAATATTTGCATAATAATTGCATGTGAAGAATAAAGCTTGGAATGCCACAATAGAATTCCAAGAATAGTCTGTGTCATAAATTAAGTTTTCCAACTGAGTGTATGTAAAAGTAAATATTTTATTTCAGAAATGCATTAATTAAATATTCATTTTTAAATAGACTATCACACTAGACTTGCACTTTGTAAATGAGTAGGACATAAAAGCACTTCTTAATGAACACCTTTGATAGAAGGTAGAGAGCAGAGATACACTTTGAGACTAATGCTAATTTAAGCCACAATTCCCATTACCTATTTTAACAGCTTTACCTCTAGTTCAATATATACTGTAAAGGCTGTAACTTTGTTCTGAGTAGCTATCTGCACGTCTATGTTTGATTCAAGGAAATTTGTATCTTGACAACATTTCTGAAGGATGAAAAATAGTACCCGGTTGCCAAAATGACATAAAACCCATCAAACATTCATGTATTAAAAATGCAGCCACCCACATTACCTACTATATGTTGCATTTTGGACTTTCAACACAGAGGAATGAACAACCGTCTAAAAAAGCGTACATCAATTTTCCCTTCTCTAAGGAGGATGAGATCAGAATCGATGAAAGTGGAGCTCAGGTTGAGAAACTGTTGTTCACATATAACTGGTGCTGTATGATACAAAATAAGTATTCAAAGGGATCAACAACAAATTGAACTCCTCATTCAACAGAGTAAAGAATGAACGAGGAAGTATTCTGCTTTTATTATTCTTGTTACAATAATTATACTTGCGCATGTGTGCCTCTACATGAATACGCACCATATCTGGAAAGACATTATAATATTTATGTTCAAAATCCCCACACTACACATACAATATTTCAGTATATGCCTTTTAAATTTCCTTTGTAGCATCACAAATAGCTTGACAGAGGTGAACTAGTGCTTTAAAATAATAATAAGGGTTAAAACTTATGAACCGTACCATGATTGCAAATAATTTTGTTAGATTTCCCCCAAAATGCATGCCCTGAAATGAAACCATTGTTACA
This sequence comes from Gavialis gangeticus, assembly GCF_001723915.1. Taxonomy (NCBI): domain Eukaryota; kingdom Metazoa; phylum Chordata; order Crocodylia; family Gavialidae; genus Gavialis; species Gavialis gangeticus. The sequence goes on along the minus strand of NW_017728994.1, from coordinate 58,368,871 downwards.
GTACTGTCAACATATTCCACTGAAAATTTTATGTCCGTTTATTTTACACCTGAGTTTCCTCAACAACTTCCTTTTAAGATGAGTTTTTTTGTACTCTCTGATCCAAAGTGACTTGTTTTGAAAAACTGGAGTACAACAGGTTGAGACTTTTTTTTCTGATTATGCACGAGTAAGAGACCTAATTCCCCTGAGTACCAATTTGCATTTTTGCATTTTCATAACTCAGGTTGAAGCCAGAACTTTCAACCTTTGTTTGATTTACAGATTTTAGCAAGGAAAGTGAAACAACCCAGCCCAAGAAGAAAATTGGTTCAGTCATACAAAACTGTGGACTTTAAAAGGCAGCACGTCTGAATACAGTGTCAGAACATTTTATATTGCCTTTTTGTGTGCGTGCTGGTTACTTTAATCTTGTGATACTTCAAAATGTTGAGAAACTGCCATTCAGAGAAAATGATGCCTCATGTATTGTCTGTTGCAGCAAAGTTTGCTCCATTAAGAAGGATTTTGTTAGGAACGTTTCATTTGAGGCTACTTTCATCTGCTAATAGTACTTCCATTTTAATATACCCTGTTCTTTCCCTCCTGTTTTTTCCCCCTTAGGTCCTTCTCCCTTCAGCAAATTAAATACCAAAATGAATATTAAAGCATCAGAAAGGTTATCAAGTGGATAACCATGAGGCAATTCAAAAAGTTAATGTTGCATTCTGTTTTTTCTCATATTTTTGCCTTTGTAATTAGGCTGCTCAGTTCATATTAAGACATCTAAATAGTAGAGTTGATTTTGCAAAAGTCTTCAGTGTCCATCATCTTACCTATATAGGAGAGAAAAAAGTAAGATGGAAAGGTGAGGTCTAAAATGACAGACAAGTGGAGCAAAGTGGTAAGAAGTCAGAAAGCTCATCAGAAATGGCTAAATACAGGGGTATAGGAGAATAGGCTCCTTTTAAATCTTTCCCCGCTTCTTGCACCGAGCAGCAAGTTTTCTGTGATCAGTGTTATAAACAACTCAAAATCTTCCCCAATGAAATTAGTATTTGCTATTAGTTTCTTTTAAAACTGAGTTAAAATCAGCACTAAGCGATGCAACGTGATCTAGCGAAATTCAGAACGCGTGACAAACCCACTGGGTGCATCTGCATGTGTACTTTACTGCAGAGTTAACTATTAGCACCACAATAAAGTGTCACTGTCTACACATGCGCAGGTATTAGGGAGCAGTAAATAAATTAACCCTGCTATAAGATAATACTGTTGGGGACAATACTATCTTACACAGGAGTAATTAAATGCGATGAAATGTGTATGTAGATGGTGACGGGCTGGCTAGTGCACGTGGGTGCTAAAATGTGGGGGCTGCCTGCCGTATGGCTCTGCACTTTAGCACTCTCATGCCCTGGCCAGACCCTTGGATACCCAATGCCATGACCTGGGGCTGACCCTGCCAAGCCTGCTGCCAGCCTGGACTGCTCTGCCCCAGCTCAAACTGCTGCTGTCCTGGGCCCAAGTGTAAACAGTGCACCTGGGAGCTGCCGACTCTGGCTCAAACTGCTCCAGAGTTTATTGCATCACATTAAGTTCATGTCTAAAAGCTCTGTGATGGCAGGGCCACTGCTAGGAGATGGTCATGGAGCCCCTGCTGGCAGATAAGGGGCTCCCAGCCTGAGTCCCATGATGATGGAGCTCCAGCTGGGAGATGAGCTCATTTCAGTACTAGACAGCACACACAGTAAGACTTCTCTTCCTTCCTGCCAGCCAACATGGCTCAGCCCTCATTCATTTATTCGCCAAATGTATATTGATTAGTCCGTCTCTTAACAGGGATGCAGCCTCACATTGCCAGCCAGTTTGTAATAACTTCAAGCCTGGTGATGAAGGAATCCTGGGTTCTATTCTCAGGTCTGGAAAGCAAATGAGGTTTTATAAGAAGAGCTGGGGTTACGGACAGATCAGCCAAGAAAATAGATTTAACACAATCTATTTCAAAGGCTAAACTGCTGAGATCAGTCATATTAGAAATATTTCTGATGGTGACCATTTTCTCCCCATTTAATCCAGCAGAAAATGTGCTTGATACAGATGAAGTGGGGCACATTTGAGAGCTCAGGACACAAATGTCTAATGATTAGCTTTTTGGGTGCTGTGTTTTGGGAGGTTGTTTTTTTTTTTTTTTTTTTTTTTTTTTTTACTTTCTATGACTATTTCTTTCACATTCTAAAGAAAAAAGAAGCTGGATTACACAATGACATCATCTTTCCCATCAGCTGCAACCCTCTAGTTTACACACACAGCTGCATATATGCAACACAGCTATACAGGAAGACTTTAGAAACTCTTGTAGTATTTCTTTCACATAGCATTGGGTTAGGGAAGAAGTGTTTATTTGGGATGCCAACTGGACATTTAGGAGGTAAATAGGCTTCACACCCTGTGGACGCCATTCTGGTGAAATTCTGCTCTACAGAATGGGTTGGGAAGTGAGGAGCAGTTTTGGCCAAAAGCATGACCAACTGGCAAGAAGCATCTTACACTGAAATGTCTCCACTCCTTGTCCACTTTAAGAAATCAGATTGAATATTTTCTCTTGAAAAATTTGCAGAAATCCAACATCTTCATTTAAACGCCTCAGGATTAGATATTCTGAATAATGTATTTCTAACAGTTTGCTTCCATATTTAAATTTTCTGCTTTTAAAGGTAAAAAAAAAAGATATAATGCTCATTTTCAAGATATACTTCTTATACTTCCAAATTGTGTCTCACCTATATAGCTACATAAAGGATGCAAAAAGGATAACAAGATTTTTCTTCTTTTTAATCCTGAGTTATAACTCTGTTCTGAATATCTTACTACCATACTTAATATTCACATCACTGTATGTTTAAACTTTCTAAAAGGCAAGTATTGTATGTCATTACAGTTGTGCTTGATAGTACCTCCATAGTTAATGATCTGCTAGATATTCTTTTATGTTCCTATTTTCAAGGTCTTATAACTTTAGGATAAAAATCCTTGCAATATGAAACTTGGTATACAGGATCCCAACCCCACAGGGAATTTGTTCTTAAGTGTATTTCTCAGAAGCTGCCAAAGAATAGATGTTAAATTTACAGCAGAAGAATTTTCTTTTTGTGCCTATAACTCAAAAATGACATTCAAAAAGCTGCTCTTGCTGGCATACATCTACATTAAAGATGAATTGTTTTTACCATGTAAAATAAATAAAAAGAAAGCTACCACTTGCCTTATACAATAATTTAGTATGTAATGTTCTTTATTATTATTATTTTATTAAGTGTCCTCAAATCTGCTCCAGCATAAAGGAAGACAAGTCTATACGCCAGAGAATTTATAACCTAGATCAAGTACAGATATCCAAGTTCAAGCCCATACAAGTGTAGGGTCTAATCTTGAGGACATATATGTATCTTGGAAGGAATGGTTGAAAGGCTTTGTGCAAGACATTTATTTTTAGAATGGATTTGAAAAGGGGATAATAATATAAGAAATGGGGGGAAGGGAGGCACAAAAAAGAGCAGTCTTCTCTCAACTGCAATATGTACTAATTCAATGTTTTTGGAGAATTCAATTAAGAGACTCAGCCTTATTAACGGCGATGCATTAAACAAGGACGTTACATACTGTAATACAGGCAAGACATTTCTATTATTTAAAGGTACATTTTTAAAAAAAAAATGGCTACCAGTTGTAGTAGTAAGAAGTGGATTTAATGTTTTGTAAAACATGCTAATCAAGGCTACCATCTTGAAAACAGATGCATATACATAACAAGTACTGAAGACAATAAGATTTCATGCAAGTAAAGCACACAAACAAAACTTTACATAAATGTGCAAGACTTAAATGAACACCATCTTTAGAAATTTAATTTCACGTTTAATATTACCCAGTAGAACATATGCTACCACATTAACACAGTTCAGATAGTTCTTGCAAAAAGAAACATATTCATCTCCCAAAGAAGTATTAACAACCTAAAATGGATAACTACCATTGACCCAAGGTATAAAACATTTCTCACTATGCCTTTTTACTGCATGGATGTAAGTGTCTCAAAAGCACTCTAACTTCCTGAAAAATGAAACTTAATGCATTGTTAGATAATAGGTCATTTGATTCGACTGCTTATAAACCTCTTTGTCATGCTGGAAAGTGTATCATTTGCTGTATGTGTTTGAAATGTGAAATACTTATGAAATAGTGTGAGCTTTTAAGTTATACGCTGCAGGTCTGCATATCAATGACATTTATATAGTGCAATCTAGATAATTAGTTAGTAGTCTATGAAAACTTCTCATTTTAATTGGATGAAATTTTGTGCTCAGGAAAATGACAGAGGGGCAATGCACAGACAAGTCTGTGAAAACTTCAGTGGGATTTCAGTATGTATTTAATGTGTTTCAGTGCACTGTTGCAGAGTAATAGATTGAAATGTATGCTCAATATTTTGCTGAAGTGGAGGCTGGGTATACTTCCAAAACTCAATGAGCCTCTTTCCTGGTAGCTATAGAATTATAGCACTGGAAGCAAATCAGTGACAACAAACTCAACAGCTAAGTCTTGGTTTAGGGAAAGATGGCAGCCACTAAAGATCATGAGTTCCAGTGTCTAGTCTTTTACTGACAGTCGCTATTAATTCTATGCATTACACACTCCTTACTAGGGTAATTACCAGGGAGATCTCATGCCCCTAGCCCCACAAAATATGCACATATTTCTATTTCCAAGTATACAAGGCTTGAATGGTCATTTCTGACAATTCTAGGACAAGAACCCACATTTCTGCTATGGCAGACCAATGCGTCTTTCACTTAACAACACTGCCTTTCAAAATGGATATTCCAAGTCCAAGAGCTCAATTATACTGTCAGCACCTACTAGATTACAATCTCTTCAAGAGCTAACAATATAATCCTGAATTTCTGATTCCTAACTTTCTTTTGATACGTAGCAAACAGTTAAGTCATGGGAAAAGTGTGCGCTCCCTTCAAGGTCCTGATCAACGCAAATGATATTAATCTACAAGTCTGTCAAGTGGAAGAGATCTGTACTGTGGACCTAAAGATCCTGGTTATTTATAATTTGCATAAGGGATCAATATGCATCTATATGGCGGAAATAAAATCCTCAAAATAGTCTAATGGAATAGTAAGGTTGCAGAAAGTCTCAAATTTAAGGTTGCTTGTGAATAATTAAAGTCCTCTTATTCCTATGCACTATGATATCACAATATAATTGTCATATTGTTGTGTACTAGTTGTCCCACAGTTGTGAGAGGAGGAAAGATGTTCTGTTTCTTTAAGGCACCGGACAAGGACCAAGTAGATAGGAATTTTGTTCCTTACCGCAGACTTCCTATATAGATTCGTAGATGTTAGGGTCAGAAGGGACCTCAACAGATCATCGAGTCCGACCCCCTGCATAGACAGGAAAGTGTGCTGGGTTCAGATGATCCCAGCCAGATGCCCATCCAACCTCCTCTTGAAGACCCACAGGGT
>NW_017728994.1:58354138-58358352 GCF_001723915.1 Gavialis gangeticus | reverse complement strand
CCTTCTTGAAGTGTGACACCCAAAACTGCATGCGCATGCAGAGGGGAAGTATCACCTCCTTGGTTCTGTTTGTCATGCATCTGCTGATGCATGAAAAAGTGCAGTTAGCTTTTCTGATGACTGTCACACTGACGACTCATGCTCATCTTGGAGTCCACTAGGACTCCAAGATCCCTTTCCACTTACGTGCTACCGAGCAGGTCATTTTCTAGGCAGTAGGTGTGCTGGACATTTTTCCTCCCTAGGTGCAGCATTTTGCATTTCTCCTTGTTAAATTGCATTCTATTGTTTTCTACCCATTTGTCCAACCTGTCCAGGTCTGCTTGTAGTTGTTCCCTGCCCTCCAGTGTGTCCACTTCTCCCCACGGTTTTGTATCATCCGCAAACTTGGACAGAGTACACTTCACTCCTTCGTCCAAGTCACTGATGAAGACATTGAAGAGTATCAGTCCAAGGACCGAGCCCTGTGGGACCCCGCTACCCACTCCTATGTGATTTATGCATAAACGAAAGAGAATCAAAGGCACGGTACAGACAACATTAAGGCTAGGGACAGACATTAAAAAAGCCTGAGCCTGAATTAGTTCAATCTTTGTGGGTTAGTCTAACTTGCCTAGGTTGAATCCGTTTGTTACTGCACGGGCATCCCCTCTGGACTGAGAAAATGCAGACACATGCCTGCAGTGGCTCAGGCTAGAAGCAGGAGGGGGAGAGGATAAAGCAGCACTCCCTTCCCTCCCACAGGGCTGAGCAAAGTGGGGCATGGCCAGACCCCAGCAGGACCCTGATTAGGGAGGGGCTCCTTCCCCTCCTTGATAACAGAGTATTTATCAGCTCTATTATCAGCATTTAGAACTACATCAGAAAACAAAGCCTCTCTCATTAGTTCAAGCTCTTCTTAAAAAACTTTTTCCAAGGAAAGGAACATTCCAAGGAGGTACATTACCAGCTACCTGTTATTAGCTCTGAAAATCCCTGTCTTGTCTGCCTAACACAGAGACTTCTCAGCATTAGCTAGCATACCACGTGCTGGCTATGGCTATGCTGTGCCTACAAGACTCTGCTGGAGTTCCAGGGAGAGAGCAGAGGGGAGGGGCCAGCCCAGCCCTCTGGAGCACAGAGCCCAGCCCAGCAAGCCTGATGGGATGCTGGGTGACTCTGATTTAACTTAAATCAGGAAGGGGTCTGGGACAGATATTGCATAAACCAGTCTGACCCACATCAGTTAAATCTGATACTACATTTGACCAGGTTTATCTCAAACTGGTTTCAGCCATTTTCAAATTGGTTTATGTATACTGAATGTCTATTCTGTTGCAGGTTTAATCCAGTTTATGATCATTTAAGCTGGTTTACGTGTAATGTCTGTCCCTAGCCTAAGCGCAGTATATTTCCTCATTTCTGATTACTTGATTTTGCAGTATTCATGTTTGGGTTTTTTTTAACATCAGGGCTAGGAACAGAAATTATACATTAACTGGTATAAGTGATTGGAAACCAGTTCAAATCTGTAACGCAACAGAAGTTCAGTGCACATAAACCACTTTCAAAATGTCTGAAAATCGTTTAAAATAAACCTGGATTGATGCAGTATCAGACTTAACCGATTTAGATTAAATCACTGAATTTCTGTCCCAGATCCCCTTCAGATTCAAGTTAACTCACAGTCCCCCAGCATCCCAGGATGCTTTGTACCACCCCTACAACCCTCCCCCTCCTTGCAGGGTAGGTGGGATAGCCTTGGCCCAAGCTGTCTGCCTGGGCTACTGCAAGCATGTGGCTGCATTTCCAAAACCAAAAGTGAACATCCATGCACGCACTTATTGATTTGATCTATACAGCTTAGACTAACTTGCAAAGATTGAAATGATTCACCCTCAGGCTTTTTGACTGTCTGTATTTAGCCTAAGAGGTACATTTTAACATTTAGCAGGTTATTAATTTTCCCCTAACAAAGGCCTAAAAAACTTAAAAAATAGCAAGCTTCCTACAGATGTACTGTCAGGATAATGTGACTTTTTATCCAAAGCACTGTTTCTGAAATCAGCTTTATTTTAAGAAAATGAGACCATGCTTTGAGACTGTGCCCCACTCATCCACCTGTAGTTACTGTATTGGCTGATAACTGCTGAACCAACCCATGATTTAAAAGCATTTTCAAAGCAGGTGGGAAGGGAGTTTGGCAAAATAAGCAACATACCCATTTCTCAAGATACACCATGAACCTGTTGATTTGAAGACATTTTAGCTTTTGGTTAAAGGGTCTTTTTAGCTAAAAAGTCAAAGAGTTTTGAAAAATATGCACCTTGTATCTCCAGACCTGAATCATAATACTAGGCTATGCAGTTCTGCTGAGTTTTGCCTAAAGAAAAAAGTACTCATTGCTGGCAGTCCTAGAAACAATGGGTGAGAAAAGGCTGATGGAATAGAGCTAAAAAATAAGAATCCTTTATGGTAGCCCAGAAGCTGTGGGAAAAGGAGGTGAGGCTCTGTCAGTTAGTCACACTTGAAAAGGCCACAGCTTTGGGTCTGTGTCTTGGGTCTCTAAGGAACCCAGCGAAGACAAGAAAACTGAGCGACCAGGGACACATCCAAATTCTAGTTCGCTGCAGTTGACTTAAATAGTGGCATACTATTCTTATTTCAGTATTTTATCAGATGTCCTTAGCTTATTCCCTCCTTTAATCATTAGACCACCATTGCCAATTTATATCACTTCTTAGCCCAAACCTGATACCTTTTGAGGTGGCTACGGAAAGTATAAATGAGCTCTGATTGGGCCATATGACCCTAGTAAAGACCAACCCTGGTCTAGAAAATTTTTAAAAAGTGATATTGGAAGCTGTGGAAGAAAGACATCCCAGTCTCTTCCCAGACTCTTCTATTAGGTTAAAGCTCTCCACTATAATTAGCTTGGTGAACTTGCAGAGAGAAGGATTGGGCCTGCCTGGATGCTCCCTACGCTCGGCTGAGGGAAGCTACTTTTTGTGCTTCAGGCTAAAGGAAGCACCCCAGGTTCTCACAGTGGGTCAAGCACCCTCAAGGGTTACAAGGCCTGTGTTCCCCAGGGGGCACAGGCCCCGTAAACAGTTCAGACCCCTGGGTGGTGGCAGCAATTGCCCTAGGCTTGTAGGTGTGCTCCAGAAAGGGGGTCAGCCAGACGTGAGGTGCCCCAGGTGAGGCACTCAGAGCTTGGTAGGTGGTTGGGTGCAGTGAGATGGGGGGCTCAGCACAGGAGTACCGCCTCATGATCCACCACAGAAGCTGTGGAACTACTTTGCTTTTGAGGGAAAGGGGATGAAGTGTACACATTTATGGAATATAGTATTTTGTTCTGTGTTTAACTAAGTTGTAGCACTCCCTGTGTGTGAGTTAAAAACTGCTCAGCTAATCATGGATCAACTTAGCAGTGGGTTGCATGCTGCTGTAGCAGGGGTATTGCTCTGTGTTATGTAAAAACTGTTCCTTTCTGATGTTTCTTCTTCTAAGTAAACTAATTTAGTTTGCAGAGGGGCATGACAGAACACCTAAAAAGGTGTAAATAAAGCAAGAGGGTTATGCCTCTTCTGTCTCCCACCCTGCTAATCCTTCTATGCAGACTTTACGATATTTGAGGGAGGGGATGGCTCTTCTTATGCATTTGAACAAAGTCTAGGCAAAGTCTTTCTGGACTTTAGGAAGGACTTTGACATGGTCTCTCACCCCGTTCTCATTAAAAAAATGGGGAACTGTGGTGTCAACACCTACACAGCCAAATGGGTTGCTAATAGGCTGGAGGGCCACACCCAGAGAGTGGTGGTGGATGGGTCATTTTTTGACCTGGAGGGATGTGGGCAGTGGGGTTCTGCAGGGCTCCGTCCTTGGGTCCGCACTGTTCAACATCTTCATCAGTGACTTGGACGAGGGGGTAAAAAGCACCCTGTTCAAATTTGCTGATGACACTAAGATGTGGGGCGATGTGGGCATGCTAGAAGGGAGGAATAGGCTGCAATCAGACCTAGACAGGTTACAGGGGTGGGCAGATGAGAACAGGATGGGATTCAACACTGACAAGTGCAAGGTGATGCACCTGGGGAGGAAGAACCAGCACCATCCCTACAGGCTGGGGAACTCCCTTCTTGTCAGTGCACAGGCAGAAAAGGATCTTGGAGTCATCATTGATGCCAAGATGAATATGGGCAGGCAGTGTGGGGATGCAGGCAGGAAGGCCAACC